>NC_142925.1:21804807-22120000 GCF_054131065.1 Drosophila arizonae | reverse complement strand
ACCGATCCATCCCCCGGACTCACCCAGCTGGTCGCCATCTCCTGCTTTAGCTGCAGTCGCTTTATCTGCTGCTTTCTTGATTTTTCGCTCAGTGTCCTGCCTTTCTTTCTTGCGCCGTCTTCTGTCATTTGGCTTTGATTAAATTGGCTCAAAATGTTGCTTACTCACTTGACAGACCAGGGCTGGCAGCACTCAAATATATTGCATTTGTAAATATTGAAAACTATTCGATTGAATCGATTTTGAATAAGATTTAGAAGAAAAGTGGAAATATCTTCTCAATTCTAGTTACTTGACATGAGTAAAATGTATAAGCAATAAATGAGCTAGGATAAATCATATATGACATGGAACTTCGATCTGTTACAAAATCTAGAAGAAAATTCAATTCTGGATAACAATTTATTACGTTAATTATATATGTGATTCAAGAATAATATATTTGATCTCGACAATATATATTTCTTTATATATCAAAATTGACGTTCTCCAGCCCTGGTTACAATAGGTCTTTAACTTTGATCAAATCCGAATGCAAATTATGATGAGCTTTGCTAAATTGTTGAATAATTAGTTTGTGTGTGCTTTGGCTGCTACTGTACAATCTTCCAATATATCTGTGTATATCTATATAGAGGTCAGCTAACGGTAGGGCAGACATTTAGTGTGGAAAAACTTTCAACAACATTTTGACTGCACTTGGACTGGCCAACGAACATTTTTGTGCACAGTCAGCGAGTGCGTGAAGTTTCCAACTTTTACTCAGTGCGGGTGCGAGAGCGTGTACGTGTGTGTGTGTGAAAGTCATGCGGGTTGCCAAAAATTATATGCAAATCTAATTAGTAAATGATTTGAAGCGTGAAATTGAAAAATAATTTTTTTGTTTTCCACATTTCAGTTTTTTTTTTTTTCATTTTCTTCTTCTGTTTGTCGTTTTGTGCGTTTATGCAGATTGTCCGAATGCGCTGAGCTGTAATTGGTACAGATACAGTTACAGCAACGGATACGGCCACAGATATAGATGAAACGCAACGGATACGTTTAAATCAGAAAACCTGTGAAAAGAAGCAACTGAAAATGGGCCGATGCGTTGGCCCAGTGCGACGAGGGCGACGCAGCTTTTGTTAAACACAAATTAATGCATTTAATTTGACTAAAAATGTTTATCGCTTTTATACCCTAAACCCATTTAAAATAGAGGGAAACTAAAAAAAAAAAAAAAAAAAAAAAAAAAAAAAAAAAAAGATGACAAATTTCACATGTGTACTCGTGTTTACCATACGCAGCACAAGTTTATCATATTTATATATTTTATATATTTTTTTCGATAACTCACCCATATTCGATTACGATAAATTGATTTCAGTCTTTAAGCGTAATTTGAATACTATTCAACCGAGAGAATTCACTTTTACTTTGTAGACGCAATTGATGAGAATATATATTTTCAATACTACGCACCCTTCGCCCCAAATTTTTATAAAAAAAAACTTATTTCAGATACTAGCCGTTTGTATTGC
The DNA here is from genome assembly GCF_054131065.1 of Drosophila arizonae. Lineage (NCBI taxonomy): Eukaryota > Metazoa > Arthropoda > Insecta > Diptera > Drosophilidae > Drosophila > Drosophila arizonae. The sequence continues at coordinate 22,118,480 of NC_142925.1, read as the reverse complement.
GTGTATATACTTCTATATGTATCGTAGAATTATAGAATAACTGGAATATCGGCTCTTTGGGGTCTCTGGGCTCAGGGTATCTTCCTTGCTTACATCATAATGATATTAATGATAATAATAAGCAAGACTGCTCGACTTGGAGATACTCTGAACCCTCTAAGCTGATATTCTACTCATTCTGCACTTCTTTTATGGGCACATGCATAAACACGCATCCACATGCACGCTGCTCTGCGCTGACTGCGCAGTGTGGGCAATATTATGAGAATTTATTTGTTGAATAGTTTCTCTTGTAGTAGGATTATCTTTATGATCATATGGCTAGAGAGTGTGTACATTCCAAAGCACAATTCTCTAGTACTTGAAATACGTTTTTTACAAATTGGCGGCAAAAGGGGGCGTGGTATCAAAAATCTGTAAATTAGAAGATCGTATCGATCAACTGTATATACACAGTAAATCTGAAGTATAAACGTCTAGGTCTAAGAGTGTTCAAATACGGCTGAAAACACAAAATCATTAATCATTACATCAAACCATTATACCCTGATTTCCCATTTTCAATGAGTTCAGGGTATAGAAAAAATCAGCAAATATTAGTTATCTATATAATAATCTGATCATTTGCGGCTAGGAAGATGCTGTTGCAATTTCGCGAAGGTGACGAAAACTGAGTTGAATTAAAGCAATTTTCAAATTGAATTGCATTTATGAATAACAATTGGCAACAGCAACAGCAACAGCAACTGCAATTGCAATTGCAACGCTGTTGATCAACAGCAAATGCAACTGCGCCTACGTGAATGCGGCTGCTGCTGCTGACGGTAGCCGTTGCACAGTTGCAAATTGGTCCATTTTCCAAATGTGTCGGCTTCCTATTGCCGCGCTGCTGCATGTGGGTAGTAACAGAAGCAGCATAAATGGCAGCAGCAACAACGGCAGCTGCATTATCATCATCATCATTATCATTATCATTGTCGCCGTGGCGGTTGTCGCCATCGTATATCATGCGCGCATGTTCGCGCAGCCAGCCTCAACAATAGCGAAGGAGATGACAACATAAACAATCCTAAATGTAATCCAACAGTATCATCAAGTCGAGCGGCACAGCGTCAGCGGAGGCCAGACTCGGCTATAGCCCAGACTTTTGGCACCCAAAATATGATTGCATACAAATCAGGCAACAGCTTCGTTGGCGGCGACAACAGCCCTGCACAGTGGTGCAAGTGCATAATAGGAAAACTAATTAGTCAAATTATATGTTGAATTATATATACATAATTTGATGAGAAAGAGATATCTCACAAGAGAGTTAACTTGAAAGATGCCGCATCTAGAGCGAGGGTCTCAAGCTGTGAGTGTAGGAAAAGTCAAATATTTTCCATTTGTCTCTGTCTTGCTTTAGATAAATAACTTTAAGTGATTGACAAGACAAGAGTCAATGGAAATAAAGAATTGTAATGTATCGCCAAAGTAGGAAATGAAGAAATTTCAATAATATTTCTATATTGGAAAACCAATGTCCCAATCTACATGACCCTGTGGAACTTTGAGTCATTCGATATTTAGAAGAGTAGAGAAAATAAGAGAAGAAAATAGATGAGAAGAGAGAGAATGAGCGGGAGAGAAAGAAAGAGCAACAAGAAAATGAAGAGGACTTTTCCAATCTTATTTAGTGATGGCATGATTAATTGTGTGATGCACAATAATCGATTATTTCACTTCGATATATTATATATATAATATAATAATATCTAAATCGATTATTTTTCGCCGATTAATGGAAATTAATTATCGTGTAGCTTAAATTAATCATGTGATTCAATAATCGATTACAAATCTGATTTTCAGTTGATATTCTTTCCATATTTACCTTTTGCCATATTTTGGCATCTCTTTACTTGTGCACACATGAGTTAGGCCCACTGTGCATGGGCCACTTGGCAGACGGGCGTGCATTATGCGAAATTCAAATGCCTGACGGCATATTTCACAGCTGTCGCCCCGGCAGAGCGAAACTTTTCACAGCCGCCGGCGTCAGCATCCTTGTTGTTGTTGCCCAATCGACCCCACTAGCCAGCTCCATCCTCTGCTTCATTCCATTCTTCATTCTATATTCTGGGATTCACTCCATCGCCGCTATTGCTGCTGCTGTTGATGTTGCTGCCGCTGCTGCTGCTGCTGCTGCTGGTGATGGCAATGGCAATGTTGCTGCGGCGTTGACACTCCCTTTTGGCGCTTGGCTGCAATGGAGCATATGCAACGCGCTGCATTAGCGGCAACTGCGGCCAAATTCTCACTGAAAAATGCGTGCAAATTGTAAGAGTATTGCTTTTACTCCTGCTCCTGCTGCTGCTGATGCGGATGCTGCTGTTGCTCACTCGTTGCCGCTAGCAATGGCTGTTGATATTGTTGTTGCCGCTGCTGCGGCTCTTGTTGTTGTTGTTGTTGCTGTTGCTGCTGGTTGGTGCTCTTGTTGCTGCTGTAGTGCGTGCAATTGAGCGCCTTGCCGCGGGCAATAGGGGCATTCACTGTAGAGGAATATTGGGCACTTCTGCGCGACTTGTTGAGCTTTTCTATAGGCTGCGGTTAACCACCGAGTTGAATGTTAAATATCGCATATAAAATATACATTAAATCTATATTTATTTTTATTTTTTTTGACTCTTCACCTTATGAATAATAAATTAAAATAACACAAAATAAAACTATAGGTTCATATATCCTATTTTTTGACTAATTGACATCCCCAGAGAGCTTATGGGGGCGTTATGTTGTTAGATATAATTCTAATAATATTAATATATAAAATAATAATGCTTATATTTTTATTCTTCTGATACAAAATTGTCTTTGTTTGTATTTATTTATGATTTATTTTTATTATTTATTATTATTATTTTTTTTTTTTTTTGCAAATTAATAATTTCTAGTTTATTGATTTCCATCTTGTCCCTCTCAAAGCATTTTTACACTTGCGCCAAACTTTCTTATGATCCTTCTGATAAGCGATCAATTTATCTTATTCGGCTCAACCTTCCATGCCGTCGTAGCATCATCTATAAATCTTTTCAGTTTTCAAAATATAATAAATAATATACTTTGAGGTCTTTTTTAAACAACTGTCGTAATGCGTCATTTTAAATTTAGAAAATTGTTCGATTTGCAATAATTTTCTGAAGTGAATACCCTTACTCTACGCTTACGCTTTGTCGCATATGCCACACGCAAATTGTACGGCAATTTCATAAGCACATTGCCTCACGCATTTACCAGTTGGGGTTGTCTCTGGCTGTTGATATTGTTGTTGTTGAATTTTGATTTAGTTACGCATGAATTTGGAATCCTACAATGCAGCCAGGCAGTCAGGCAGCATCTATGCTTCTATGGTATATGCCACACTTTAGATTAACATATATACATACACACATATAGAATGCAGCTGACTGACTGACTAAGTGAGTGACGGGATGGATGCATTAATTGAAAACTGGCTGTGTCGGTAGTCAAGCGTTTATGAGATGGATCTGGATCTGGATCTGGCTCTGGCTCTGGCTCTGGGCACCCGCTCATTACGTGCGGCGGTCGCACTGACATGATATGCATATGATACGAGCATTTGTCGCCTCAGTGCGCTAGACTGTCTCGACTGCACACAGAGAGAGAAGGAGTGAGTAGGAGGGAGAGCGAGAGGGGCAGAGGGAGGGCGTCAACACTTCATTTCAATTGTCAGGGCGGGCAAGCAACCCACACACTGCCGGATATACGCTTGCCAATGTCATATTTAATTATACTAACTCAATTTGCTGTGGCCGTGCGACGTCGGCGGTTGCGTAAAGTTTAAGTGCAATTGCCTCGGATGCAGCCAGAAGTATGGTACTCTATGAAGAATGAACAGAGTGTGTGCGAGTGTGTGTGTGTGTGACAGTCAGGAGAGTGGCACGGGGCTCTCGGGTCTGGGTGGGCCCGCGCGGGCCGCCCATTTTCAAAAGCCAAACGCCAAATTGCCGACACGGCATTGCTTAAAAATAAGTAAAGCAACAAAATCACGCGTGAGCTTCAGCACTGCAAAGACAACGAACTGGTTATACTCTATATATGCAAATTTGATAAGTCAAATCTATGGTCTCTTCGACTTTGGGAGCTGCTTCTTGAATTGAGCCTTTTGCTTAAAGAATTAGTTGTCAAATGAAATTTTGATTGGATATTAACATTTATTGTTATAACCGCGCTCAGATAATTTATACATTTTACCTTTTTTTCTTATCTTCAACTTGACTTTAATACTTTTTATAACAATTTTAAATGTATTTTTACACAATTTGCAATTCCAATTTATGTCATCGTTACCAAAAGTTTAATTGCCGAAATGAAACTAATTTATAGTTTAATAAATCATTATCAAATTTTGATTATGTTCAATCTGTCTAATTTTTGTTTATTTTATTATAAATCTAAAATGTATATATTTAAAGATCTAATTTATATTTATTTATAATTATTATTATATTTATTTTATTTAAATAAATTTTAATAATATTAAATATATAAGTATGTTATATATTATATATTATTGTATTATTATTATGTATTTTTTTTTGTATATTTATTTAGGTAATTAAATATTATGTGTTTGAAAAAAAAAAAAAAAAAAAATGTACTCCTGTAAAATATAACGATATTAATTTTTTTTATTTATTTATATTTAAGTATAAATATAAATATTTTTAAAAAGTTATATATTGTTTTTGAAACAAATTTAATAATATGAAAATCAAAATTATTTTAGGTATTCCATTTAAATATTTGGCCACATTTTGAATAGATACTTGACGAAAGTCAGTTTGATTGACTAAATAATATCAAGGTTTTGAAATATCCTATATAGTTTAAGCATGCAAAGGTTCCTTGATAATGAATCGTTTAATAGCTGAGTAGAACTCAATTTGCAGCGCTTTCCTCAGATCCTTGTCAGATCTAGTTGCCAAGTTCACTATCTAGTAGTTATGCCCACAGCGGGCGCTGAAAAGTGTCCGTGTGTAAAATAAATGAGGAAAAGGCATTAAAGAAAGTCATTAATATGCAGCAGCAGACTGTCAGGCGGTAACGGACACAGCGGACGCAGATGACAGACCGACCAAGCAGACAGCTGGCTGTAACCGATTCACTCGACTCACTCATTGTCTGACTGACTGACTGACTGAATGGCTGACTGACTGAATGGCTGGATGAATGGCTGGCTGGACAGCTAGAGCAACTCGATGGGATGCGATGCGGCAGAGTATCAATTACTTGAGAAAAATTACTTGTCCAACTACTTTGGGCTCTCTTCCCTTCTCTCTCTCTCTCACTCACTCTATTTGCCAGCCATTGGAAAATATCCGTGTGTGTGGCGTTGGGTTGCCGGCTATGATCAAACGCTTTTGTGGCCCACAACACACACGCACACATGCACATCGCACGCACCACACACATTGTATAGGTGCTCAAAGACTACGAATTTCTCGACTCTGGGGGAAGTCTTAATTTCCTTCTATGCAAACTTGGCCATTTGTCGCTGCGACTAAATGCTCTATTCATAGCCATGTTCTTTTTTTTTCGCAGAGGGAACTTCTTCTTTCGTGCTTTTATTTTTTATTTACTTAATCTTTTTTTTTTTTTTTTTTTTTTTGCTGGCCTTTAAGGCGCGTGTTTTGTGTTATATATTTTGCACTTCTAAGACATAAATTTTCTTGCGACTGCAGGCACATAAATATGCAGCGAGTAAAGGCAGTGTAAAGCGATTTTTAACCCAAGCAGGGCGAGATATATTTTTTGCTGCTGGCAAGGGACTATATGTCCTAGATACTCTATTAAAGATCAGCGCTAAAGGGCGTTTGTATGTAGTGTGGTATACTAAGTTAGATACGTAAAAATTTATTACAAATTTTACATTAATTTTTTAGCACTTGAAATTTACATATGTATATAACCATTATTATGAAGATGAAATAAATTATAAATATGAGTCTTTGCAGTTCCTTAAAATATTTTATGCTTGAAATATTCACATATGTAAACATATAAAATATGTTCTTTAATTTAAAATAAGAAATGTTTAAAATAGATAAAAGATAACTCAGAGTATTTTTTTTTTCTCTTTTTTTATAAACGATGCTTTGATACTTACCTTGGCTAAACGGGGTATACTCATAGTGTAACGACTTTGGCTTTGCACTATGATTTTAGATTTTGTCGTCTTTTTTGTTGCACTGTTGACGTTAACTCAATGTCGCCGTCGATGCAGAGTGTTGCCCATCTGGCGCCCCCTCGCCACGCCTTCTGCTGGCTGGCTCCGACAAACTGCTCAGCTTGTGGCTGCGGCTCAATGGAATTGTCATCCTGCTGTGTTCCAGTTAGTTGGCCATGCGGCTTTGCGTTGCGATTCTCAATGCGAAGCGATTCGATGTAGTATCTTTGGTGCTGTCCCGCTGCTTGTTCAATATTGAAACGGTTTATGGTTTTCAGTAACGCGCCGGGCGGGGCGACACGTACCCCGACTCTAGGCTAAACTTGATTTGATTTTTGCAGTGTCGTTTATTTTTTTGGCTTTGCACTTTTCGAGGCAAGCAGCGCGACTCCCTTGTGCACTTGTGCGGTGCGTGGCGCACTCGTATCTATAACTGCAAATCTTGAACGTGCCACAGACACATATGCACACACACACACGCAGAGAGAGAGAGAGAGACGCTCATGCTCCACAAAGATTAAGCCAAAATCGTACATCAGGCGCGGCAATGCGAGCATTGCAAAACTGTGATTTGTATGGCCTGAGCGTGTGGCAGGCAAAACCGGCTTCGAGCTTCAAGCCCTGCTGCCACACTCTGCCCCATACCCCGTACCCCGTACCCCTACCCACATCCATAGCCATGCCCACAGTTGGCCACAGTTCGGTCTCTGGCAGCTGGCTGGCATATTGGGTGGCATGGCAAACATTAATAATGTCAAAATTGAGACACTCGAAATGAATTCTGTGTCATTCGTAATTAAAGAGCAACGCTTGCGGTCATAAATTTCTAACATGCATCAATACAACAAGAGCAACAAGCATCAATGCAAAGACACAGCATATCGCCCAAAGGAACAGACTTTCTTTACAGCTTTTCCATATACATACACACATCTATTTATAAATACGTATGTATGTATGCGTATCTATATATATTTTCATCATTGGCTTTTACGCATCGTCGATTGAATTGTCCACTGAGCAAACAGAAAACTTACAAATGTGCATTTGTATCTGGAGGCTTGTTTTCCTCTTGTATTTTTTGTATACTATATGTATATACATACATTTATTTTTTTTTATTTATTTACTTTTCCAAAGCCCACATTTGTCAAAAGGCGAATTTTCCACACTTGACGGCACACGTCCGCCTGAGTTTTTCGTTTATTCTGTATTGTTGTTGTTGTTGATTTTGTACATTTTTTCTCTCCCCCCCTCTCTCTCTTTTTGTGTGGGTCACACGTGTCAAAGGTGCGCATTTTGACTTGGGCCTCAGTGTCTGACTAATCGAGCATTCAATTTTTTAATGAAAGCGTATTAATACTTGACGCTAAGTAAAGTCTTCTAGTCAAGTTGTCTCGTCTCGAGTGTTGTGTGTTGTGTGCTGTGTGTTCGGGCATCTGTTGCCTTTCTTTCAGTTTGATTAGTTCAGCTTCCCCAACATTGTATTTGTTGTCGTCTATTTATAAAGCAGTGTTTTTCATCTTTTGTTTTTCTTCTTCTTTGTTTGACAAGTGAAACATTCTATGGACTTTCGCTATACCATGAATTATGATGGGGCAAACCAACAAGTGAAAGTGCAGTGGGGAAAATATTTCATAACTAATCAAATTATGTTGAATAAAATTGAAATAACTTTTAAAATGGGTAAACTTTGTTGGTATAAAAAATTCAAATTTGATAAAACTTCATAGAAAATTGTTTACTTAATAAATCAAGAAATTTAATATTTATTTGACTACATCAATCAATAAATATATATATTACTTATTTATTTTATTTATAAGACTTTAAATAATTTTTAAGAACCAATATTGCATTTCTATTAAATTACTGTAAAATTACTTTCAGATATATATAAAATAATATATACATATATATGTAGTTTTATAACAATCAAGTAATAATTTTACCGAATGCACAAGCTGTCAGATTTTCTTTTTGCTACGCCCACCATTGGTATAAATGTATGTGCAAATATTAATTTTATACAAATCAATAAACGATGTCAACAGCAATTTAGTTCGATTTGCCACGCCCCGTGCTAAAATGTTGACAGCTGCAATTAATTAGTTTTAGTCAAAGTCGAGGCGACCTGTTAATATATAAGCAATCAAATTAGTCACAAATGCTCGATGCAGTATATATACTATATATCTGTATATATATGATATAATAAATGTACGCTTATCTCAATAATCTGTATAATGCCCTCGAGCATATGGAGTACATGATGATGCACTGTGCGAGGAAATGAAAAGCAATGCAAATATGCGCAAGTTAAATATCATAGAATTGGCCACAAGTGGGCAGCCAGCATTTCAAAAGCTAACATAGCTTACGGCCAGGCTTTAATGCCAACGATTTGCGGCCTGATTAGGCCAAAATGATGCATCACACACAAAAACAGAAACACACAGGGGCAGAGAGAGAGAGAGAGAGAGAGAGAGAGAGAGAGAAAGAGAGACAGACCAATCAGTGGGCAGGCAATGTGATATGATGAGCAGAGTTGGCCAAGCGGAAGAGGAAGCAGGGGAGCTAAAACACACGCAGCGCGAGTTAAATATATGCGCTCTATGGGCTCCACTGTAAGCGCAGATGTTAGATAAGGAGTTGGGGCCAAAAGAATGGAGAAAGATGGTAGACCATTTCATAGTTAGTTTTGCCAATTTCAAGGAAACTGCTGCCTGCATAAGGGCCAGCAGCAGCAGCAGCAGCATCAGCAGCAGCAGCAGCAACAACTGCGTAAGAAATGTGGCAGCAGCAGCAACTCGCACTCTACTTATGGCAAGCAAATACGTAGCAATAGTTGTTGTCTTGTGCTTGTTCTTCATCACAACTATGAATAATCCAAAATTTGCAAATACAAGCGAGCCAGTTGCATTGCTCGCATTTCTAGACAACAGCAGCAGCAGCAGCAGCTTTTGAATGTTGCAAATCTCTGCCACTTTATCTCAGTGGTTTCTCATTTTTCTTCTATCCAAACTGTGGCCCCCCTTAGACCTCCCCCTCTCACTCTCTCTCTCTCTCTCCCTCTCGCTCTGTGTTTGCTGCATATTTGCGAAATGGCTCAGCAGTCGAAGCGTCCTCACAGTTGAGTGAGTAGTTTGGTTAGCTGTGCAGCCACAGCCACAGAACATCAGCAGCAGCAGCAGCAGCAGCAGCAGCAGCAGCAGCAGCAGCAGCAGCAGCAGCAGCAGCAGCAGCAGCAGCAGCAGCAGCAGCAGCAGCAGCAGCAGCAGCAGCAGCAGCAGCAGCAGCAGCAGCAGCAGCAGCAGCAGCAGCAGCAGCAGCAGCAGCAGCAGCAGCAGCAGCAGCAGCAGCAGCAGCAGCAGCAGCAGCAGCAGCAGCAGCAGCAGCAGCAGCAGCAGCAGCAGCAGCAGCAGCAGCAGCAGCAGCAGCAGCAGCAGCAGCAGCAGCCGCTTTTGTTCATCCAGATTTCACTGATAAGCATTTAAATGAGGCTCTATTGCAGTTTGGACTTTGGGTTGACTTGTCGAGTAAGGGAGACTGAGCAGGGGTGTTCGTGACTATTGCCTAGTGTTCTTGTACTTCTGCTTCCTCTTCTTCGCCATCGTCTTCTTGTGCCACTCTTGTAATATCTTGTACGATGTACAAATAAGTGTGCGTATTATACAAATACTGCACTAGTTTTGTTATAGATTTGTGTAACTGGGATGTAACCTTGGCAGCATATAGAAATTTAGTTGGTGCACAGTGGGACCAAAATATTTTTCAATCTGATAATGAGATAATTATTGAAATTCTTATACAAATACAATGCGAAATACGAGAATCTTTCTATCAGGTTAAGTAAGCATCCAAGTAGAACAGCTCAAGATTGAAGTAATTATAATTGGATATCTTTTAAAGATGGAATATAGACTATTACAAGTTATAGTAAGTAAAAGTATAGAAAATTTAATACTCGTCTTAAATTTTACTTAAAATTTTCCTTTTCATTGCCTCACTGTGCAGTCATATTCTATACTGGCAAACAACACGCATACATATATAGCAAGACTTTGGGACGGACATTCGTTGCCCACTTCTAAGTAAAGAAATCGAAACCGGGCAAAAATAAAATATATAGAGGAAAATCAGTGCAGCGATGGAAAAAACACAACTAAAAGACGCTTGCGGGCATGTGGGGCAACGAGGCGGGATGGAGAAGGGGGGTAGGCGTGCAGCAAGTTGAGGCTGGCACTGGGCAGTACAACAGGCCAATTCCTTGGTATTTAGTGCAGAGCAAGCCGTATGGAGCAACTGCGGCAGCAACAAATGTACTTACGACTGATATTATGATTATTATTATAGTCGACCAGGGGGCATGGAGTGGGTAGCGGTAGGTAGGTAGCAGTTGCCAGTGGAAGGATGCGAAAAAGCAACAACAATAGCAACAACAACAGCAAGGCAAAGACAATAAATCTGCAGCAGCTTCTTTTCAGCGGCAAATGAAAATGTTTTGAAAGCGAATGCAGGCAGCAGCAGGAGTCGAAGCTGGAGAGCTGCAGCATGGAGAATCGCTTGAGGTGCACAGATGCATACCAGCTGATAAGAAATATCTCATATTTTTGTTTCGCCTTGGCGGCTGCTGCTGCTGCTGCCTTCGCCTGGACTTGGAGCGAGAGTGAGCCCTTAAAAGTAGTGCAGGTTGGTGCACCGTCTGCAGGTTACCAACTCTTTAGAGCTGCCAAGTCGTGGCTTTTTTCTCTTCTCGTTTTCTTGCAAGCGCGTTATCGCTGCACAGCCGCATAAATAATGCAGCTTAAAGAGCAGGTTGACGCCTACAAAAACAACGCCAACAACAAGAGTGCAGCAAAAAGGTAGCAGGAAAAGGAAGAAGAATCAAAAGCTGCCAGCTGAAGCATATGCCTAAGTAGTTGTTAAGTTTTGGCATTTGTTGAAGTAACTGGCGGTGATTAAGTTGGCCAACGTATTGGCAGCACGCTCAATAACTTGGCCAGGAGAAAGATGCGCCCAAAAAAAGTAAAAAGCGAAAAAAGAAATGGAAAAATATATACAAAGAAATAATTGCAGCTGAAAATTGTTTGCTTCGTTATTTATAACTCCTTGCACTCGCGTTGCGCCTGTCTGTGATTTCAATTAAAAAACTGCCCAACAAATGCGCATAAAAAGCGAACAAGTTGCCAAGCCCACGGCTCAAGCATCAGCATTTATATACACTATAGATACACTACCTAGTGCTTGATGCACTTTTAACAGTAGAAAATTACATTAAATGGGTAGAAATGCGCATGGTAAGCTGCATAGATACCCTGTAATTACTATAACTTTTTCTAATGAAACAGCTAAATAGCTGATCTCTAATAAATGGTTGGGAAAATCTACATTACATAAAAAAATGTTATATTTATTTATTAAATTATATTAAATTATAAAAATAAATTTAAAATTACAATAATTTATTAAATTGTAAAAGTTATTATAATAAATTGCATTCATAATCTAATTAAGTTTTATGTAGATGTTTGGAAAATAATTATATAATTATAAATATATTCTGTTTTATTATCTGTTTTAATTTGAATAAAAACATATTAATATAGTAACAGATCATTGGTACACAATATGTTCTTTAAATATAAATTATCAAATTATACAAATTACAGAATTTTATACATAAATCTGATACATTTATTCACAAAATATTTTTGTATTTTATTTTAATATTTTTTATATTATTATTATACCCTGAACCCATTTTCAATGGGAAATCAGGGTATAATGGTTTTGTTGAAATGTATGTAACAGGGAGAAGGAGGCGTGGCAGACCCCACAAAGTATATATATTCTTGATCAGGGTGACGAGCTGAGTTGATTTGGCCCTGTCCGTCTGTCTGTCCGTCTGTCCGTCTGTCCGTCTGTCCGTATGTATGAACGCGTCGATTTCAGAAGATATAAGAGCTAGAGACTTCAAATTTTTTTTAGAATGTCCGTAATTACAGCGCGCATATCAAGTTTATCATTAAAATTCGATAACTCATCCCGATCTTTTTTTATCGATAAAAAACCTTATCGAAAACCAGTTATAAAATTATATCTTCTGCACCTTTATTGCTAGAGTCTCCAAATTTTTAATGTATGCTTATATGCAATTTATACAATTTCGGTTTTTGTTAAAATTTACCCCCCACCCTTAAATTCACCCCCTCACCCTCACTTTTGTAAAAAGCGTATTTCAAATACTAGAGACTTGTGCTTTGGCAATTACATGCATATCCATGTTATAATCATAATCTGAAAGTTTCATGAAGATCGCACGTCCATACAAAAAGTTATTAAACAATTAAGTTCTTATAGTAAGCGCACACTTCAGCCCATGCGTTTATGCGTGGGTGCTTGTTTGTGTATGTGTGTGTATGTGTATGTGTGTGTATGCGCTTGTGTATGTATGCGTGTGTGTGTGTGTATGTGTATCTGTATGCGTGTGTGTGTATGTATGCCTGTGTGTGTGTGTGTGCGTGTTTCTTGTGTAAGCTGAAAGGCGCGAAAAATTATTAAAATATCTATTGCTCCAAGGGTTCAGGGGATCTCGTAGTCGAGCAGTCTCGACTAGAGCTTTCTTACTTGTTTTTAATGTAGAATGCGGAACATCTTTTCATAATGAGACAACCTTCTTTAATTTATACATTTTAACGACTACAGGGTATACAGAGTGTCTATAACAAGAAGAAGAGCACCACCAGCAGCAGCAGCAGCAGCAGAAACAGCAACAACAACAACATTAGTAACAGCTATGCAGTTATGTTTTTTTTATGACAATTTCTTCATTTTAACGGCGCAGGCCCGGTTGCTCGCTCGGTCCGAGGCTGCGGTCCAAGTTGGCGCTTCCGTTGCCAATGCCACTTGGCTTGGCGTTGCCCAAACCCAAAACGTAACCCAGTCCTAGCAATTATACCAGTACAACAACAGCAGCAACAACAACAGCAACAGCAACAACAAATATTTTACGAGGCAGCATTTCGAACTCCATTAGCTGCAGAGTTATGAAAGTTTTATTGCATTCAACGTGCTTTTTGTGCCTCCCTGTCGCCTGTTTCCTGTCCCCATTCATTGGACAAGAAGTCATTGGCATTGCGCCGCTTCTTCTCCGTTCTTGTTGTTATTGCTATTCCAGAGTCAACTACATTGGATATCTATATAGAAGAATATGGCCACAACATGGACAGCGACATATGTATTGGGTAGCCTGGCTAATGACTTGTCGTTAAGCTTTCACATCAACTCTTGTTTTTGTCTAAGATATGTGTGTGAATACGTCTGTATGTATGTGTGTGTGTGTGTGTGTATGTGTGGCACTGCCTGACATCTATTAGTTGTTGTTTTTTAAATTTTTTTATATATTTTTTTACGATACACACTCTGGGCGCTTAGCAGCTCCTCCACAGCCATAATCAATTGAAGTTTTTAGCACTCAAGCCATATATACATCAAGCGCCAAATGTGATTTGAGCGCACGGCTGAACGAACCCTTTTTAAGCATATTTTATGACAAATTGTTAATTTAAATGTCATATATTTTATTATATTATTTGCTTTTAATGAATAATTTATAGCTATATTGTTAAAGTGGCTAAATTTCAGTATCTATAATTAATTTTTGAGTCTAATAAATAATTTTTATTTTTATATTCCCTAATTACTTTGTGGGTCTTTTCAGATTTGGTGTATAATTTCTGTTTGTTTTTTCTTTGAGTGTAGCAAGTGTATTTATTTATAATAAATATAATATATACGAATTTTAAACTTTTTAGGTATTTTTTCTAAAAATAGCTTTTGTTTCTTAATGATGAAATATATAATAAAATATATATGATGAAATATATAATATATAATCATGAAAAGCAATCAATTAATTTCGTCTATTTTCTTAATTGTAGCAATGCAAAAATCAAGATATTGTACTTTTTATCTTCAAAGGGTGAAAGTTCCAATATCCAATCTTATTTATTAATTTTTGGTTCAGTGCATTGTGCAAATTATGTACTACTTTTAATTACTTGGATTTTTTATATATATGAAAAAAAATTTTTTTTAAATATTTGAAATGAATATAATTTAAGCGTTTATTCATACAATTTTCCACATATTTATTTATTTAAAAATAATTGTATATTTTCAATTTTATGAATCTAAGCATTTATTACATACTTTTTATTAACCTCAAGTTTTGATATAGTATATTTATAATTTTTATTTTAATAATATGTGTGTATAATATTAAACACGACTGTAATAAGCTTCCTTTTTTATATTTGCATATCTACATCAATATATTGAATATACTATGTATCCACCAACAACACACATCAATACTTAGACAAATCAATGGAAAATCACGCTCGCCCTACTATAAACAAATTACGCATCATAAACAAATCAATCGCTGCCACACTCGAAGACGTGACAAGATCACATTATATCCTCAAGGAAAGATCCAGAAAACCAAAAGCTCAACATAATCCAAAGTCCAAGCAATAAAAGCTCGAAACCAGACCTATAAAACATCCCCAAAATCTAGCTTAAGCAGTTCAGTTGTAATCCAGCTGCGTTCACAAATTATTCTCTAAGCTAATCGATTGTACTCCGTTGTGGAAAAATAAAAATTATTTTTGTAATAAACCTACAACGTAAAACTTATTATTAAATAAATATATATTCTATATATTCTATCATTCGAGGCCCTGCATATGCAATCTACCCACTACTCAATTATACATATACATAACTCAAACGACCTGCCTATAGTGGGGAGTTTCCTATGGCGAATATTAGTCATATAATTTGTGCACCTCCTCCTCAGATGTTCACATTTAGGGCTAAGGCTGTAAAATTAGCATATTCCTTGTTGGGAGGGCACATTCCGCACACACGCACACACAAACATACACGCACAACTGATTTACAATCTGAACTACACGATCAATTACAACACCACACACACACACACACGCACACACACACACACACTTACTTTGGGCTTGGCTCTGGTGCATGCGTGAAAGGGCGTGGTGGCAAAGTCACACAAGAGGCTCATATTTTTGCACACGATGACGCGAACAATGATCATGATGATGATATTGATGATGTTTATCGTGATTATGAGCATGATGTTGAGCTGGCTGTTGCACTGATCACAATCAAGAGACGCCGCCGCGTTGCCGCCAAGTGATTATTGTAATGATAATGAGACAACTTGAGTAACCTAGCAGAGCCCCAGTCCCTGGCCCCCAGTCCACTCTCTCTCTCTCTCGCTCTCTCTCTCCCTCTCGCTCACTCACTTTCTGTTGAGCTAGTCAATCTGCTGGCCAAGTGTGCTTGCAACATGTGTCGCGTGCATAATTACCAGCCGATCGGACGCAAAAGGTGTTTGCCCAGTTTTCCCCCCACGTCCCCCACTCCGCTGTTACCGTTATGCTTCGCGCTGATTTGTACACAGCCTTTGTTGTTCTGGCTCCTAATTAAGTCATAAAACAGAGGATGCCGCAAACACAAACAAATAACAAATAACTTTGTTACACCGACGACTACCTGTGCCCTCTATTATCAACAGCGGCAAGTTCCTTGAGTTAGTTGAAGGCGCGTACGCATGTGTGTATGTGTGTGTGTTTGTGTACATGTTTATGACTGCTATGCGACTTTTAATTGCCAGCTGAACTAAAGCGCATTGCCATAAAAACAACAACAACAATCGCCCTTTGCATATAGTGCAGACAATACTCCAATTTCGCATACTCTGTTTTCTCTTTGAACTTTTTCTGTACGAGATTTTCTTTTGAGTAAACGAAGCTGTCGTATTTCGTTGAGTTATTCAATGGTATGCCAACTGTTGACAGAGAGGAATTCGGAGATATTTTTAGCACATTTCATAATGGTGCTATAAACACGGAGACAAAGTCTGTAATTAGCTGAGTGTAAGAAAATTGGGCGATGCAAGTGTTTATGTTAATTATATGTATGTATGTATATGTATATATGTATGAATGCATGTACAAAGCATCAGCCGTTTTCATCGAGTTTCGAGTGGGCTTAGCAGATCTACTTTGGACAAAAGTCTTCCAAGTATATACATACATACAAGTATATTCACATACACGTATGCATTTGCCCCTGGGACAGACGTAATTCACAGCTGAACACAGTGAACAAGTGCCTGACAACATCGGCTTCTCGCTGCTCACAAGCTCAGCCTAAGACTTGGCATTTAAATCAGCAGACACCAAGCAACCGACAACGGCAACAAAAACAACAATAATGGCAACATCCACAATGTCGACATTTACGAGTGCTAAGCAGCTCAGACACACAACCGTAGTAGTCAAGACACCCACCACTCAAAGAGACAGGCAACACAGTGCAACAGACTGGCAAAAGTCAGTCATTGTTATTGTTGTTGCTTGAATTTTATTCCCTTTTTTTCGTTATTGTCTGAAGCCGCAAGAAAGGCATTTTGATACCGATTCAGAAAGTTGAAAAGGGTATATAAGCTATACTTAGCAAAATATAGCGGAAAAAATCTATCTATTAGCTAGAATTGAATTTATATATATTGTTAATGTCCTACTAGGGGAGTGGTAAATAACTAATTACTATACAAACTAATTCAATTTAATGGCAATCTCAAAAGTATTTTAGTAAGTTAAACACTAAATAAATAATTGAATAAAATTAATAAACATTTAGTTTTATTCAATTATTTACTAAGTATTATCCTAATTAATTCGTTATATTGTATATACACATAAACACTATTGCTTTATCATCCTATACAACTTGCCGAGAATCATACAGTTTCACTAGTAAATTGATTTTGACCTCGCAAAATTCCATCATCATCCATTTTTGTCAACTCATCGTTGAATCTGAGAAACATTACAATTAATTCTTTTTCGAACTTTTAAAATCAATTTTTGGTTCTTATTCAGGCCATATGTTATAAATGTTAACTTTCTATTTATATTACCCCCTCTCAAGCTCATTTCCTTAAAGGAAAAAATATATAGAAAAAATAATAAATAAATTATAAATAACAATTATAATAACAGTTGTATATTTTAAAAGAAAATAGTATATTCCACAGCAAAAAATCTGGGATCTGTTCGTCTATTGATTTGCTTAACAGTAAAAAAAAACTTTATAATGTGACGCTTTATTTTTACTTATATTATTTGCGCATCTTAAAAGAGTATTGTGCAGTCGGATCTGCGCAACTTCCAAAGTCTTATTTATTATTTTGTTTGTTTGCCATGAGCTGTGCAGCGTGTTGCAAAAGAAAATTAGAAAGTACGCACTTGAAAAGTGTCTGTGTTTATGTCTGGCAACGGCTGCTACCAGGCTTCATCCTGGCCCAAGCAAAGTGCCCGAAAAAGCAAACGCATGAATAGTTTAATTAAAATTTGCCTTTAAGCTGAGCAGCAAAAATATCACAAAAGAAACGAGTTACACAGACACAGACACAGACACAGACATAGACTCAGCGACAACGAGCACAGAGACAACTTCCTGTCGCAAAAAAAAAGAAGCGAAAAAACGAAAAACTTGTTAAAGTTTTCTAATTTTCCCAGCTGACGACAAGTGTTTAGCTACAGTTTTTGCCCGTTTACTTTGTGAAAACCCTTAAATCTTGTAACCTTTCATTTCTAACTAGGCCTTAGAAAGTTTAATTTAAGTTTTTTTTTTTTTTTTTTTTTTGTATTTAACTCCCTCTCACTCACTCCGTCTCTCTGGCTCTTTCTCTCGCAATTTTATTGCCTTGAGTCGGCTGAAATCAAAGCTTTATTAAAAATTATGTTATTTGGCTCTCGGTAGCACTCGATTGTTATATATGGGTGTGTCTCATCTATAATGTGGCCCGAGCGGCTCAGTTGTGGCTTTGTTCGTTGCCAAAAAAAAAAAAAAAAAAAAAAAAAAAAAAAAAAAAAAACTGAACATAATAATCATTTGTAATAAAGTACAAATTCGTTTAGCGCGTTGGTAAATGCCTGAGCCAAATGCGCATTTTAACAAATTTGGTTAAAGTCCTAACAAATGTGACAATTATGAATGGTTGTTAGTTGGCGTTTTAGTTAGGGTATGCAAATATCTGGTGTGACAATAATTTTCTGTTCTAACTTAATGGAAGGAAATAAATGGCAAATGCTTAAGGGTTCAGGCTATACTATTAGAACTTTAGCTTTTATAAATGTATTTATTATTATTATATATTTTTTTGTATATACAAAAATGTATTTATTTGTAGGCTGGCCTTCTTTATCCCACAGTAACTTTAATAAAGTCTGCTCTTCATTAGTTTCAACCACAATAACCAACATTAACAAAGAAAAAATCTTGATGTATTTTTATATAAAAATAAAGAATTTTGTTAATGGTAGCCTCAAGTTGAAAAACCGCAGAAATCATTAGAGCGAGTGTTAAACACTTTGACCACAATCAAAAGCGAAACCATTTACAGCTATAAATCTATAAACATGAGAATAAAAGCCACAAATAATTATTCCAACTGCTTATGACATTAACAAATGGCAAATTGTAATAAAAACTAAAAAAAAGAAATCAACAAAATCTCCGACTACAAATTGAAATTTATTTTATTTTCCATTTTTCATCTGGGGGAGCGGAAAAATGTAGCACAAGTCTCTAAAGAGTTGTAGACGGGGAGCCTAAATAAAAGTGTTTTTTTTTTTTTTATGTTTTGGGCAATGTGTTTTTCCCGCCGACATCTGCAACAAAATGATGTTTTCCTTTGCTTTTACGAGAGATAAGAAAATTTTTATTGAGTAGCTGTTCAGTTTTCTTTTTTTTTTGGGTCTTTAGTTGCGCAATCGACGTCGAGTTCAAAATGTCAATTTTTGTTGTGTTAAAGGCGCTGCTGATGCTGTAATTACTGTAAGTGTTGCAGCAACAAATATGTTGATGGTGGAAAACGAATAAAAAATAAACTTTGTGTATGTACAGAAATATATAAATTTATAAAAAATGTATAAAATCGAAATCGAAGCAAAGTGCTGATAACGATTTCCGTTGCCCGCTCGCCGGTTTAATGACTTCATCTTGCAAGGGTAAAGCAATGAAACGGCTCCATCCGACTGCGTAATACTTGTTTAAAGAGGGAATATTACAAATTTAGTTTAGAGTGACGTATGATATAATATTGTTTTTATTTGTATCATTCATAGAACCATCTATAAGAAATTGCTATATATGGACTTTTACTATAATCATAAGATTTGATTCATATGCAAGTAAATATATAAAATGAAAGCCCTATATACCCTCTTTGAAGTGGGTGAGCGTGTATATAAACGTTTTGTTCGGCACTTAGCGGCATTTGCATTGCTGGAGTTGCTTTATTTTTGGTATTTCTTTTTGGTTGATGATAAGCGTTGACACCATTAAAAATTAAAAAATATATATTTTCGTTGGAGCCGATGCCGATGCCGTTGCCGTTGCTCCAATTATAATTTTCAACGGCCCCGTCGCATCACTCATTTGCATTTTGCTTCATAAAGGGTTACAGATGGCTCAGCAGCTCTGCTCTTGCTGTATGAGCACATATAGTGGAGGGGGAGTACGGGCGGGGGTCAGTTCGATTGGACAACTCGCTTTGTTTCACAGCCAGCTATCAGCAGACAAGTGACAAACTTGAAATTTATGATTTGAAAGTGTGCCGTAGCCAAAGACCCGAGATGCCCAGTGCCATTCCCTCGAGTGTCAATGCAATAAACACTTATACTGCAAGATAGACACAAGTGAAAGAGAGAGGGAGAAAGGTAGTCGGAGAGAAAGAGAGAGAGAGAGAGAGAGAGAGAGAGAGAGGGGTACGACAGATCGAGTGTGACATGTTGCATGTGTCATCATCATCATCATCTTCTTCATCATCATTAGCAGCAGCAGCAGCAGCTACGATGTCTTCTTTTGTCGTGCCTCGGGCACTTAGATAAGCCTTAAGTTCCAGTCCGTCCAGCCAGCCAGCCAGCCAGGCAGTCAGCTAGTCAGCTTTCCACTCGGAACAGCTCATTGGTAGCCACTGTAGACCTGACTCCACAAATTGTCAACTAAGTATGCATATACTACTTATAAGCGCCTTACAATGTGGCAGACATATAAATTTTAGTTGGCCACATTAATGGCCAAAAGCCAAGCCAGAGAATGTCTCTATGAGCCGATAGGCGAGGGATGCCCAAGGAACTTTTTTTTTTTTTTTTTTTTTTTTTTTTTTTTTTTTTTTTTGTTGGGCTGAGGTAGGAAAAAATGCTTTATGCACCGTCAGTCATGTCGTCACTTTGACCGGTGTGTCGGACTGCATAACTGCTTACCGACTAAAAAATCCTCCTCTTCTGGGGCTCAAATCCACCTTGGAACCAGGAGATATCCCGCATTAACCTTCAAGGTGGAACCCCATTGTGTGCTCTAAATGAGCGTTGCCCTCTGTGTGCCTGCGTCCAGGTCATACTTCTTCCGCCGCAGAACCTTTTCGGTGAAGTCATAGACTTTTTTCCAAGCGTCTATGCTGCTGCACATTTGCTGTACTAACGTCTCTACTTTGACTTCACCTACTGTATCTGCCAGGTCGATTCTTTCTTCCGACCATCTTTTGCAATTGAAGAAGGTGTGTTCTGCATCGTCCATTGCATTTTCGCAGTAAATGCAGCTGGATTCGGCAGTTTTCCCCATTTTATTTAGGTACTTTCGAAAGTATCCATGTCCGGAGAGTAGTTGTGTCAAATAGAAAGACGTTTCACCGTGCTTTCTATTTATCCACTGCTCCAGATCGGGGATTATTTTAGCGGTCCATCTTCCATACCTTTCGCATGACCATCTCGCCTTCCACGAGACTATGGTTTGCTGTCGTATGCTCTTTGCCGCATGTTCTGAGTATTCTCCTCTTTGCCGAAGATTCCATATTTTTTTGCGCTCTTGGGCAAGCAAGTCAACCGGTATGACTGCTGCTATCACAGTCACGGCCGCCCCGGAGACTGTGCGGTACGCCGATGTTATCCTTAAGGCTGCTCTTCGTTGCACAGCTAGCATCAGTTTTCGCCTTACATTCGCCTCTAAGGTATCCGCCCATACTTCACTGCCATATAGCAGTATTGCATTTGTCGCTTCCATGAGGAGTCTCCGTTTTCCTGCCGTCGGGCCGTCAACGTTTGCCATCAGTCTACTCAGAGACCCCGTTGCTGTCGCTGTTTTCCGCGTGGCATACTTCAGCTGTTCCCAGAAGGTAAGTTTACTGTCCAGCCTAACGCCTAGATAGTTCACTGTCCTCTGCGTCCTTATCAGGTTTCCGCTTACTCGCATCTCTATTTCGGTTGGGATCTGCTTCCCCGTGAACAGAAGTAACTCTGTTTTATGGGTGGCAAGCTCCAATCCTCGAGAGCTGAGCCATGTCTGTGTGCGGATCATGACTTGGGTAAGTCTCTTTTGGGCCTCTATGGTGTTTCTGGCAGTAATGACGGCTGCGATATCATCGGCATAACCAATAAGGAAGGTGTCTTCAGGCATTTCCAGTCTTAGGATGTCGTCGTAGCTGATATTCCACAGGTCTGGTCCCAGGATTGACCCCTGTGCAGCTCCTCCAGTTACTCTGTATCGTTTTGTTCCAGTTTGCGTGGAGTACAGGAGTATTCGATCCTGCAAATAGCTCCTGATCATATTCATGAGGTACTCCGGTATCTGGAAGCGGTGTTCCAAGGAAGTAAGCATATCAGTCCACCTTACACTATTAAAGGCGTTTTTAACGTCCAGCGTTGCTAACAGAACAACTGGGCGCGAGTATGCATTTCCTCTTTGCGTAGCTCTGGCTGCCTGAACCACTTCATCGATAGCTCCCATTGTGGATTTTCCAGCTCTGAACCCATGTTGCCTAGGGCTAAGTCCTCCAGCAGCCTCTACTGCTGCGAGTAGTCTAGGTCTTATGAGCTTTTCTAAAAGCTTCCCAGCTGTGTTTAACATACACAATGGGCGATAAGCCGAGGGTGTATTGGGATCGCCTTTGCCTTTGCTAATGAGCACCAGTCTTTGTTCTTTCCACGCTTCTGGGAATATCCTTTCTTTTAGACATGCGTTATACATCCTAAGTAGAAAAGTGGGACGTCCTGATGCTATCACCTTCAGTATTTCTGCCGGTATATTATCTGGTCCCGGCGCTTTCTTGTTCTTCAGGGAGAGAGCTGCAATGTTGAGTTCTTCCTCGGTGAAATCTGGGACTGAACCATCGAGCTCTACGGGTGCTCGCTCATGCGCCTCGTGGATGTGTGCTGGAAATAGTGTTTCCACTATGTGATCCATCGTGTCATCATCCACGTTTGGCACTGCTCTGTAGTTTCTCAGCTTTTTCATGACTATCTTGTAGCCAAGTCCCCAAGGGTCTTTATTTATATCTTTGCAGAGCTCTTTCCACTTGTCATGCTTACTGCGTGTGATAGCAATCGACAGTTCTTTTCTCGCAATCTTGGCTGCTAACGCTTCCGTCGTGAAATTTCCAGAGCGTCGTGCCCTTGTTAGCCTTCTTCTACATTGTATGCATACTTTCCTTTTTTCTGCAATATCGTGGTTCCACCAGTACGCCTGTCGTCTACCTCCGTGTTTGCTGTGCGTTTTTGGCATCGATACGTTACACGCTCTTTCCATAGCGGTTAGGCTTCTTTCGACCACTTGCTTCGACGTCAATGTGCCGTCGAACTGTCGTTCTCGCCTATCTAATTCAGCTAGTAGTTTGCCTGTATCCACCTTACTTATGTCCCATCTATGAGAAGTCTTTCTTGAGTATGATGGGTGGTTTTGCTGACTGGTATTTTGGAAGTCATATGATATATACTCGTGATCACTTCCCGTGAAGTCATCGAGTATCTTCCAGTCCTTTATCCGATCTACGATGTGTTCGGATCCAAAGGTTACGTCAGGTATTGTGCCGTCACATCCCGGCCTATGGAAGGTAGGTCTGCTTCCGCGGTTTGCTACCACTAACCCGGACCTAGCGGCCATATCCATAATTTTTCGTCCTCTAGAGTTAGTAGACGACATTCCCCAGTCCACTGCTCGTGCATTCAGATCGCCTGCCACAATGAAGGGCTGCCGTCGATCCACGAGGAGATCCTCGATTGCATCGAGTTTATTCTGGAAGGTGCTTATGTCATCGCTAGGGGTTAGGTAGCAACTGACTACTGCGACTTCTCTGAAGCGTGCGTAGACGTAGCAGTTTCCCATCTTGCTTTCTAGTGGCTGTTGTCCACTACTACTGGGGATCCATATGGCCGCAGTCTTGGTGTCGTCCTCTAACCAAACTCCGTTCTCTTTTCGCTTATATTGCTCACTGATGATCACTACATCTATAGCATGTTCTGCTACTATCTGTGTCAAAAGTGCATCTGCCGTTTTGCTCCGGTGTAGATTACCTTGGAGAATTTTCAACATTTTGCTGTAGTTTGTCGTGTGCTTGGGCATTTCTGCGATCCCGGCATGTGATCGACAGAAGTACGCCCCGCATCCGTGCAAATGCAGCATTTTGGTGGTTTTTTGCAGTCTTTCATCTTGTGACCTGATTCACCACATCTAATGCAGATGCCACCACCACTTCTGTCCGGTCCTGTGCAGTTGGTCTGCAGATGGCCGACCCCGAAGCATCTGTAGCATCTGCGGATGGGTTGACACATCCTGGGCCTAGCCCTGACAAAACCAATTTTAATGTCTGAGCTCAGCAACGTCTCCGCTAATTGGCTTTCTAAAGTTACAAAGGCCCTTACTTGCTCTCGACTGTTTGGGGCAGTGACTTTTATGCGCAAGTCCACTGATGAATTATCAAGGACTTGTCGCACTGCCTCAGCCACCTCAGACTCTACAGTTAGTGAGTCTAGATCTCGGATCTCCACTGTCGCTGTAGGCTTTAACTCGGCTACCGTGGCTGTTTTTTTAACGGTAGCCTTTAGTTTTTCAACTAGTTCTGGATGTAACTTTTCCCCTCTGCTCAGTTCTACAAGGAGTGCCCCGGATCGGGTTTTCCTTATGCCTCTCACGTTTGCCTTTTCGTCCTGTTGGACGCCCAAGGAACTTTAAAAAAACAAACATTCAGTTTATGTATAGCTTAATAAAACATAATATTTATTTTTTGCTTATAAATAATTTTTATTACACGCAATAAATAAATATTATATATACAATAACAATCCTTTAACATTATTAAATATATATATGAAATAATAATAATATTAAATAATAAATAATAATATTAAATAATAAATACAATTTTTAAATCTTATTATTTACTTTAATTATTTATTTTATATGGACTAAACTAACATTTTTAAATAATTATTAATTTATTTATTTATTTAATTTAATTTATTTATTTATAATATATTTTTTACAATTTTGAAATAATATAGTACTTATTCGTTTTTTATAGGCTTTGCATTTATTTAGATGTATAAAACTATTAAATGAAAATTTAACTTAAAAAGAAAAACAAGAGAAGAAATAGCGAATTTTTTTTTTTTGTTTTTTTTTTTTTTTTTTTTTTTTTTTTTTTACAAAAATAATTGTTTTATTGATATCTTAATTTAATACATTTTTCTTATGCATAAAACTTGAAATTTCGCAGTTCCCACTGCTTCACTTTGCTTCACATTGTTTAACTGCAACTGGTTGGCCCTCGACAGCTGCTCAAGCACCACTCATATAGAGCTTAAAAACCAGCAAACGCAATAACGTTGATCATTGAGATTGGGAATGGAGTAAGATTCAATGTTTTAGTGCAACCCTAAGTCCTTGTTGTTCTGCAGGCCGCACACAAAGTGCTGTTTAAGTAGTTGACAACTGCAAAATGTTGATGATGACTTAATCTTGGCAGTCAAGCAGGCAGGCAGGCAGCAGCAGCAGCAGCAACAGCAGCAGCAGCAGCAGCAACAGCGGCAGCTCCACCAACAGGCAGCATCAACTAGCAGCAGCTGTTGCTGCTGTGCATCTCCAGTTGCAGTTGTTAGTAGCTGATTGTCTTGCTACGAAACGCAGCCAAAGGTATTCAGCATCATTCTGTCTCATTCTTGGCTTAACGACTATGCCGGCTCCTCTTGCGTCCTCCTGCGTCCTCCTGCTCGACCGTCAACAGTTAATCTGCAATTTTATTATAATTTGATTTTTTAATGCTCAGCGAGTGCAAGTCTCTTGGCTCGTTATATGACGCTGTCTCCTGCTCGAATAGTCGAGGCGTCTGAAGAGTAATGCTTTCTTTTAGCCATGGCCAAGTTTTACGATCTCTGTTTTTTTCTTTTTTTTTTGTGATTTTTTTGTTCGTTCCTCCTCCTACTATATTATTCAGTTCGGTTTGGCTCCGTTGCTGTTGTTTTACAATGTTGCTGGCCACTAAATAATGCACATTTTAATATTCGGCGGCGTGAGGCAAAATAATTTGTATGCCCTGAACTCATCGAAAATTGGAATTGCGGGTATAATGTTTTTCAGGGAAATGAATGTAAGATGTAGATGTAGATGGAGGAATGGCACGTCATATAATATATAAATATAGTCTGGAATAATTCTTCAATTTCAATTTGAATTTCAATTTGGCACCAGAAAATGATAATGAACAGAAAAGAAGAAAATCAATTTAATATATTTATCTAGATAATTTAAATACGATTCAGTCAATTCATATTACTTTTTGAATGGATATATTTGAATAGATAAAAGCTAGAGTATGCCAAAGTCAGGCACTGCCGCCTATGTAGATTGTTCTTGCGGGTTTCTCTTAATTCTTTTGGTTTTTGCGTTAACCGTATGCCACAAATGGCATATGAAATGTTTCCGCTTCGTCGGCGCCCATGTTTTAATAAAAACATAAACAATGTTAACACACACACACGCACACAGTCAGTTGCACAATGTAACATGCAACAACCATCCACAGATATTTGCTGTACTGCACACTGTGAATTTATGCAAAAATATTTTTGCCATTTTTCCCACAACAATCAATCAAAAATCAAGTGACATTCTAAACGGCAACTGCGAACAACAAAAGGCCGCTGGTGTTCATTTCGGTTGTTCTTGTTATTGTTGTTGTCGTTGTTGTTGTTTACCCGTTTGGTTCGTTGGTCAGCAGTTTTAGGTTATTGTGGGATCTGCGAAAGCTTCGGGCCCATATCACATGACTCCACGGCTCCATGGCTCATGGCTCATGGCTCACGGCTCAAAAGGGAGCTGCTGCTGCTGCTGCAGCCTCAATTCCTGGCTCTGGCTATTAACATATATGCATATATTCAAACTGACCACTGAGCAGACTTTTGACAGCGCGGGTTAATCGACAAATAGGAAGGAATGTATTGGAAGAGAAAATGCTATGCAAGAGATCAAGAATACTCTGAAATATATACTAATATTTTTGTTTACAGACAATTAATTTTTTTTTTTTTTTAATATATAAAGAAAAAAAAAATGTAACTAATTTACTTTCAACTCAGTTGAGTTTTAAGAGCAAAAATATATAATTTATGTCTTAAAATATTTCTCTATATAAATAAAATAAAGAAAAAATCAGTTTTTAAACTAAATTAGTTACTAAGTTTAATTTTAAAGATTTAATTGTAAGATTTTTCCTGTTAGAACTATCTATTTCCTTTGATCAAATTCGTAAGTTTCCGAAAATACAAACTTTAAAAAATTCATCCAATACAAACTTAAAATCATTTAACAAAATTTTATCTCATAAATATTTTTTTAATTTGTTGCGTCTTTATTCCTTGATTTATTTGCCTTTTTGCAAGGACATTTTAATGTTTTCTTGCATAGACCTCAATTTTATAGCCGTAGCAAAATGTAGCGGCAAAATTTTGTAGCGTCCATCGTTAAAATAACACAACAACAAAAGGAAACAAGCAGTTGAAAATGAAAAAATTCTGAAATGCCATTTGTTGTTGCTTTGTTGGGGCTCGCGTGCGCAGATTTCCCACAGCAATGTTTGGGGTTTTTTCTGCCTCTTTTGTTTTGAACAAATTCAATTGTATTATGCAACATCTGCTGGCAGTCGCGTATCTAAAACTTAAATTTATACAAATATGCAATCCATGTTTTACTCAGCTATGTGAGTTCATCTGCACCCGCTGCTGCCTTCGCCACTTGCGGCGGCGGCTGCGACGCCGGCATCGCCGCTGGCAGCATTTATTGTTGCCATCAATAAAGTTATGTAAACACACACACACACACAAATACACACATGCAGATGCACATGCACATGAAGTGGTGCCAATCCATTTTACATATGCAACATTTTAGGTTTTTCATATGAACGAAACCCCAGTTCGCAGCGAGCCGGGCCGGGCCGGGCGGGTGGTGCTGTGGATTCAGTCAGCCGGCGAGTGAAATTTACATGAAGTACATCATTGTTCAGCTTTGTCAAGCGCGCAAAATTTGTACGAATATGAATGAATGCAGCAGCCAACAACAACAACAACAACAACAACAATAACAACAGCAGCAGCAACAACAACAGCTGGCAGAGCTACGCAAACAGCTTGTCGCAGATTTTATACTCTATCAAAAGCTTAAATTACATTCAGCACGCATTAAGTATGCGGCGTTGCCATGCAGCACTTTATGCATTTGCCACACATTGTTGCTGCAGTTGCAAAGCTATAATCAGATTTGGGTCACAACGTGATGAGCTAGTGAAGCTCTTGATAAACTTTAAGATGATGCTTATTTAAATGTTGATTGCCAGAGAGAAGCGATGTGCATGGCAATGGATTGCATAATAAATGCAATTGAATTGATTATTGTTAAGTCTATTGGCTTAAAGTGTGGCAATACTCACATTCCCCTTTACTTGGGGCAGTTTAAGTCGAATGGCCTACTAGTATATCTATGGCTTTAACTGTTCTTTAGTCATGAATCAAATCAAATTATATTTGTGAGTTGAGAATGGCAGAAGCTAACTGTTATAGCCATATTTGTACCAGAGCACAATAATTCTTAAATAATAATCAAAGCATTTATAATTCCTTTGCCAAGGGCATCTGAAATCCAATGCTCTTCAACTAATTCTATTTCATATGAAGGCAGTGTTGATTGGCTCAACTTAGCTGTTATAGACATATTATTTTAGCGATCATACTAAATAAATATTAATTAAAGTATAATAAATATTAAAAACTCCTATACTATAGGTAACTAAAGTTGACTGCCGTAAAAATGCTGTCGAGTTCCGATAGTTCGAATTCGATTCACACAGAAGTTCTACTTATCGATAATTATCGAGAACGAATCTTTTCGATTTAGCAGGTACAAATTATCGAAGCTGGACTGTATTTAAATTTGCTTAAGATTGTTTATAAATTTGTAGCTCGAATTGAAGCCTAACTAAATTTAAATGAAATCCATGCCCATCGCTTTACCCAGCTGTTGTATCCAATTTTGTTAGGGCATCTATATGGTACGTATAAATCGCTACCTCTGTTACCTTTGGAACAAACGTGTGGCTATTGTTGCATGCCGAGAACCAAAGCAGCCCACAACAAAAGAGTCCAGTCCAAGCCGGACCAGTCAGAGACATATGTATACACATATATACAACATGTATATATCTATATATACATCTATATATGCATATACATATTCACTGGCACTGACTGCGCCGCGTTCAGTGAGTGAGTGAGCTTCCAGCATTTGCATATGTTTCCTGTGACTTTTGACGATTATATGATTTTTCTGCTCTTTACACGAAGTTGGCTTCAGTTTTTATTTAGCTTGGTTTTTTGCTTGTGCAATGCCTGAACGGGGCAACTGCAGACGCGTTGCATAAAAATAAATCTCCACACACAGAATAGAAATGCTGAACAACAACGACGACGACGACGTGCCACAACATGTCCCGGGGCTTGAGTCCCGCAATGCCTATGGCCACTGTATTGTTGTTGTTGTTCTTCTTGTTGCCTTGGTAGTATCCAAAAGCCCAGGAGATTTACGTGCAATTCAACAGTTTTATGACTTTACCATCTTTATACAACATACATGGATACAAGCACACATACATACATATGTATATACATATATGTATTTATACATAAAAATATATTCTGTTTTTCTTTTTTGATTGTTCAGCTTCTTGTTTGTCGCCTGCAGCTGGCAAATAAACAAAATATATATTTATATAGCCAAAAACCCAAAAAACTAAAAAAAAAAACAAAAAAAAAAAAAAAAAAAAAAAATGAAATTTGCCTTTGGGAATTCTTGGACTTCGCTTATGGAAATAAACATATTGGCAACTTATGTAAATGTGTTCGAGTCAAAAGTTTTGGCTTTTTGCCAAATATAATTGCTAAAAATTATGCGAAAAATTTAATATTTTTGTTTCTCTCGTTTCAAGCAAATAAACATATATTTAAAGCTCATGAAAGTTTAAGACTAATTTATAATATTTGATAGATCAAATCTGAAAATTTAAAAAATTCACAAATTAAATTAGTTGTATAATCAACTGGACTAAATCCTTAGATTTAAATATTATTTTGAATATATTATAACACTTTACTTTTATGTGAAGTACCTTGAGACGAAGAGTTTTACTATATATAAAATAAAAAGTGGCTTAGGGTTTGCTATATTAAATAAATGAAGAGAACTTTTCAGCAAAAGCATTTTTTCACATAATTAAAATATTTGAAATTTAATGATTGTAAAAACAACAGACAAATCGCAAATGAAATAAAAAAGGTAAAAAAAATTAAAATATACATTAAAATAAATACTATATTTTTGCAAAAACTGAGAAATTAATAAATTATAATAATTGATAATAATATGAAATATTTAAGAATTAGTAATAATAGTTTAATTATTTATTTAAAATTTTTTTATACATATATTACTTTGTTTACTACTTTACTTAGTTATTATTCTATTATTGCTTTGCATTAGAACAATGCAGTCATAATATTATATTAATACTAATAATTAGCTTCATATAATAATACGATATTCATACAAAATAAAGTGAGATATATTAACAAGAAATTTAACGATCGATTTACTTTTATTTGAAACTTCATTATTTGCATACTAATATTTCGCATCTCACCCATTGTCTCTCAAAATTGATTGCCAACTCGCGCATTAAAGAGTCATGTAAGACAAAAGTTGTCAACATAAAAAATGATATAACCGATTGCTAAAATGCTACTTATTAATCCGTGTGTGTGTATATCTGAGAGGCAATCTTCTAATAGCCTAGCTTTTCGCTTGCCTAGCGAAGTCTCAGCATGAACTCCTCACATCATTCAGCATTACCTCACAGCTGAAGTGACAACCAATTAAATAGCAATTTTTTCTTCCGATACCCCCAAATCCCATTAATAAATGTTTACTAAACAGAAGAAGAAGACACACAGACCGGTGGAAAAAAAATCAATACTATTTAGTTGCTGCTTGATTTCTGTGATGATTTTTTTTTTTTTTTTTTCGGGGAGCATTGTCATGGAAATGTGTTGCGGCTGCTGTGCTGTTAATAATGATATATGTCCAAAATCAGATAACTTATAAGGTATGAAGGCATCGCCCTTTTGTTGCTTACCAAATGCCATATACTAAAATTCTTAATTATAAGCCAGATGAATAAGGCAAAAAACTAAGGGGAAAAAAGTGAAAACCAGTTACAAAACGTTCGAGCATTTGCATAAGAATCGGAAGTTTCAATGTATTAACTTGTTTTATGTTTGTCATTATTGGCGATTTTACAGACATGTTTCTACGCTACCGTGCATGAAAGACGCACAGACTTAAGACCCGAGAGCTAAATGATAAAGATAGAATGTGTAGCTGGTAGGAGCAGGAAGACCCTGTACAGACCCAAGCTGTGCACTTCAGCTGAAACTGAAGCTGAAGCTGAAGTTGAAGTTGAAGTTGAAGAGCAACCGCCACTCATTAACACATCCAGCTGGGTGGGTCATAAAACTATGTACGCAATTTTTAGTGTTGGGAGCGCGGGTTGGCCTAATGAATATTTATGGCATCTTAAACATAAATTATTTCGCATATCGAAAAAAGAGGCAAAAAGACATGCAAAAGCCAACTTGAAATTTATAGTTAATTTGATTGATTTTATGTGGCGGCTCAGCAAAAGAAGTCCAAGACACTAGCCACATGAATATATATAATGATCTATATACATGTACATATATATATATGTATATATATACATATGTGGGTCTGCTTGGACAGCCGCACAATGTAGGCACTTTAGGTAACAATTTGTAGGCCTTACATTGATTAATGATGCACGAGGGAGGGGGAGCCGGGAAGCCACAGCTAGACAGCAGAGTGTGATTTCTAACACGCTAAAGATGCGCAATCATTAGGCAGCTGCGATCCTTTCAACATGACAGCGCAGGATCAAAAGGGCTAACAACACCTATACAAAGAACTTGCCCCACTCTCCTCCATTCTCTACTCTTTCTCTAGCGATTATCAAACAAATTCGATATTGATTATGGTGCGGCATAAACAAAAGTACACAATCAAAACGCCTCAGAAAATGAAAAACGTTGAGATCATACAAAGATCATTAGATTGATTGATGTTTAAGGATGCGCCTTGCTTGAACTGTAAGTATGAGTAGATGCAGCGCGTGAGAGAGCCAGAGAAAGAGAGAGAGAAAGAGAGAGAGAGAGAGAGAGAGAACCAGTGAGTCGATAATTAAACAGAGCTGAGAAATATAGCTAGAATGCCGCTATTCAAAATAAAAGAAATAAATGAATTAAACAAATAAAATGAAAATTGGGTAAAACGATATTGAATTATATTAGAATAATTTGTAGTAGGAAATGTAAACATCAACAAAAAAATAAGTTAGAATATTTTTATTCGTAAGAAATAAATAAAGGCAAAAACAAATTAAGAAATAAAATAAAGAACTCTAAAAACATGTAATAAATTTGATTAAATATATATTAAAAGAAAATTGGCTATAAATACATTATAATAAATGTGATTCATAGAAATATTATTATTATTTTTTATTTATTAACTGGAGATTTAGTTAATTAATTTTATACTTTAACAACACATTTATTCCATATTTTTACTTGATTAATTTTTCTATTCATCACCTTTTTTTGCACTTAAATTTCTTTTTTTGGTCATTTGATAATTTATTAACTCAATTTAGCATTTGCCACTCAGTTTGGCAATTAATAGCCAACTTTTAGCTAGTTATTGGCTATTTTTTATAGCTTGTCAGGCTCCGTATTGGGTAATATTGATGAGACCATAATCGAAATTAGAAATTCAGCTAGATCTTGGCATTTTATTGCGTCTAGCTGCCGCTATGTAAATCAAATGCATTGCGGACGCCCTGCAGCTTTCTAACTAATTAACACTTAATTTTATATCAACGAAGAGGCTGGAAAAACAGCAGCTGGCTTTTTAGCTATCAATATACGAGTGTGTGTGTGTGTGTGTGTGTGTGCGCCTGTGTTTGTGTGTGTAACAACATGGTTGTCATGTTATAAATTTTGTGGTAATGTCTTCGAATTGTAGTTGTTGTTAATCGCATGTTTGTCGAGCGTGTAATGCAGCCCATGCAGCGCCTGCAATTACTTTGTACGGCCATTATAATGCCCCCCAGATACACACACACACATACACAAACACGTACATTTATGGAGGTAAATGTATCCATATAATACACATGTATCTATATATCTTTGCATCTTACTGCCTACACTTGTATGTATAATTAAACAAGCAGCAAAATGTTTTGGGTTAATGATTCACAAAATTGTCCAAAATTTACGGCCCCAAATGCAGTTGTCCAAAAGCCAGAGGGTAAAATTGTATACTAGCTATAACAGCCACGACTCGACATCCCTCTCTCTTCCTCTGCCTCTCTCTCACTCTGTTCTAGGCAGGTTAATGCATTTGCCACATATGGTTTTCATATTAGCACACAAAACTAACTAATTGTTATTTTCTTCACAAATTGGATTTTCATAAGGATTATTGCTACACATTTTACGAGTAGTGTTGATCTATAAATGCGATGCGATACGATATAGTATATATATATATATATATACATTTATGTACATACATATGAGTGCATATTATAATACTGTTATTATAGTTTTCACTTACCTAGTTTAACCCCTGGGCGCTTAAAGTGCCCCATTGTTTCAGCATTGCTATTGATGTTTTAGCCAAATTGGTTGAGCCACAATTTGGCTAAAATTGTAAAGCGAAATGTGCCTTGAATAATATTATTACATTTAATGTGGCCGACTCTAACTGTGTGTGTGTGTGCGTGTAAATTGCATAAATATGTAATTGTTAGCTCATAATAGAAATCTCTCTGTGTATGTGTGTGTGTGTGTTTATCTAAATCGTAATAGCTTTTAATGGCTGACAGCTAAGAGGAATTGTTAATTGGAAGGCAGTTGCATTTTAAAGGCCATTTAATCGTGGCTCACATTATGCCAAATAGAATAATATATACATCTAATAATTAATAAATGCATTTTACTGAGCCTGGCGTCACTTAATAACTCAATGTTGGATTTAAACAAAAATTTGTATATAATTACAAATTTATTTCTTTTAAGTGCATATTTAATTTAGTTCAAAATAAATTAAACTTTCTTTGAATTCACTTAAGAGGCTCAAGATAAAGTTCTAAATTGTTGGCGTATAAATTTAAACAATATTTATATGATTTTATATTTTAAATTTTATTTCATTTTTAAATAGACATATTGAAAACTCACTAAATGTAATACGCATGTAAGTATATTAGAGAGAGAGAGAGAGAGAGAAAGGGAGAACAACAAGCAGAGACGTCTTGTGTTTGTATGCATACTTAAAATTGCACTCATATCCATAGAGACATTATGTTTTGCATGTGTGTGTGTGTCATATAAATAGAAATTAAATTTCTAAAGGTGGCCCATAGAAAAGGTTGTGACAAAGAGAAAGAAAAGGAGAAGCACACATACATATGTAGAAGACCACAATCAACTTGTTAGCAGCAGCAGCAGCAGCAGCAGCAGCGAAAACATTTTGCAGTAGGCAAGGCGTGCAACAAAAGAAGTGGCATGCAGCCGAGGCGCCACATACTGAGCGGCGCCTCCTTATAGAAGCGGCTCACGCACAGAATGTTGTCAAGCCATGGCAAACGGGGAGGGCAGCCAAAGGGGGGAGAGCGGGCAACGGGCGTTCGGCATCGACTCCCGACGCGCACATAGACGCCAATTAGCGTTCAACATTTTATGACGATTCGAGCGTGGCGCATAGCGCATACGTGTGTTCACGCATCTGTGTGTGTGTGTGTGTGTGCAGCGCTTAGGGGTGCTACAAAAACATGGCAAAATATATGAAACGCGTTGCAAGCGAACCGAGCAAGAGCTGCAACGAAATCAACGCGCTGCTGCAACACTTCATTATAATTATGGCAGCTCTAGCTGCAACTGCAACAAAAACTCACTCAACTAAGGCATACACACACACACAAATGCATACAATCATACACATGCTAAGCTCTAGTCTATCCTCAATGCTAAAACGCAGCCAAGCAGCGCGAGCAGCACGAGCTTTTTGACATTGACGCGACATTGACACCAAAATGTTGGTTAATAAATTTTCTTGACTTGGGAAAAAGAAAATCGCAGCAGTAGCAGCAGCAGCAGAAGCAGCAATTGCAATTGCAACTGCAGTTTTCAGTGTCAACTCGCTGACATTTGACAGGCACAACTGTCGCGCAAATGGCAAATGGGGAAAACTCTTGCCAAAACTTGAAGCTCTCAATAGAGAGGATGAGTTGATTAA
This sequence comes from Drosophila arizonae, assembly GCF_054131065.1. Lineage (NCBI taxonomy): Eukaryota > Metazoa > Arthropoda > Insecta > Diptera > Drosophilidae > Drosophila > Drosophila arizonae. The sequence goes on along the minus strand of NC_142925.1, from coordinate 22,083,385 downwards.
ATATACTCGTATAGAATCAATACTGAGATAACGTGAGCCGGATCCAACAAAGCAGTCGGAGTGCTCTAAGAAGTAAGAAATAAGGAAATAAATAATGATAATAATAATAATAATTATAATAATTATATATGTCAAATATACATAGGTACGTATTTAATTTTATTTGGTATATGATTAGTATTTACTACACATTTTAATGAACATCCTTTTTAATATACCTTAATTCTTTTTCTATTTCTAATTTTAGTATTACATTCTATTCCTTACATGTTAATAGTATTAGATCTTAATTATATCTCTTTTATGTTACTATTATTTAGTTACTGTAATATTTCCCCCTATTACTATATTTGTAATTTATATGATTTTTTATGTGATATATACAGCTGCGAAAAATAAAATAGCACCACTTGCAAACGCAAAGTTTAAGAAGTTCTCCTAGGTGCATTTATCAATGTATTGATCTAATTTTTTCTTGTATATAAGCAGAAAACAATTAATAATCGCAACAAGCAAGAATTATCCCAAAAATATTAATCGTTTTTATATAATTCAAAAAATTCTCAAAAAAGTCGTAAAAATGCCGAAAAAAATAATAGCACCACTAACCCTTTTCGAGTGAAAATCTATATTTTTCGCAGATTTGAATATCTTCAAAAGCACTAATTGATGAGATTTGTTGGTTATATATCTATTTTGATTAAAAAATTTTCAGAATTTGTGAAAATTTTCAAAAAAAATGGGTCGTGAAGAGCATTACACCACCGAACAACCCAATCTCATCAAAAAGTTGATTTCGGCTCAAAATTTTCACAGAAAAGTTGGTCATTTGATGGGTTGTTCAAATAAAATGATCCACAATGCATTATTCCATAAAAAAAATTGATGAAAAGCGCAGATTGCGCTGAGTTCTGACCCAAAATCATGTCACTCGTCTCATTTACGAGAGTAAAAGGATCCTTTTAAGCCGGCTACTCAACTGAAAAAGGACCTAAACATATCAGCAATGGACCAAACAGTATGGAAATATTTAAGACATCACGATTTGAACACTTTCCGTTCAAGAAAAGTACCATATTTGAATATAAAACACATTTCCAAACGGATGCCGTTTGCAAAAAATCAGTCTCATACTAATACACTTGATCCTCCATGTTTAAGGGTTTTTTTTGTATATCTAGGACCGAATTCTAAGTTCTGTGGATGTCTCACGTAGGACCGCGATCCTTTTCCACTAAAAATTAGCATCTTACTTTCATTATTCAAAAGTATGTTTCTCCATTCCTGCGTAGACCAATTTTTGTGTTTCCCTTGCAAACGGCATCCGTTTGGAAATGTGTTTTATATTCAAATATGGTACTTTTCTTGAACGGAAAGTGTTCAAATCGTGATGTCTTAAATATTTCCATACTGTTTGGTCCATTGCTGATATGTTTAGGTCCTTTTTCAGTTGAGTAGCCGGCTTAAAAGGATCCTTTTACTCTCGTAAATGAGACGAGTGACATGATTTTGGGTCAGAACTCAGCGCAATCTGCGCTTTTCATCAATTTTTTTTATGGAATAATGCATTGTGGATCATTTTATTTGAACAACCCATCAAATGACCAACTTTTCTGTGAAAATTTTGAGCCGAAATCAACTTTTTGATGAGATTGGGTTGTTCGGTGGTGTAATGCTCTTCACGACCCATTTTTTTTGAAAATTTTCACAAATTCTGAAAATTTTTTAATCAAAATAGATATATAACCAACAAATCTCATCAATTAGTGCTTTTGAAGATATTCAAATCTGCGAAAAATATAGATTTTCACTCGAAAAGGGTTAGTGGTGCTATTATTTTTTTCGGCATTTTTACGACTTTTTTGAGAATTTTTTGAATTATATAAAAACGATTAATATTTTTGGGATAATTCTTGCTTGTTGCGATTATTAATTGTTTTCTGCTTATATACAAGAAAAAATTAGATCAATACATTGATAAATGCACCTAGGAGAACTTCTTAAACTTTGCGTTTGCAAGTGGTGCTATTTTATTTTTCGCAACTGTATATACACTCATGGTCAAATTAATAGGTGTGACCCAAAGATTCTAGCATATTTTGGAATAATTACGGTATGACAACATCTATCAGCACGAAATTTTTTTTTTAGGTATGGCCACACTATTTGATAAGAAAATAGGTAAATCCCCCCAAAAAATTTACTCGCTAAAAAGTTTTGGCTATTATACATTCTCTACCTCAAAATTGACCTGGTCACATTAATAGGTGTGTTTAACTAAACAAAAAATTATTAAAATATTAAAGTGTTTTTGAGTAAGCAAAGGTAGTATTATTATTGAATATAATTTGATTGAATCATAAAAATTTTCATTTGCAACATTTAAATAAAATTAGATGGGTCGTGGAGTTCACTGCAGTGCTGAAGAGAGAAATCTCGTTCTCAAGCTTCGTGAAGAGGGTAAAACTTATAAATACATTGCCTCACTAATGGGACGATCGGAGAACTTCGTTACAAATGCTCTAAAACCAAAAAAAGATAAAAAGAAGCCGGGTGCCCGGAGGAAAACTACCGTAAGAGAGGATTCCCGTATAGTCACCTTGGCTAAAAGGGACCCATTTAAGTCTTCGAGAGCGATTGCCATCGAAATGGGCAATGTTGTATCGGCACGAACTATTCGTCGACGGCTATTAAGCTCGAATCTACCTGGGAGAGTTGCTCGCAGGGTTCCTCTATTGCGAAAATCAAATATTCGGATGAGGCTTAATTTTGCTCAAACTCACAAGGCCTGGTGTGGTTTAGAGGGAGAGCGTAAATGGAGGAACATTCTCTGGAGTGATGAGATGAAAATAAATTTGTTTGGGAATGACTCAAATTTACATGTCCGAAGACCTAAAGGCAAAGAGTTAGATCCTAGATATACAAAGAAGACGGTTAAGCACGGAGGAGGCAGCATAATGGTTTGGGGCTGCTTTTCGTGGCAAGGCGTTGGTCCGATTCATCGAATTAACGGCATCATGGATAGATTCCTGTATAAGGATATATTGAGTAGTGTTATGCTACCATATGCCGACGACAACATGCCTCTGAAATGGAAATTTCAACAGGATAACGATCCTAAACACTGCTCCCGAGTAGTTAAGGGTTGGTTGCATGAAAATAGAATTGACGTTATTGAGTGGCCAAGTCAGTCTCCAGATCTCAATCCGATTGAGAACCTTTGGGGACACCTTAAAAGGAGACTTTCCAAAACTAGATGCTCCAATAAGAACCAATTATGGGAAAATATTCGGGAGGAATGGTACAACATTCCTGTGGAAATGTGCAGAAAGTTAATATCCTCTATGCCCCAAAGAATCAGCAAAGTCATTGCGAATAAAGGCGGATATACAGGGTATTAACCATACTTATCTAAATATATTCTAAATATTCTACAATATTTGAAAATTTTTCATTTTTTTTTTTTTAAATTTGCTGGGCACACCTATTAATCTGGCCAGCAAAATTTGGAGTTTTTTGTGAAGTATGCCAAAATTATGCTAAAAATTATTATTTTTTAAACTTGTTTTTTGTTGTTGTTATTCTATGATGTGTCTATTTTTAAATATAAGTTGAATTTTTTAGTTACATGAAAAAATATAGACGTTATTCCCATTTAAAAAAAAAAAAAATTTTCACACCTATTAATTTGACCATGAGTGTATATATATATATATATATATATATATATATATATATATATATATATATATATATATATATATATCGAATTTTTTTATATATAAGAATTTTTTGTAAATACTTAGAATTTAACGAATTTTATTGGGTATTTCATAATTATTTATAAATGTTTTTTTTTTTCTTTTTTTTTTTTAATTTAATTTAATTTTTACTTACATGAAGTATTTTCTGCATTTTAATCCTTATATATCATATATATATAATATATTGATATATACAAATTACAATACAATATAATATATATAATAATATAATATAAATTACAAAAATGAATCGTGTTATGGGATCTAATTTCACATTTATTAAATCTTATATTATTAATGATGGCCAAAAATTGTCAAAGTTGAATCACTTTGCATTAAATGGAGCAAATAAAAGAAAAATGAAACGATTTCAAATAAATATTGTTTTCATTGTTTTAATTGCAGTCTTAGCTTAGTTATACCATTTCATAAGTCCTATCATTAGCATATAAGTGACATATATATATATACAAGTATTTATCTTTACCAAGTTATCGGATCGGTCCGACTTTTGTGACTGAGCTGCACATTTGATATATGGCCACACCTTTAATCACTCCGCCACCGCAAAAGAGATTCGCGCAGCAGTGAAAATATATTTCGGCATTTCGCTGAACTTTGATGTGCCGAAATTGAAATGGACTCATTTCGCGCGTCTGTGAGGCACACAAAGGCTAAACAAAAGTAAAGCCGAAGCAGATCTGAAATTTTAAGCAGTTGATTTGTGCCAAACCTAAAGAGGAAAAAAAAAATAATAAAAAAAAATAAAATAAAAAAAATTATAAGAAAAGAAGAAGTTATTCAGCGTATCTGTGGCAGTCAAGAAATTATAATTTATTTAGAACAGACGCCTGCGAAATGTGTTGCTCAAAGAGCTTCTGCATTTGTTGCTTTTTCGTTCGTGATGTGATTGGGCTGTCCGATTGTCCGACAGGCTGCCAAACGAAAAGATACAAACACATTTCGTATGAATTTTGGGATTTAAGAGCGTGAGTAACTGACATATCTGTGCATATATGTGTATGTGTATATGTATATATGTATGTGGCATTCCTGACCAGCTGGTCAGGCAATTATAAACCGAAAAGAAAATCCAAAATCTACGTGAAACTAAACCCAAATCGCGTCCAAGCAATATTGTTATTAGCAATTTGCCCGAACCATAATAAGCCGCCGAGCATAGCCAATGGGATCAGACAGACAGAGAGTCGTCGGCGGCCAGTTTGTTATAAATTGCATTGGCTATAAACAATTTTAATTATATTTATTATGCCATATGCACAAACAAATTCAAACAACAATAAAACGAATAAAAATAAAAAATTAATATCTATATATTTTTATAACAAGCTTACGTTAAGCTTAATGAGTTTATACCTCATTCATATGATGAGGGCCTGCATGGATTGCACATTTGGTTGATAAATATATTTAAATAAAAATGTATATGTATGTGAATACACGAGTTTATGTCAATATATGGCGTGCAATTTGTTTGGGATTATTGTGAAAATTGTGCAAAATGTACAAAAGGTCTGAGTGAGTACAATAGAATATTTAAATTCTGTATTTATTTTTGCGTTTTCAGTGGCTGATAAGAGAAGAGCTTGCTTGACTGGTGGGGAGGGCATGACTAGGGAATACCCTGTAGTTAAGTATTTAAGACTGTTAGAATCCCAAATTCAATAACAATTTCATTAACATCTGTAAGAGCCATATCGAGAAACGTAAATATACATTTTATTATAAATATTTTACAAACTGGATAAACTGCTTTGCAAATTGTTCTCTCTTCTTCAATTGAATATAAAAATATGTACATTTTGTAATACATTTATACATATATGAATATAAACTAGAAATAATTACTTTGTATTTTGATTTATTTTTTATTATTTGTTAGCTGACTTGCCTAAATCGAGTTTCACTAATTTCGGTTTTGAAGTATTTATATATTCAGCTGTATCGTAATTCTACGTAAGCCATTTAAAAAGCATTAAAAAAACATTTCACTTCACACGTGAAAACAGAAACGAACCTATGATATATGTATATATTTACATATTCGTATGTTTATATGGTGCAAATCACAAACATATAGCCACACACATGTGTATGTGTGTATGTGCTTAAACGGAATGTAGCGCAGCTGTTGCTGTTATTTTAAGCGTTGTCCATTGTTAATTTAAAGCATCCATTGCCCGTTGGCTTACTCGCCACCGTATGGGAGCAAAGAGAAGTTGATAATGCATAAAATATATAATTTGCAAAATTAATTAATTTTTACAACACATTAATTTCACCCTGACAAACACACTTGCATGCATGTATGCATGTGTGTGTGTGTGTGTGTGTGTGGCAGTCAGTCAGCCGTGCCACATACACCGTTGCCCCACTGGCCACATATAACTCGCGGTTGTCCCTCCTGCTGCTGCTGCAGCTCCGGCTACTGCTGCTGCTGCTTCTGCTTCTTCTTCTTCTTCGGCCACCGTTGCGGCCGCTGCTTGGCTATTGAGGTAAAAGTAACTGCAAAAGCGCTTGCAGCGCTCATTATTCTGCACAACTTGTATAATTTTTGTTTAATTTATTTAAAGGTAGCTAAAATGGAGCACAGACAGTGCTGATAAAAAAATAATTTTTTTTTTTTAATTTTAACTAAATATATTAAGAAAATAAAATATGATAATATTAATATTAAAAATTATTGTTCTTAAAGTTGTTTTAGAATTTTTTGAATGCTAATTAAATATAATTTTTATATAAATATAAAAAAAAAAATTAATATTTAATACCAGCTTTAAAGTAAATATATCTCAAATGTAACATATTTTACGCCAGTATAAATAAGGTTAATAAAGGGCTATATATTATAATACCTTTCTACTTTTATTTTAGTTTTATTTTGTATATATTTATTCTCCATCAATTTCTAGCTATTTATAAAATATTAATATTATTTTTCGCTTTAATTCATTAAGTTCAGCTGTCTTTTCTGACCTGCTCAACAGATTTGTATTGCCCTGCCGTCTTTTAAATGTGGTATGTCTGTAGCCCTAGGCTTTCCTTTCAGTTCGTAGCGCGATATAAAATATTCTGAAATGGTTATTTGGTTGTTTAGTCCTTGGTGCGAGGTGTTTCACAACATTCAAGTTCATGTCACACTTCGGCCCATATGTTGATTTCGTTCGTTCTCCTCTTTCGAAACAGCATAAGTTTTTTATGAGTGCTTCGATCAAAATTGAGCTGCTGTCCGGCCATGGTCGGGCTGGCCGGCTGACCAAGCCACCGAGCGTCCTATGCTTGCAAATTATGTATGTCTTTTGACACGCAGAGCCCACGCCCCTAGGGCAACAGAGACTACAAGGGAACCGTTTTCGTGCCAAGGGTAGTCAGAGGCACACTTTATGGAGGTGCCCATCGTATAGTTCATGCCTGCAGTATGTAAGTCTGAAAGGCTCTTGTGCGAAATTAAAATGTGCTACATTCGCATGTTTAATTAATGAAATGTTTGACAATGTCGGCAGCTTCAGACTGTCGGCTGCCAATGCCGCTTCCCCCTGTCAGTTTCGTATATATATGTATATTATATATATTTTATTTTTGTTTTGTTGGTTGGGCTTTTTCTTTGCCCTGATCCTGTGCTCAGCTACTCCGCCTCCCGTTTGTCCCTGGCGTTTGTGGTCGAAGCGCTTTGATGGAATGCTTGCTCAAAATGCCAACGCTAGCACGCACATGTTACATATGTGTTTGTGTGTGTGTGAGCTGTAATGGGCCCCTTGCATTATTGAAATCGACACAATTTTACTTTTAAGCAGAGACGGCGTCAATGCAACATGTGCAGACCGCAGCCAAGAATCGCCCTGAGTGACAACAGTCTCTGAGCCCGAGCTATGCACAGTGGTTGTAAAAGAGCAAAGCGGATCAAAATACCTGAATAATTCAGCTCAGCTGTGGCTTGCGAGTGATTGAGCAATTGAACAAATAAACAGAAGGAATCCAGAGGTCGAGGACCGTTTGCATAGTAAAAAGTGTTCTAAAGAACCGAACTGTTGAGCTAGCAGATTTTGTCAATACTAGTGTGAATCCAGTCTGCGGCTTAATTTATTTTATCTTTATACTATATAGTATTGTATTATATATAGTTCGATGTCGCAAAAATGTGTGTACTTCATGCCAAACTGTGGAATTAATACGAATCACAATTTTCATTTAAATTAAAAATCAGCTTTTCTGGTTTTTAAGGGTTGGAATAGTTTCTCTATAAGCTTTTCTTTTTAATTTTAACTAAATATATTAAGTTATAGTTATTCAAGTGTTGATGTGGATTTACCTAAAGGAGAAGTTAGAAAAAATAGGCAAAATTGGGGAAGGTATAGCTTAATAAAACTTTAGTGAATTATTATCTACTCAAATAATTAGCATTCGAATACTGAACCACTACATTATTTAGTTAAAACAAAAACAAATCTGTAAGCATAGTATAAATACTAAACGCCTTACTCAAATATGCTAAGACTGCAAAAATAATAAAATTATTTGTATAGTTTTCCTAATAATATCTTCTATATCTTCCTCTCTATCAAGTCTAACGTAGTGGATAGTAATATACATATGTATTATATCTATAGTTTCTTTTTAATATCTTTCACATCAAACCTTTACCGTAGTGAATTTTTCCAAGCATTTTATAAATAATAAAACTAAACTTATCGCTACTCATCTTGACTAAGAACAAGCTGTAATATAAAATAATGACTAAAAGTAAACAGTTTTTAATTTCTACATCAGTTATAAATTTCAATGCCCACTGTGCATTGTGAGCAACATGTTGCGTGAGGTGTTGCTGTTGTTGTTTATAACGTTGTTATTGTTGTTGGTAATGCGACTGCAACTGAAACTGGTCTCATCTGTTGAGGTCTGGTCTCCGGTCTCCGGTCTGGTCCAGGAGGTTGGTTTTTTATTTTTCGCATCAAGTTCAAAGTCGAAATGCTTGTAATATGCAAAAATGTTTTAATTAATCACTTTGATGCGCACCGGCAGAGCAGACGCAGGCGCAGGCGCGTGACATATTGAGAAGATGTTCAGATCCGTCATCGAGCTGCCGTCTGCATTGTCTGTCCGTTCCTCTTGCGATGATATGCGCTTATGCACAAGTAACATATACATACATACATACATACATAATCACACTCTCGAGAAATATTTATGTCTTAATAAGTTTGTCATCAAACAAGATGTGTTCAAGCAATATGCTTATGCACATGTTTTCTCTGATTAATGTTTAATACTGTGTTTATGCGAAATCCAATGTGAATCGTTAAATTGATGCGACCTAGAAGTTTTCTATTGAGTTTCACTTTTATTTTTATGAACACGTAGTAAATAGAATACATAGATTGGGCAGAGCATCCCAACAAATATTTAATATTTAAATAAACCGGTTGACAGCCTGAATGATACATTGAGTTGATTCGTTCGGATGATAGATCCCATAGCTGTTTGAAACTACAAGAATCAATAGTGGAACTTGAGCCATAAATTTTTAATTTTTACAATAAATTGCAATAATGGATACATTAGAAATATTTTGCAATTTTTAAATAGTTAAAGTATACAAAAATCGAGCGATCATAAAAAAGAATAGGCGCATAGATGTTATTGGAATTCGTACCTAAAAATTGTGATAAATATTGAAATTACCTTGAAGTAACCGAGATTGAAAATGATGAATGATTTCGAAATCTTTTAAATTGATTTACAAACAGTTGAAAATTCTCTATTGTCTATTAAAAAAAAAAAAAAAAAAAAAAAAAAAAACACATTTGCGAAACAATTGCACTGTTTCAGATCAGTATAGTCTTTTATAATATTATTTAATACCCACAACATATTTAAACAATATCTTTTACACTTTCATTATTTGATATGCAAAAATGATTTTTTAAAAAATTCAGGAAAGCTTGTTAAAGGTCTCAAGTATATTTGGCTTTGTGTTTAAGAAGTGGGAAATTTTTCAATAAGGTTTACAATTATTTGTATTAATATAGTAGTATTCTTCTTACTGTTATACTTCAACTACTATTTCTGTTATTGTCACAATTGCTACTTTTTTTCAACAGCTAGAGTTCCTGGTCGAATTACATTTCTAATAGTTTCAATACATACTATAAAAGGTATAAAAACAGCTGGGGTTCCTTGAGAAACTAAATGAGCGAATATATGTTGTGCATTCATCCATAAAATATAAAAGATAAGCAAGGTTAAAGTTAAATGACTTCTTCTTGTAAAAATATACTATTTCTCCTTCTATTATATTTGCTACTACTTTTACTTTAACTACAAATCATACTAAATTTTCTTTCTACTGTTGCTACTATTTGTACTTCCACTACTATTTCTTCTGTTGCTACTATTTATACATTACCTACTATTTCTACTACTACTGTTACTATCTACTTAGGGTAACTTCTAGTAGGGCAATGCTTTCCATACAATTGTCGCTTTATGTAGAAAATATTATTTGAAATTTTTGCATGATGAATTTTGCATGCTTAAAATTATATTTAATACTGTTTGATGATTATATATATACGCAGATAAAAAATATGTATGTATATGCCACGTATGCCGCCATTCGAGCTCACAATTTTAGGGGTTTATGTCAAAATTTTGATTAAAATTTGACTACGCTTCGGCTTCCCATACTTTTATTTTGGCTTGTATGGGGCTCGGCAAATGTTTGTTGTATTGCATTCCGTTGGAATTTTCCCTTTTGGAAATACGACTACAATGGAAAAGAGCAGCAGTCGCAATGGTAAACAATATTTTCGCTTTTCGCTGGCTTTTTAGCTCTGTGTTCAATATTTCATTCTTTTCTATGCGGGGGCGGCAGGGGCGGCTCCCATGAAGCCTTCACCTGGGATTTTAACCTGACAGTTTTTTTTGCGCATTTTTCTGTTGCCAGTTTTTAATTTTCCGCCAGCGCCGTTAAGCTTGTCATTAACCCAGTTTGAACTGCGACCAAGCCATGCGCCATGCCGCAGCAGTCGAGCTATACCCAGATATTTATATACCAATATATATATAAATATATATAGTCATGTATAAGTGCACAGATATGCATTGGTATTGTGCATTTTTTATGGACCGCACTGAGATTTAAATGAAATTAAAATCGCAGCTTGACTTGCGGGCACGCCTGAATATTAACTTTATGCGAAATGGAAATGGCTCGAACTATCGTTTTTCATTACTGTATAGGGAGTTTTAATAAAAATTGGCATACCTATAATCGATTGCCAATCAAATCGGGACGTATAAAAAAGTGCGGTCGCATGCTTAAGTTGGCATTTGATAGAAACACAACTGAAGTGGAGTGAAACAAGCCTCGAGGCACGAGCAGATGATTCGTTTAAGTAAAGTTTTTTCAAAGTTGTGCTTTGTTTTTCGATATTAACTTTATTTGATAATATAGTTTGCTCTATATAGAGGTAAAAGTTGATCATTTGCTAGTGCGCTTGGCCTTGCTTTTGAGGAATTTTAAACAAGTCAAGGAATTCGCGCAGTACTAAAATAAATTCCATAAATATGCTCGTGTCTGGTTTTGCGGCAAGTTCGTTTGTTCCTATGTCTGTGATATTTCTTAATATATACGTATGTATATAGTTTTTGTTTTGTTTTTAATTTAAGAATGCCACACAACGAGGCAGGAGTCAGGCAGCAGCACAGCGACAGAAAAAGGTCGCCACAGACAAAATTGAGCGCTAGCTGAGCAGTAAAAAAGCTTCAAAAGGCAACAAGCTAAATGCCAATAAAACAAAAACAAAAACAAAAAATATTAAAGCGGCATATTTTGCTTTTATAAAAAAGAAGAAGAAGAAGAAAAGAACTACACATTTTTGCTGCCGCCATAAAGCGTAGAAATAAAAGCACTTAAAGTTTGTCAGCAACGCGATCAAAATATGTTAAAATCGAACTGAAATTACGGCACTTAAGAATCTGTGAGTATAGATGTATAGGTATATGTATATATCTATATATATGTATATGTATATGTATATACGGTTTGTGGTCATCGAGAACAAGGCAAGCATGGGGAACCCAGAAATTTACGACTTGAGCGATAATGCGAGGCGCCGCAAGGTGCATGCAGAGTAGACGCCCTCATCTGCATTATAATGACGATAATGATTATAAACAAATATGTATATGTATTTGTATATGGCATCAAAGACTTGCTGGCAACTTCCGATTTATCTCAATTGTTGAGAATCAAAACGCCAGCGCATTTAGCAGCAATTTGGAACACGCACAAACCTGAAAACTGATACAGACATTCTCGAAAAGAAACCAAATAATATTCGAATATGTCTTCATTTCACGCCCCAATAACATAAAGGCAACTAGTGGACCCTTTTATATATATATGTATATACCTATATATATTTATATATATATAAAAATATTTTTTTTGTCACTGATTTGCGTATTAATTTGTCTCTGCTGCGAGCTGTTAACTCTTTGAAATTGGAGTAGCTGCGCATAAAGTGACATTATGCCTAAACGAGGTTAGCTTTTGAAGTATGCCTTACCTGATTACTCTAGGAGATTGTGTGCGACTGTATGGGGGAGTTTTGGATAAAAATTCAACAATGAAGATCGTATTTTAAGAGGATTTTGTAAACTGAGTAGTAACTTATCTATTTACATAAATACACTTGGTGATTTCTATCTCTTAATCTCATTAGAGACTTGCACAAAAACTTTGAAATTTAAATGTTATCAGAATTTTCTAATGTTAAAATAATTTTGTCATATTTTGAATATAAATAAATGTATAGATTTTAATGTATCCATTAAAATCAAGTTTTAGCCAACTTTTGAATCCGTTGTTAAAAAAAGATTTTCAATTATTGTTGCTGTCCTAGTGATTATTTAATAGAATAAACCAGTAAAGAGTAAAGATCAACTGTAATTATTAATTATTGTAAGAATCAAATATTTAAATTTTAATTAGTTGAAATTTTTAACAGAGAAATTCTATTGAATTTATTATATTTATTATGTAATAATTATAATACGAATTTGGCTTAATATATTTTGGAATCATTAACTATTTCGAAAATAAAATATTTAAATTCTTAATTATTTCGAAATTGTGAAGCTATTTTATTAGTGATGTAATGATTAAATTAAATTATTACTATTACAATTTAATAAATATTTGATAACTATTTTATTTCTAAATTTACTTGACATGGTTATCATGTTCACATTTATCGAATTTTATTTTCTACCAAAAATTTTTTTATTTTTGGTAAGCATAATTGAATGAATATTGTATTTTGAAACGTTTAAGCCAGCCTTCGCCGCAGTTAGATTATTCGAGCAGCTGTTGCCGCGGAAGTAGACGCCCTGCAATAAAAATCTGTTCACGCCTCCCTCCCTGGCTTAAATCGTGGGTTCGTATCAAATTATTTTGCAAAAAAGGAAAAAAGTGAGTAGAAAAAAGGTAAGAATCTGTCCAAACACTTCAAAACAATTTGACATCAGCTCAGTTTATTCCCACAAAATGTGAAAAGATTGCTGATATATATATGCCTTTGATATCTCGCTCAATAGATTGTCAAACTAATTTGTGCGCAGGTAGCCCAACTGGAACTCCAACTCCAACTCCAATCGAGAGGGATAAAGACGTTGCATATACAAAAAGTATCACATGACACAGTTCGACAAAAGGTTGACAAACTTCTTAAATTACCGAATCCCGGCGACCGGCGACCGGCAACCGTCTCGCAGTCAGTGACAGAGACGTAGACGGAGTCTGGGCCATTTTCAATTTGTGGCTAGCGAAATTTATGAAGCGTATAATTTTCATATGCAACACCTGCTGCAGTTATTTCTCTGTCTGGCACTTGGGCGCTCTTTGGCTGGCTGAAGTGCTTATATAAATAAAAACTTTATAATTGCCGACTGACTGTGTGATATTCTGTGCATTATTATGATGGTGCTGGGGTTGAGAGTTGGCCCTTTGAGTTGCTTATAAATTAAGTCGAGCCACTGCTGCTACATTAAGGACACTTGATAGCTTAATTTATTGCCAGGCCAAAGATGCAGGACAGCGGCTGCAGAAAAAGCCAATGCTGAGATAATTGCATGCAGAACAAGAACGACAACCAGTCCGCGTGGGTGCTGATGCCGTTATAGGTCCTGCTGTGGGTCCTGCTGCTGGTTCTGCAGCCTAGCTGGTGCTGCTGGCTCTGTTTCAAACGAAACTCCTGCTCGTCCTTTGCCTGGCTGCACTCGTATATGTCTATATGTATATGCATATATATATGCTCTTCTGCCACCAACTGACTGTGTGGGTGCTCAAGGATATGAGTGTGTGTGTGTGTGTGTGTGTGTGTGTGTGTGTGTGTGTGTTTCTGCTCGCTCGCGTTGCTGCATAAAACATTTTAAATTGAGCGTTAAAATTAAACGATGCATCGCAAAACTAACAAACGTGTCTAGTGCACAAAAGGGCAACAAAATGCACTCATTCGCCATTTTGTTGGCCGAACCGGATGGGTGTGGGTATGGGTATGGGTATGGGGTGAGCAGGGGCGAATGCTCGGCACTTGTTTATAAGGTCGTTAATCGTATGTATATGTAGTGCATATATCTATTATGCTGTGTGCCACTACATAAACAGCGCACATAAAATTGTACACAATATAAATTTGAAAAGTCAACGACGCTTCATAGGGATTGCGTTGTTGTTGTGCTAATTTTATAAATGCTCTATTTAACTTAATGATAGCTGGCAAGGACAATGCTATGCTTTGTCGATAATAATAGTATATAAATGATGTAGTATTCTCTTATACAAATATTCTACTAGTTCGTATAATTGATTATCAATTTAAGTTAAAGCGCTCTAAGTAAACAAGCTCATCAAAAATAAATAAAAATAGCATTAATTTAAATTTAAAGACCTGAAAACTAACATCGTCATAGTTATTAATTTTTGGTACATAACGAAATTTAGTTGATTCAATTCGGATTTCAAAATATCAAATTTATTTAATTGAGCGGCTTATTATATATATTAATTAATTTTCTAAATTAATACAAATATTTTAAAATGTCTTAATAGTATGATACTATAAATATGCATTAATCTTATGAATATAAAACTAAAATGTATTTAATTATTCTTCGTAGATATCGAGATACGAAATGAATGTGAAGGCGAGTCCTCTAAAAACTATTGTTAAATATATTTACATAATGTCAATTATTTTGCAAATCATTGCTGTGTTCGACAGTCTTTGATATTTATTTTCATAAACAAAATAAACATTTTATTTAGATATTAATAGGATTGGTTTAAAGGTATTTCAATTATTAACAGATACAACAAAGACAAAATTACAATTGCATTTCTTGTATTGGCACACACACAGATAGTCTCTCTCCCTCTCTCTCTCTCTCTCTCTCTCTCTCCCTCTCTCTCTCTCTCTCTGACCCACTCTCTTCCTCCTAGTCAGCTATTTAATCAACCACTCAACAGAAACAAATTGATAGATGATATGTCATTGTGTAAACAGCAGGCTTTATTTGAGAGACCTTAAATATGAAACCGAATACCGGCTACTCAAAAATATAATTTAACAAGTCAGCGAATTCCGTTTGATGGGATTGCACCGCAGTTTGCTATTTAAAAAAATGAAACAGAAAAGTGATTTCTTAGGGAATAAAGAAGTTTGTAGTAAAAGCAATTGAGTTTAGTGAGATGTTTGATTTTTTCCTTAAATTATTTCTATCGTAACTCTACAAAATTTAATCTTTGATTATTTTATTTATTTTTTTATTTACATATTTATTTATTTATTTTATTGTATTTATTTTTTATTTATTTATTTATTTTTTGCATAATTTGACAAGTTGCAAGTCTTACATGTTTGTATTACAAGTATTACATATAAATATATCTGAATTAATATGCTTGCCTATTTTATGTATAGCATATCTTTTAGTCGTGCTTTACCCACATTAATTTGCTGGCTCAATTTTCAGCATGAGTTTCGTTATTTATTTATTTATTTATTTATTTTGTTGCTCTGCAAATTGACAATTTAGCCTTTCACCTGTCTAAACGAATCTATCGCACATCAAAATAAATATTAAAAACTAACCAACAATGGCAAAGCGAAGACTGAGGCAAGGCTAAACAAGGTTGTTGTTCTTGTTGTTGTTCTTGTTGTTGTTGTTGCTGTTGTCAGTCAGGCAGTCAGCCAGTCAGCGAAGTAGCACAACGTCACTCAAATGCTCAGCTACGCGCAGGCTTCAAGCATCGACATCAGGTTTGGGCTTGAGTTTTTTGAGAGTATTTTGAAATTTGAGGCCACCGGCTCGGCACTCGGTCTACTCGAGAGTCAAGGCGAAGCCGCCGTGTGGCCATAGCTTTATTGACATCTCAGCGCGTTATCGCGTCGGCCAACAAAAGGAGTCAACTTGAAGAGTCGTCGAGTCTGGCAAGCGGGCAGTTGCTCGGTCGGACAGGCCCCTAATCAACTCAGCCGAACTCAGCTGCCTGACTGACTGGCTGACTGACTGGGTGCCTTGGTATGCAACAATCTGTGTACGTAGTTGGCCAACAAGAAATAACCAACTAGATGACAACTGCGCCACGTCTAACGACTATCGAATGCTTTACGCTGGAGTAGAGCAACATAATCCTCAAAGATAACAGGATATGTTTGCTTTTATAGCTTTGTTATTTTTAATATAAATTGTTTAATATATTTTCGTTAATTTTCCTTTACCAAACACAAATACAACACTTCCAGGAAAATTACTTCAAAAAGAAATAGCAGTTCTTTCTCTTGTACTTTATGGATAGATAGAATAATTAAGACATTTAATTATATTTAGATTAATATATTAAATAAATTTCTTTACAGATTTCTTTTAACCGTGGGAAATTTAGTTAAGCTGAGATAGATAAAAAACCTCAAACTACTATTTATAAGAATTTATACAATTACTCAAAATTAAGGTATTTAAGCTCTAAAGCTCATTAAATTGTGTTATAAAACCGTTAAGCAGTTAAACTCGTCATTTACGTACACGAATGCAAAATATTACGAGCTAAATTAATAATTTTCCCATGAGTAAATAAAAAATATGATTAGAAATAATATTACTTTTGTAATAACTCACATGAAATAATATCTTTTCATAAGCTGAAATTCTTAAAGAATCGAATAGACTCACTTTTCTATTACCCAACGGAAGAAACTGATAAACAACAGCAAATTTTTGGCGCGCTGTTTGACAGGCAGCAGCAACAAGAGGCAAGGGGTAAGAGGCGAGAGGCATCAACTGTTCAACTGTTCAACTGTGATGGCAGAGAGCGCAACTGCAATGCACATTATAATTTCCATTAGAAGTCAGCAAACGGCGGGCAGCAGCAACAAAAAGTGGGAGTGGCACAAATGGGGCGAGCAAGTAGAGTAAGAAGGGTGAGCGAGAGGCAGCGGGAGAGTGGCCGTGCTGTGGCAGTGCTGTTCAGTTGGCTACGGCAACAAGTCCAAGTCCAAGTGGCTGCTGGCCCCGTCGCAATGATGGCGTAAACAGAGAACTGTCATTATGACAGTTGATTCTTTGCGGCTGCTGCAGTTGCTACAGTTGCTGCTGCTGCTGCTGCTGCTGCTGCCCATTTAAAATGATGGCCAGCGAGTTCAGTTGGAGCTGGCAACTGGCAACTGGCTGGCAAAGATATATAATTTTATACTTTCGCATAATGTTTTGCATTAAAATTATAATAAGTTTCAACTTTTTGCATTTGCGATTGCGCCCAGCTTTTCCACTCTTTGCAGTCTTTCAGATTTCAGGCATTCAGCATTCAGCGCTCAGCATTCAGCATACAGCTTTCAGTGTTGCAGTTCGGTCTGTGGGTCAATATCATTGCGTTATCTCTGGCTCTGTCTGTCTGTGTGGCTGGCTGAAAGTGGAGCAAGTCAGTCAGCCTGTCATTTATTTAATGTTTGAAATGCTTGAAATATATTCATTGCATTGCATTTTAAATAGATCTCCCTTGGCCCTCTCCCTCTCCCTCTCTCGCTCCCACACCCTGGTTTTTAATGGCACTTGCCATAGCTAAAAGGGTCGTTTCGCTGTAGATTGTGGGCGGAACCTCCTAATGATTTTCTGGGCACCGACTCTAAGTAGCGGACAACTAAGTAAAAGGGTTTATATTAGCTACTGCACGAAGCGAGCGACCGCTTTCAGCTGGTAAATGGTTTATTGAAGCGTTTAATCTTTGATATTGTGACAGTTATTCAAGGAGAGTTCTTCAGGAAATACAGTCTCAGAGACTGTGTAATTAGTGAAAGTTTACGTGAAAGTTGCCCAAAGCCCTCTGCCTGGAATAATGTTGACCTCTAGCTATTCACTTGTTTTATGGTCCCCTATTTGTTATTAATTATAACTAGTTATTCCTCAATCATTGAAATTGAGTATCTTTGAAATGTTGCTTATTTATTTAATAATATACGAATTTATGTCAGGTATCCTCCTTCCATTGCTATTTTCATTCATTGGTTTTGGTCTTGCTCCTTCTCTAGGCATCTTCACACTAATTAACAGCAAATTTTCCCGCCCCTTGTGTTAAGTAGCTGTCAATATGCAGCACAAACAGTAGCTAGTGGAACAAGTATGGGGAGGCAAGCTGCAAGTTGGCAAAGTTTATAATTCCATACAAATAGGTGTGCAACAAGCGACAGGAGCTATACAAAATGCCCAAAACATCAATTTATTCTCATTAAAAGATATGAAGGTGTTTGTCTGTCGTCTTGGCCGCGCACAACAACAACAACAACAGCAACAATAACAAAATTGTTCTTAAGAAAACTTTCTATGGAGAATGCGAACAAAAGCATGCAATTTATAAACTGTTGGTGGGTACAGAGTGCTGTGACTTGGTTGAGGAATGGAGGTTCCTTCGTTTAAGTGGGTGGTTGGGGGATCCACAGTTGGCGCTGTTGTTGTTGTCGTTGCTGTTGGTGGCTGGGTAACAAGCTATGGAAGTTGGCGGCACCCGCAAGCAGCTGCTTTAGAATTAATGCAACAAATGGTCCACAAATCCCATCGCGGCTGAAGTTGTGAAAGTTGAGGTTAAGCAAGTGCAGCCAAAAGGTAATAAAGTTTAATTGAATTTTCATTATACGCAATTTTTGTTGAAGCCTTCTAGACAGTTGCTGCTGTCGTTGTTGCTCTTGTTGTTGTTGTTGTTGTTGTTTTTGGCCCTCTGCGACGCGCTAATGAAAAATGCATTTCAATATTCAATTACGCTACGGCAAACAAATCTAGCGAGAAGTGCTTGAAAACTTACTCGGGTACAGAAGAGAAAATAAATATACATATATATTTATATGTATTACACATATGATTTTCTAATATATAAAAAAAAAAAATAAAATAAAAATAATTATTATTATCATTCGTTTATAATCATGAAATCTAATATCTCCTCTGCCAGCTAATGAGGAACTGCTTACGAAATCATTTTATATATGACTGTATCTTAATTCTTTGAGCACATCTCGCTCGTATAGGATGTTTTGGAGGAGCTGCTGCCAGCCGAGCTGCACAAAGAGCAGCGCGCAATTTGTGTTGCTTTTGTAATGCAAATTCAAGTGGGAGTCAAGACGCGTTTGTTGAGTGCATGCCACGCCCACAAGCGGGCAACGACGCACATTGAGGGCGGCAGAAAGCTAGAGAGACATTTGGCACTTGCGGAGCCCCAAGAACACATAACAACAACAACAGCAACAGCGAGCAGAAGAAGACGAAGCAAAACTGTGAACAGCCATTGCATTGGCATTCATCAGCAGGCACAAAACACACGTTGCCATGCCGCATGTTGCATATAAATGTTGTCTCTCTGCCACATGTGCTGCTGCTGCTGCAAATCAAAGCCAGCAGCCAGCTCTCATCAACAGAATCTTTTGATAATAATGATGATCAGTTTGTTGAATATGATATGAGGGTGATGATGATGACGATGATGTTAATAAGTAAGAGCTGCAACCCAAAGGCTTCAACTTGAGGCAACGTCTGTCTGTTCGTTCGCCTTTCCACCTCCAACCCGCTGCAGCATCCAATAAATCATTTTTTGTCGGCGGTTTGTTTGCGTTTCCATACAGAAATATTCCCCCCAAAAATTGGTCTCATTAATGGCCTAGCGCTGTTTTCACCTAAACTATTTTAGTTTATTTTGATTGCGTGTTTATACACGTATATATTTATTGACGCTCCTCTGCTAAGCACTCATTAATCAATTTTTTGTATAAGGTTTTTTTTTTTTGGTATTTTGAAAGCGATATCTATCAAGTTTATAAGCAGTTCGATTTATGTTAAACATCATCAAAAGTCACACTAGCAAAACATTTGGCATGCGTCGGTGATTTACATACATTATACATTATTATTACCCCTGTTCTTCATCTTTAATATCGCAGCCTCTCTCTCTCTCTCTCCCTCTCTCTCTCTCATTCTGTCGCTTGCTCTTTCTTTCACGAGATGCTAAATATTAGTGAGATTGATTGTGGCATTTAAAACGCCTCAAGTCCCAAGAGGCAGGCGCCTTAAAAGCCAAACGAAAAAAACTAAAAGCGAGTTTTGTTAAAGAGCTCTCGTATATCATACATGCAACATTTAAGTCAGGTTCACAGCGCTCTTCATGATTAGCTTAATAATATTTGTTGAATTTATAAATGCATTTTTTGACAAGGGTATTCTAAGATGCCTAAAATTCACTTAAAACTTTTCAAGCTTGTGTAAAGGTGTAAGCCAATTTTTTGATGCATTAAATTAATATGAAATAATTGCAAGTAGTTGTGTCTTTTTGAATCAAGATTATATGTAGAGAGATTATCAATCAAATTGTATATCTGCCTTTGCTTTTATATTATATTTATATTATATTATTTTATATTATATATACATATATGCGACATTATGTAAATTACTTTGATACATTTTCATGCATCCACAATCATTCCATTATTTAAGAATCTTTTTGTATATATCTAGAATTTTGTATTTCATTATATATATGTAAATACATATATTAAACGATTCAGCATAAAGTTATTATACATTAAGTAGAAAAAGTGATATTACTATATGTGTAAATAGCCAACAATGTACTATATGTTTTCCTGTAGTTTAGTAAGCTAGACTTATTTGAAAGAAGTGTCAGTAACATTTTATATATATTTATTAATTATATTAAATTAATTTACTTTCCCAATTCTTCAAACATTGTAAAATACCATTCACAACATCATGTAATTATAACAAAGAGTGAAATAAATTGAAATTGGAAAAAAAAATATATATATATATTTATTAATTATTATTATGTTATATATTAATTTACTTTCCCAATTCTATTTGAATTCAAGATTTACAATGTTTATTGAACATTTAATTACCTAAGCAATTTATCTTCATATATTGGTGCACATTAGCCTCAGTCGTTTGTATTGTTTTTGGTTTTTGGGTTTGGGTTAGATGCGGATGTTTATGTGGCGTCTTGCAGTCTAAACGCTTCCTGCCAAACTGTAAAATCACCCAGTAAAGTCCCTTGTGTCATGACACTTACAAAACGACCGCAGCACATTAAAGTCAACGCCGCGTTGTAAAAGGTGTTTTTGGTCGGTCGGTTGGTCGGTCGGTCGGTTGGTGTGATATAAAGCCAAAAGCCGCAACACTATTTCCCCATTGACAATAAAAAATCTTTATTTAAAACATTTCACGGCAGGCAACAATAAAACACCAAAAACTCCAGTTGTTGTTGTTGTTGTTGTTGCAGTTCACTTTGGCCAAAACCGCAACATGTTTGAAGCATTTACACGTGCGGCAAAGCCAAACTGAAAAAAGAAACAAAAAATAGAAACGGAATAGAACAGACAGCGTTCAATGCGAGTGAAGGTGGGGCTCAGAGGCAGCACCAGTGGCAGTGGCAGCAGGTCAGCAGACAGGAAACGTGTGAGCTGCAACGCCAAAGGCATTGGCAACGTTGTTGCTGCCGCTGCTGCGAAGCCATTTCAGTTTGAAACAGTCTCAACTATAAAAGAAATCAATTACTTTCGCTACGTAGCAAATGGAATGAGCAGCGAGGAGGCGCGGAGTGCAGGACTTGAGCCAAGACGAAGGCCAGGCAAATGTGCTCACACTTCCGCCGGGGAGTGCCATCGGGGCGGAGGAGGACTGTAGAATAGCCCTGCAGAGTCACGTGCCACAAAGAACGCGCTACAAATTTGTTACAACTAATGCGTGGGTGCAATTTGAAATGCGGCTCCTTACATATGCAGCCAGAGCTGCTACAAAAAAAAGCGACTATATATTTATCGAGGGTAGCTAGAGAACATGTACCTACTAGTAAAAGTTATGGCAATTAAATTGAAGACTAGACCTATAAAAAAGAATTAGACAAGAGATTAAGAGAGATTTTTAATGGATATTAAAGAGGTTTTACTTTTTTTTTTTATATAAAGTTTTGATTTATTAAAATCGTGTTTACAATTGTCCATAAAATTTCAATAAAGAGATTTATTGGATCAATATGTTTATTTTTTAGAATTTAAATGGCAAGTAGAAAAATACTTTTTTAAATAACTGAAAAAATATATATATTAACGACTCAGTATATACTCTTATTTGTGATCTATATCTAAAAATGTATGGGCAAATATCATCATGGTTTCGAGATCGTTTGATCTAAAAATTATTATGACTCACAGGTAAATACGAAAACGTTGATCGAAAACCTTTATTCCTTAATTAACATTTTCCTATGTACATTATCTTATATCTATAGCCTGTGGAATTGAAGAATAATAAAAGTAAAGAAAATATATTTTTGTATATAATTTATGTTTTAAAATTAAAAAGGAAAAATTTATAAAATTTCATTATGGCTCAAACAGAACTGAAAATATTTCTTAAAATTCAGCCTGCAATTGCAAATAATTGAAACCGCCCTCGCATTGAACTTTGCACGAACTGGACCCGAGAGCAAGACATGTGAATAGTTTGTGTGCGGCTTCAATGGCACTTTGAATATTGTTACGCTCGATTTGAGTTCGTTGACTTGGCTCAGGGGCGTGCCGTGACAAGGCGAGGGGCATGGCCTCCGAAAAGAGAGAGAGAGAGAGATAGAGAGACAGAGAAGACGAATAAGAGGACGGCAAAGGGACGGACAGTCAACGGTTGCTTTGAAGTTGTGCAATTGAGTTTATCAAAGTTATTTTTCGCCGAGCTGGGCTTGCAAGTAGCCAAATGTGATAAGATGCGTTAAGTAATTATAAATGTTAAGCAGCGCTTTCGTATCGTGCATCTAAATGCAAATATTTGACGCGCATTGGCGCTGGGCTTCAATGGGTTTTGCCTTTGGCTTCAGAGGGAATTGGCACTTGTTAATCTAATCGAAGCAAACGGAGCGATGCTGCCAATCGAACCTGCAACGCAATGAATGCACTTGCCACAGTGACTAGTGGCCGCTGCTGCCACATTAAAGAGGCGCAAAGGTGTTGCAGCAACAGCAACAGCAGCAGCAACAACGACAGCCGCTAACCTGCCCCTAGGGACAGGTCCGGTCGTCAACGACGTCCATTATCAACGAGGCGCAACTAAAATATTTTAATTAACGCAATATTTGCACAAAATAACCAACATTACAAGTTCAAGGCGCTAGATAAGAGTTACGTACAAAGCGCTGGGCGGCAGGAGCGCCGCACAGAATAAACCCGAGGGGCGAGAGGCGACAATGTAGACGCATTAACCCAAGAAACATATTCGGCAGAGGAAAAGTTGCCCAGCAGTTGGTTGAGTAGCACAGCAGTTAAATCGAGTTAAAGGGAAGGATCTTTAGTTACGAAATACAGTCTGATCATGATCAAATCAACAATTAATTTAGTAAAAATATTCATCAGGTTAATATTTGTACAACATTATATAAAAAGATAGTTAGGTTTGTACTATTCATACAGTCCATTGTAAATTATAGTTTCAGCCGATTAAGAGAAAAACATGATTTATTTACAAATTATAAAGAAATTATAAAAATGCATATTTATATAGATATTAATTTTTTAAATGAATATAGATATTATTTCTTATATTCGTATAGTCATTCGGTCTCTGCATATTCATCTATATGGCTTAATACAATATTCCATCAAACAAAAGGTAATAAATAGAATATCTTTTTCAACCATTATGTTCTGTGCATATAATTCCATTCCATATTATCGCTTCCTCTCAGTGCGAATGAGTTATTATTTTTTGAAGGAGTTTTATGGGACTTTCAAATTTGAGAGGGACATTGATAGAGTCAAGACATAGACGCAGGTTAAATATATATATATCATTATAATATTCATTCATTTCATATATACTGATGGATAATGATATTAGCTATTACCCTAATGAGCATTTACCTCACGAAAATGTGCAATAATTTCTTTCAATACTTTTATATTCATTTAAAGCTGAATATCAAATTCTAAATGTTTATAGATTACACGATATAAATTTTAGTTTCCTCCTATAATACAAAATATAAGTAAATTTACTTTGCGCTGAGCTTTATGAAATATTTTGTTTTTTTTTTTTTTTCTTTTATAAATTTGGTAACAATATTTAAAATATATATAGACAAACTACAATTAATAAAATTAAAAAAAAAAAAATATGTGTCTAATAAAAAATCATAATAGATATACTAAATATTTATTATATATAAATAACATTGAAAATATATTTGTAAAATATATGTCTTTATATAAAACTATTTGCTTTTTACTCAAATTTAAATGTTGTTTATTGGGTTAATATTCACTTTGTCATATGGGTTGTCTCTCTCTCTCTCTGTGTGTGTGTGTGTGACACTTGCAGAGCTACAACGGCGGCTGCTGCTGCTGTTGCACTTGACTTGCCACAACACGCAATGGTCCGGCTAAGGAGGCTTGGCAGTGCAGATAGCCGCTGCCACTGCTAGTGCAACTGCAACTGCCACTGCCACTGCCACTGCAACTGCCACGCAGGCGTACACCACTCAACGCCTTTTGTGTGCCTGTGTGTGTTTGTGTGTGTGTGTATGCGTGAGCATCTAAGATAGACATGCAGATATCATTGTGGCAAGTACTCGCTGGACACTAGCAGAGTACATATACATACGTACATATATATGGATACACATACAGATGTATACATATAAAATGTATACAAAATACTTATATAAGTACGTCGTCTTGGGTCGACTATCGCATTGCAATCAGCGCATGCGTTTACAGCGGACGATCTCGTCCCTTTCACAGTAGCCGTTGGTGCGGCCCCTTGATTGGGTTGGGAGAGAGAGAACCTGGTTCTGGGTTCCCCCAATCCTCATCAGCGTTCGTTCGGAGGTTCGTGCGTTCGGTCGATCGCTCGCTCGCTCGCACGCTTATCGCATTTTAGTAGTGCAGCGATTTATCAAAGTTAACATAGACTTTTAGCTTGCCAGCCGCGATAGTCGAAGCAGAACCCAGCACCAGAACGGGTCCACAGCCGGGCAGCCGGACAGCCGGTCAGACAGCCACCGCAGCCTTCTCAATGTCCAAGCCGGCCAAGTTGGCTGCCTCGAGGGCAGCGACCAAGTTGGCGCTTTTGGCGGCGTCTGGCAGAACTTCAACGCATTGCGTTATAAATCATTTTTATTTGTTTTGGTTTTCGAGCAACAGGCGCAAGCTGCGCATAGCCCAGTGTCCAGTGCTCAGTCCCCGGTGCCAAGGTCTCGCCTCGCTCTCTGTGCTTCTCTCTGGATCTAATGTTTTGGCGAGATTCACTTGCGTGTGTTATCCGAGCGCAAAATCTAAGGCAACAAATGCACATTAATGACGCCATTAAAGACGACCAGTTAGGCGCTGGCCAAAATAGTTGGCTAATGCTAGCAGCAGAAATCGGCCGTAAAGAATGTGTGGCTCCTATATTATATTATTTACCTTTCACATAAAGTTTTACTTATATAAATTTATGCATATTCACTTTCAAATATGTTCACAAGTGATATGACATATGGTATTTATTTATTTGTGGTATTATTTATTTATTTTAGAATCAGCATAAATATTCATTATTTTCGTTTTATCACATCTATGATCGTCGCTTAATTAATTTTTATTTTATTTATTCCATTAGCGAAGCTTATTCTTAAAATTTCTTTATTTTTTTTATTTTAATATATTTTATTTACATATAAGAGTAAGGATTTAAAAAAAAAAATATTTTGGCTACCGTTTCTAAGATTGAAATATTTTATTCCACATTTAATAATATTTTTAATATAAATGTATGCATGCTATGCATGTAGTTTAATCCTTCTAACTAATTGTTTTTTTTTTATGTACATATATATTTGTTTTTTATTCATTAAATGAATCTCAATTAATGCTAAAAGATATTCGTAGTTTACTTTGCTAAATTCGAATATTTCGTCAGGTATATGTATGTTACATACTAAACATTTGCTAGTCCACCCTAAATCAAATGTACGAATCTTTTAAATTCTCTTACAAAATCAGTTTTAAAACACTCTCAACTTGAACTTGTTTCTAGCCACACACGATGTCGACCTTGAGCCAGATGAAGTTTTAATGATTTTGGATTGTTTGCATTGCAAGTTGAAGTTCAACTTGAATGTGAAGAAAAAAGTTTGCCCTCGGCAGCAGTGAGAACGTAAACTGAAACGAATCGTAGTTCGTAGTACAACTTAATTACAGTGACTGCTAAAAGGCGACGCACACAGGAGGCACACACAGCGCACAGGTTGCCAACTGGGTGCCGAAAATATCACTTAATTAACATTTTTCGCCAGCGCCGAGTGCCGAATGCCGAATGCCGAGCGTGGAACGTGGAGCTTGGAGCGTCGAATGTCGAACGTCGTCCGTAATTAACGCGTCCACTTAATGCAAACGCCATTGAATAAACGAGTAATTGGACGACATGTTGGCCAAAAACGCAAAAAGGGAGCACAGAGCACACAGAGACTGGACTGCAAAACTCAGCCTGTGGGCCACTGGCTATGCAAATGATTTGCCACAGCCGGTTGCACGGTGTGGCCAGCACTGTGTGTAGTGCCTCCAGCCTGGCCACTTGTTGGGTGGCCGTGCGACAAAAATTAAAACCAAACAACGATTTCCAATCAAAGCAACACAGCTCGGTCTCCGCCGGCTACGCTACACCTCGAACCGTACTTCTGCGTGAAGGCAACGCAATTCGCGCGTCCGTAATTATGCGACAAATGCGTGAGGCAAGTCGCAAGACTTGTGTGCCCCACCTCTGCTCACCACACCTCTGGCCCTAGCCAAGTTTATAACGTAATTTAATTAATTTATGCACTCGCATTATTCAATGAAGTGCGCCGCCTGCATGCGTAATTACTGCACCTGGACAGGATCAGTTATTCTTTTTTGCCCAGTTGGCGTCACGGTGACTGCCGCCTGGGCGCCCGCTTTGCATGCCTGATGAAGGCTAATGCCAAAAAAAAAAAAAAAAAGAAGAACGAGGAACATAACGAATATCAACAGAGACTTTTATTTTCACAGTGAATATCCCTTATGTGCGAAAGAGTGTTTGCTCGCTCTGTCACTTCTTCTTTTTGTCTCTTTCGCCCAATTACAATAAGCCAATATTTATTTTTATGATACACAAATTACTTGAAGGCTTTTTCTAAAGTGTTTTCGAGCGCGTTGTATGGCCAATAAAAGTTAGCGCTACTATCAAAATGTCCCAACAGGTTTGCCATTGAATCTGCCAGGGAACAATATTAATGAATAAATATTTACATGTGTTCCATGTATTTAAAATAGTATTTAATTAAGCTAGATTGATTAAAACTCAAATAAAAAAACATTATATCCTGATTTCCCATTTTCAATGGGCTCAGTGTATAAAAGGGCATTTTTTCATTAAATTAGATTCTTGATCAAGGTGATGAGCAGAACGCGTTCAGCGTTTGCTCGATAACTCATCTCCATTTCTTTATTATCAATAATAATCGATAGTTTTACTTGATTGCTTGGGCGGGATTAAAATATTTTGAAAACCAAAAATTTTTGAAACAAATTTTATTAGTAACAAATTAATTAAAAAATCAATAAACTTTTTTTGTTTTTATTTTTATTTTTGGACTATGGATTAAAAGGTGCGTCGTAATATCTTTACTATCCAATTACTTACTAAATATTAAATGCATTTATTATTTATAATTCCAATGTACATTAACTAATGTGAGCTTTAGTTTTAGCTTTAAGCTTTTCAGCTCAGTAAAACACATTTGAAAGCAATTATGTTGCAAAACTTTAAACCTAACATATTAAATCGTTATTGAATCATTAATTTTGAACAGCGATACACAGCAATATTGCACAGCAATTGCGTTAAATCATACGAAAATCGGTCCATTCACGTTGCCTGTACGAAGCGTATTTATAGCTAGATCGAAACAATGGGCGACATTTCAGTTATTGTTGCTTTTAGAGAGTTGAGTGGAGTCTGCGGAGGGGATTTGCTCTGACCCATGGGGCGTAAGACATGTGCGCGCAATTAGACACGCCTCAGCTTGTTGTGTGTGTGTGTGTATGTGTGTGGATGTTGTGCCTTGTGCTGTAAGCCTAAGTATCTGTAAGATACGCGCGCACACACATAATCATAATCCGCCACAAGCCGTTTGTACAATTGAACGCACTGCCGACTGAGCCCAAGTTGTAAAGTTGATTGAATAGCTTATGCTCGAGTGTGTGTGTGTGTGTGCGTATGTGTGTCTGTCTCTCTGTATCTGGATTTGACAGCTGGATAGCTGGACAGTTGCCTGTTGGGCTTTTGCTTTTGTTTAGTTGAAGTATCTGCAGTTGACATTGGTCTAGGTGCTGTTGTTGTTGTTGTTGTTGCTGCTGCTGTTGTTGTCGCGTGTGACATGACACAAAGTGGACAGTTTTGATTACTGTTGAAATTGAAAGGGAAATTGTTGAGACGCAGTCAGAGCCATGAAGTTGCCTCTGTGGGTCAAATCGAGCCACTGCAATGCTTAACGACTCGATTACGCGCCTCTGTGCCCAGCCAGTTAGTTGTGACCCAAATTGGTTTTGGACTTAAAGGCGTGTGTACAGACAGGCTCGCTGACTGTGTTCCAGAGTCGCTAAGCCTAAGCTGCACGCCGGCAGGCAGCTGTCACAAATTGCTCGACTGCAGGTTGACCAAAGCCATTTACAAGATTTGTAGATGCAAAACGGCTGCGCAGGCTTCAAGCATGTGTTCAAGTGGGAAGTGAGGTGATGTTAGGGGCATTATAAAGTCCGTTAAACTGGCTGAAGATAGCTAAAAAGCGAGGCCTTTAGTAAGGCAAACTAAGATCGTTGATTCTGCATTGTGACAATATTTTGCCTGCATCTAATCATGATATATATGATTTCTGATTCAGCAAACCTTCGTTGCCTTCCTACCTTACCTTCTCGTAATCCACTGCAACTATAATTTAATATTTAATAAAATATCGATAATTGCATTAGGCTATCAAACCAATGAAGCACATTTTACGAAATGTTTTTGAAATAACACTGATTGATTATCAATAACCTGAATTAAGTATTTATGCAAACTATAAAAATCATACGTATGTATTTACTGACTGAATATATCAAACAATGTTAAAATTGAATTCTACGTCAGTATGATATCTCAGCTGCACAGACATCAAATAAGTCTAAACTCTGTATATAGAAAAAAAAGCTAGCTTTATTGAATTGAATTGAATTAAAGTAAAAATTCAATCGGCAAACATATTTATTATGTTAAAATAATTTTATACTCTAGTCTTGTCCTTAAAGTCCAAGTTCTTCTTCATCTTCCATTATATTATTTATCAAAATTTTGCTGTTTCAACAATGAGAATACCATCAGAGTCAATTTTAAGCGCGCTTGCTTAACAATTTTTATTTTGTCCTATTTAATATTTATCAAAATATAAAAATCTTTTAGCCAAAGCTTGTACGGCATAAAATGTGCAGTTTGTGAAATTTAAGCTTCGATCAAGCGTATTTTATTATGCCATGGTTAAAGCTATTGAAGTATGCATTAAAAAAGAACTATATAAATTTGTTTTCTCTCTTTTCCTTCGCCATAAAATCTAATAGAACAAGCTAAAGAAGCAAGCTGCCTGTTGCAGAGACTTTCCGCCCTGTGCAAACAGCAAATAGTAGAGCAAAACTAACTATGAAATATTATAAAGCTTAAACAATTGACAGAACTATTATTTCCAACTGAAAGAGAAATAGAGAAACTGAGCGAGGCAGTGGGAGACAGTGGCAGAGAGAGTGTTTTGTCTCACATTTGCAAATGAGCTCTAAAGCTGCTATCAAGCTATGAATTATTGAAGGCATGTTGCAACAATTGCGTGCCACTCAGTCGAGTGGAGGCAGACGACGAGTCAGTTGCAGATTGCATTGGCCTGGAATATGCCAAATAAGCCGTGGCGCATTATCAGAAACTATGTCATAACCTCAATGCATCAATTACATTTGCAAAGCCAAGAAATTATATGCCCGACGACGTACACACACACACACACACACACATACACACACACATCCACTGGCAAATCGCTCACAACATAATAAATGAGCATCTATAGGAATTTAGCGCATAATCAGACGAGCGGATGGGGCTAGAGTTGAATGAGACAGAGACAGAGACAGAGACAGAGAGAGAGAGAAAGAGAGAGAGGGAGGGAGTTTGCATTGGTGACTGGGTTTGGCCCATTGCAAGATAAGCGACTAAAACAAATGTCATACTCGCTACAATGGTGCTTGCAGCAGCAACAACGGCACAACACGGTAGCAACATGTGTAGCAGCAACAGCAGCAGCAACAGTAACTGCAACTGTTGCTACCGCATTGCCTTGTCCGACAAATATGATACGAGCTCTAGCCCAGCTCCTTGGCGTCCTGCTTCTGCCTCATAATTGATATTTTTGTTTCGTGTTCATGGCAGAGGGAGGGAGTGGGTGGGGGCATTGGCAACAACGGCAACATGTTGCCAGTTCCCCAACTCTGCACAGATAACAACAAGCAACTCGTGTGCCTGCCTTGGACTCCAGCGGGCTCCTTCTGCCGCTGCAACCCACATGCGACTCTCAATGAATTCCTTTTGCGTGGTTGTGTGATTTGAATTTATAACTTGGCCAGAACACAAGTTTAGAATTTGAGTTGGACTGCTCCAGCTCCTCCTCCTCCTTCTTCGTCTTCTTCTCCTCTTCCTCCGGCTGTTGGAGTATCTATGGGGTTTATTATTGCATTATCATTGATTTAAAACCAATTCATCAACTCGAACGACTTGACGATGACTCTGTTCCAACTTGCAACTTGCAACTTGCGACTGGCTTGGGTGGGTTTGCAGCACTAATTGATTTTCGTTATGAATAATGATCCCGGATCGCACATCATCCAAATGGATGGACTGCTCGACTGGTGGCGGCGTCTGTTACAGTAATATTCATAAATCAGGATCTGGCCATAAAAAAAGGAGAAACAAACTACGATTTTGCAGTGGGCGCTACGTCGCTGGAAAGAACTTCTAGTACAATTGAGCCTCGGTACATTTAAAGCAACATTCGATAGTTGATTAGAATACGAAATGAATGCGGAAACAAAAGTTGGCTCAGCTTAGATAAAGCTAATTGAAATAAATGAACTGCATTTTGAGAGCCCAGAATAGAAAAAGATTAATTGAAAGTGAGCTATTCACATGAAAATGTCAGGAGGGAATGAATTTAAATTGTATTTTTAAATATCAATTAAAATTGTTGTACGTAGATAAAAAAAAAATATTTATATAATTTATTTAGAAATAACTCTTTGCTCTGATAAATATACTTTTAAATTAACAATTATAAAGCATGTTTAAAATATAAACAAAAAATAAAATAATATATGATAGTACAAAATTAATTAGTTAATTTAACTCAATCATTTTTAACACAATTAAAATTAAATTCAAAAGTAACAAATTAAAAAATTATACAATTTTAAATTTGAAATTTTTATAGAATAAATATTTATTATAATCATAATAAAAATGGTATTTTTAATGGTATTATCTAAATTAGAAATTTAATTAAATCAGCTTCATACAAACTTAATGGAGATTTAAAAAAATTGCACAGAATTAATACAAATGTCCGAGTGCTATAAAAGTTTTCTACGAGAGGAAATCTTGAGCAGCCAAATGAAAATTAACGAAAAATGTATGCCAAATTCTTTCAAATGCAATTTAAAAATTCATAAATTTTATTTTTCATATAATAAAAGTTAGCAATTGGAAGCGAAGCAACTTCAGAAAACTTCTAACGCGAAGTGTCCCATAATATCTCTACTCAGCTTGTTTGTGACACGATCTAAATGCCTTTTGATAATTGAAAAACCATAATTTTGCACTTAAGCAACTTTTATTTATAGCCGTAAAAGTTGAGTTTAACCGTTCAATGCACTTCTAGCTACGAAATAGTTTTCCGCTTATCCAAACTGACTCACAAGTCGCCCGAAAATATGAGAGAGAAAAATTTGTGAAAAGACGTTGTATATAATTGCATATGCATATTTGCGAATATGATTGTAAAGTTATATTTTATGGCATTCTCTATAGATGAAATGGACGTTTTATGCGCCAAATCTCCATTCAGGGTTCAATTTGGTAGATTGCAGCTCGAGGCAACCTTTTTTGTGGCGTCATAAAAATCAAAACAGACAAATCTTTATCAGCCGAACGCATCGTAGTAGTCGGTAGTAGGAGAAGTCAAATAATAAAAAAACAACTAATGAAATCGGGCAGCACTGACTGCAGCATGCTCTTTCATGAACCGAAAGGAGTTTGATGCGGTAAGTGGATATAGGATAAAGGCCTAAAAAAGACTTTGTACTAGATTAATTGACTTTGTATCCCATGATTATGGGGATACAAACGCAATAATAGTTTTGGATGTCAGATAATAAGTTTGCCTTATGAGAACATACTCTGCTACACAACACTAATACACTCTTTGCATTTTTTGAACAGGTATAAACAAATTTGAAGAGGAAAATATTATAAAAAAGATGCTCCGTACAAGAGATTTGGTAGCTGGAAATATTTGTATTATGAACCTCAACTCTCGCAGGTAAGGCAGCGAAAAGATAGAGGGATGCCTTGGCAGGGCACAGACCGAGGGACAGGGTCAGCTACTGTTATCTAGTTTTCTTTGATTCGAGCGTTTGGAGAATTTTTTAATATGCATAAATAGCTCGTAAATATGCAACATTCGCCTGAGCTGCTGCTATGGCTGCTTGTAATATATGAATAGCTACGAATTGCTTTTCATAAGACAGCTAGATAGAGGAGAGAGCGAGAGAGTAAGTCAGAAAGAGTTACAGAGAGAACGAAATAGAGAGAGAGGGAGAGAGAGAGAGACGAGACAAACAGCGAACAAATTTTCATTCAAATTCCGACAATTTTTCAATTTATTTAATTCGTTTGGTTGTCAATGGCGATGCGACCCAACAGATAAGACATCATCTGATCGCTGCCTATCAGTTTCATAATATATTCTAGTTTTTTAATTAATTGCTAATGGTTAGCCACAGCATTGCGGCGACTAATGGCTTGAATGTCTGGATTGCCCACGACTTAACGGTTGGCTTATCTTACCCATGCTATGCTTGACGGATGCATCGCTCTCTCTCCTTCTCTCGCTCTCTCTGTCTCCCTATAGCTAATCTCTCGCACTTCTCAGCCGGTCTGGCTTTAATTAGTGCTGCATTCGATTTTTATGGCAAATGATTTAAACGGCAAATCGGAGCGCGCAAATCAGCTGCCGGTTTCCATAACTCATAAAGCATAACCATTCAATTTGTTCGGGTTACTTGCCAAAAATGCCTGCCAGCTGTACAGTGGTAACAGCAAATTTAAATATAGTTTCGGGTTTAATAGTAATAATAATAACCCAATATGATAGCAACATGACAAAACTTTATAATATATATGAAAGCTAAGTAAAGTTATAAACCTGGAAATATTATCATAATTTTTCTTTTTCCAATACTATATTTATTTATTCACTTTTTAATTTAATTTTAAACTCTAAATTTGTACAGTTTCATTTAGTTTATAAACGTGTTATTGGTCTTGAAAATAAAAAATATTTTAGTAAAATAATTATTGTTATTTTAAATGTGGTTGCTTTTAAATTATTATTATTAATTTTTATTATTTTTCATTTATTTTTGATATATAATGATTTATTACATATTTTAGATTCAAAGCATTCAATTAAAATAAATATAATTATCAAATAATAATATCTTATGCCTATGGAATATTTTTTGAATTAATTTTAATATATATATAAATACTTTATTTAAGTTGCACAATATATAAAAACAATTAATGAAATACATATATATGAATAAAATTAATTTTAAGACTCACCCCTGAGCAATTTTCAAATGTATGAAGGTTTTCAATACTAGAAACATCCGTAACAAAATACGGATTTTTACAAATATACTTTCCTCAAACTTTTGCAAAAGTGTAACATCATTTTTGAGTCACTGTGCCTTTGCAATTACCTTGGGGTTTATCGTTTACCACAGATCAGAGAAAAATGCCGTTGCTGCTCGCTGTTTGCTGGCTTTGCACTTTCTTTTCGGGGTCTGCATTTCAAGAACATCATGTAAATCGCTCAGATATCGAACTTGTTAACAAGTACTTAAGGGCTCT
Source organism: Drosophila arizonae (assembly GCF_054131065.1). Taxonomy (NCBI): domain Eukaryota; kingdom Metazoa; phylum Arthropoda; class Insecta; order Diptera; family Drosophilidae; genus Drosophila; species Drosophila arizonae. Next base: position 22,048,784 of record NC_142925.1, on the reverse strand, counting down.
TTATAATTATGAGGTCGGCATATAGATGTGCGTATACACTATATGTGAATGTGTGCATGTGCCCAAAAGGTGTATGCCATAATGAGATAGTGATTTCTTTTATTTCTTGTCTTATTTTTCGCGGGGAAAACAACAACAACAACAACAACAAAAGCTGCAGCGCTCGCTACCAGCAAATGATGTATGTGTGGCATGCTAAGAATTTCGCGGCATAATTTTATAAGCCAGACCCCCTCTCTCCATCAGTCACTTGCCCTGCCCCTGCCCCTGCTCCCAGCCCCGTCCCTTTGTAACTGGGTTGTTCTCGATCTTGTTTTGTGCCTTATGGCTCTGTAATTTATGAGCGTGGGGCGCGCGCGTTGCAGTGCATATCGGTAGCTGTCATCATTATGGTTTTTATACCTCTTCTCAATGTTGTTTTGAGGTCAAAACTGGCGTCAGTCCAACTTAAACGATGCAGCGTGAATTGGCTCGAAAAAGAGATATAATGGGCATGCATTTGATATTGAGAGGGATACATATACATACATATGTATGTATAGAATGGCTGCACATGCATTTGCTTATGGAGCTGGCCAATTTTCGCTGTTACCCTAGACTTTTCCAGCAGCTTAAATTTCAGTGCTTGTTTAAACTGTCCCCCTTTGAAGATAAATCTGCGTAGATTTGTGCTTAGATTTTGCGCATTAGACGCCTATTTTGCTTTTGCTGACTTGGCTAGCCTTAGCTTTCTGTGCTAAAGGTCAACATTTTCGCACACACACACACACACACAAACTCATAGCATATGCTACGCATTTAGAAAGCAGCAGCAACAACAACAACAACAAAACTCATACCAGATACATCGCATGCCAGCGCCCAAGTCTCCAGCTCCAGCTTCATCTTCGGTCGCAGCTCTCAGGCTTTAGGTCTCGGCTCTGGACGATGACAATATTGGTGGCATTGTCGTTGTTGTTGTAGCTGTTGTCGTTAATATTGTTGTTGCCAGCACCAAGCCCACATTTTCATAATTCGCTTGGCCAAAAAAAAAAAAAAAAAAAAAAAAAAAGCCAAAGCAGCAAAAGTACAAACAACTAGGCAATAGTAGTTACGTTATACACTAACAATTGCTGATAATTATTAAGTAATTAATTTATTTTAAAGTTAATTCAATAATCTTTTTCTGCTATTATTGCCAATAAATTAATTACTAATTCTGTTGTACATATTATTAATTGCTAAAATTATCTAGAATTTTTATTAATTATATATATTTTAATTTTAACTTGTATCTTGTATTTATTTTGTTTATGTTTTTTATGAGTTATTATTATTATTCATTTAACTTTAAATTTCTTTTTATATATAATTTAAAATTTACAGTATTAATTATTGCATGGTATGGTTTTTATTTATTTATTTATTATTTTTTTTTTTTTATTCTATATTTTTAAATCTAACCGAATTCCTCTATTAAGTGTTTTTATGACGATCTTAACTAGTTATTTTGATCTTTTTTTTTTTTTATAAATTTCAAGTTTTGTTTATTATTTATTTATTGCAAGTGATTATTATTAAAGTTTATTTTTAAGTATCTCAATTTATTTTGTATATCAATTTGTTTCTCTTCTGAATTAATACGTAATTAATTTGTTTAGTTTAGTTGTGTGAGCTTTCATTAATTTTTATAGATTTCTCAACAATATTATAAACGATATCACTCAACTTGAACGTTACGAACTGCCTGGCGCAGTAAATGTACTTCGGAGTCAAAGTAACTGAGAGGAACCCCAAAAGCAGCGTCCGATGGCAACCAAACTCATCGAACAGCGCCAGCAACAACAAACGTTGCAACGGACGGTGCAACGTGGAACGTGCAACGTCGTCGTCGTCGTCGCCGTCGTCTGCCTCTCAATTAATGACGATCATTGTCAAGGCTTTGGCGCAGCTAAATAGAGGCTGGCTCGCAATCTGGCTCCAATGTCGCTAGAAGAGATGTTTGTTGGTGCGTAGGAGTCGCCCGCACTCGACTCGGTTCGACTCGAGCCGGGCCTCTTCTTCTTCTTCTTCTGCCTGCTTCTTGCTTCTCTTCGTGGCAGTGCCGTTAGTGTGTGTGGCGCATATTTAGGCATGTTGCAACATGCCATTTACAAGTGCGCGCCACAGCGTTGCAATATCAAGTATTGAGACTCTACTACGGAGTGGGTCTTTGGTATCGGTTGTTGTCGTTGTCGTTGATGTTGCTGCTGTTGTTGTTGTTGTTGCTGTTGTTGTTGTTGCTGGCATTGCCATTGCCGGCGGCGTGGCCGATTATGTTGTCGGTTTTGGAGGGTGCGTCAATTTATGAGTTCATTGTGCGTTCTCCTACTACTTATATTCCGCCTCGTTCTGCACACTCTTCACACTCCTGGCTCGCTCTCTCGCAGGAAATGTAGGCAATGTTTTAGATGCTTTAATGGCTAATTATTAGGTTTTTGAATTTGAGCTTTGGAAGGGAAGTGAAGAAAGGAAAAGATAAAGGTGAGAACAGAAGATTTTAGAGGAAAAGAGAGAAGACAGAATTGATTGAGATTAAAGGATCTAATGAGATGAGATGGGAATAGATGAGAAGCAATAATTGATTGTGATTAGCAATAATAGCAGACAATGAAAAATGTGAACAGAAGGGCAGTTCCTGGGAGAAAACAAATCAGAAGTGAAGAACTAAGAAGACACGAGATTAAAGAGAAGTATTAGAAAAGCAAGGATAAGAGAAAAGATTTGAAGAGAAGATCAATATTTGAGAAGAAGGCTAAAACGGTGTAGAGGAAGAGCAGAGCAGAAAAGAAAGAGGAATTAATTGGGAAGAGAAGAGATGTAATAAGGAGCAAAGAGAATATTAATAAGTAGAATGGAAAGCAGAGATAATCGAAGCTATGTAATTATAGAGAACATTGTGCATAAATAAATTACAGTATAGTATTCTATAATATATGTAGAATAGTATAAAAATATTGTATATTTAGCTATTATATATGTAAACTATAACCTTGGACCTTCCTATGAGGCACATTTGAATTAAATCTCCATTGTTTTAATCAACAATTTTGGGACTTTAAACTTCTTTTAATTGAAATGAATATATCGCATTTCTCAGCAGTGCAGGGCTCTGCTGGCTCTTCGTGCAACCCCAAAAACTTTACTTGTTGCGTCGTCTTAGCTCTCGACTTATGTCTAGGTGCAAGCTGTAAATTTTAAAGTTTCACAGCCCTACCAAACAAAACGAACTGGGGGAAAACTTTTCAACACAAGCCACAAAAAGAAAATAAGAAAATAAGAAAAGATACCAAGGAAAATCCCAACCAAAAATTGTACAAGTTCATTTGGAAACTGAGCTGAGCTAAGCCGCAGCTTGAACTCTCTATTTGGAGTTTTGCTGGACTTTTGCAGTTCTTAACTCTGGCTGGAGGCAGAGGCCGAGGCAGCTTCATCCATCATCATTTGTATGGTGCGGAGCGTGGCCTAGCGGCAGGGGGTGGGGGTCGCTGAGTCTATTAAACATTTGATAATTTTATAACAAAAAGCGAGCAGCAGAGCAACTCGTTCTTTGTTTTAGCTGCCTTTTCTGCTGCTAAACTTGTTCTGTTTGTGTGCGTGTGTTAGCCACAGGGCCGCTGCAACAGCTGCAACAAGGTGGTTGGGTGGTTGGCTGGTTGGCTGGTTGGCTGGTTGGATGCTTGTCTAGCTTGTTGGCTGCTTGTTTGCTTGGCTGCGGCAGTAACTATATATTTAGTCTGATGTTTGACTTACGACTTTTGCGGTTCGCGAAATGCGTTCCGTGGCGTTATGATTTTAGCGAGATTTCCAAGTTTATTAGGGCCATGCGGCCCCTATGCCGCAGCTCTCCAATGCGGCTTCAGCGTAAATACGTGGAGCCAACCAACTAAGCACACACGCCTTGCACCCTTGCTGCAGAGGGCAAATGCCACATTGATGTTGCAGGCGTTGAGAACTTGACAAAACATTTCAACAACGTTGTAACGACGCCAGCGCCCGCATGCCAATGCAGTTGCATGTTGCCGTTGCAAGAAGTTTTTAGGCGCAGACAACGCCTCGAACTAAACAACAACAACAGCAAGCGGAGGCTGCAGCAGGAAAAGCAACAACAATAATGCGATGCCGCCATGAGGCGAAGACTGTGCAACGATTAATGATGCAAATATTTTTTGAAAGCGCGAAAAATTGTGCATAAATTTACCATGACCATGGACAACAGCAACGACAACAACAGCAACAACAACAACATCAAGAACAACAACACTTTGCTTGTTTACGAGCTACACTTTGTTGTTATACACTTTGCCTCTGAGCATCGTAGACATTGTCATTTAGTTTGTCTGGCATAAAGCACTTTGTGGATCTCTATAGAAACTAGATGAAAAGACTTTGTTGGTTGTTGTTGAATGAGCGCATATTAGGAGGACAAATTATTTTATTTACTGAACGATATTTTCAGTGTTTTCAATAATTTAAATTATTTTTAGAATTAATTTAGTTAGCTATGAATAATTTAATTAAATATTTATGAATGTGAATATATATATATTTTATATTTTCTATATTTTTATTTTGTTTAAATTAAAACAATATATATTTTTGCTTATTAAAAATATATATTTTTATATTTTTAGATTACATTAAATGCATTAATCAATTTAGTACATGTCATTCTTCATTTCTGTATATATGAGATTTATTATATTCTTTATAATTTATGTGTATTATTATTCTTATTATTATTGCAAACAAAAATTTATATATATGAGTATATATTAAAAAAAAATTAATGAAAAATTGAAACAGTTTTTTGAAATTATACAGCATAAAATTTAAGAAATTGCAAAATAAATATAATAATTATTAAATATAAACATGTCTAGCAATAGACATTCGTTCTCTCAACGATATTAATTGTCAAATATATATTCGTTAATTTTTCACAACAATTCCATCATCTTTCATCATACCCATACAAAATAATAATTGTAGTTTATAATAATATATACATTAGATTATGATTTATTAATAATTTAGAAAACTATTTGTAGCTATTCAGGGTATTCGTCTATTCGTTGCTGGCGGTGTAAATGACACTTGGTTGTTTGTTGTGGTTGTTCTTGAGTTGTTTCCTTGCCCATATGCCGGCGCGATGACACTTAACAAATGATCGCATAAGTGCACACAAAACGCACATTGCAGTTCACTCGCCCGAATGGTGGATGGGGGAAGTTTAACTGGGGGCCATTGATTGGGTTGTTCCTTGGTCGGCCTTTTGTGTGGGCAAATTCTTGAGTGGTATCGCTGCTCGGCCGGCATATTTTGTATCACAACAAATCGTGAGGGTATGCTTAAGTACCGGAGTGCATGTGAAATGTTTACAAAATAAATGCGGCACTTGAATTAGGCAACATTTGTTCACGTTGTTGTTGTTGTTGCTGTTGTTGTTGTTGTTGTTGAGGCAGGTTGGCTTTCAATCTGTATGGCATAAACCTTATTAAACTCAATCTGTTTAATCAAATTAGTGGAAATCAGCACTAGAGAGTGCAGCACAACAGCAGCAGCAGCAGCAGATCCTCTCCCTCTCCCTCTCCCTCTACCTCTCTCACACACTCTCTTTGTAGGAAAGGTGGAGGAGTGGAACCTCACGAGCCGTGAGTGAGTGTCAGTGCGTTGGCGTGTTGTGCCCGATCCTCGGAAAAGGCGCTGGCTTGGCTTGGCTTGCCTTAGCTTGGCCTGGCAATGGCATTTGGTGCCGCTACACCCACTTTTTGGCCAGAAAGGAAACCTTTTGTCAGAGTCAGAGTCACAGTCAGAGTCAAAGTCGAACTTCCAAGTCACAGTCGAAGCTGGAGCTGCGCTTGCATTGCCTATGTGGCACATTAGGCCCGACTTTAAAGTCTTTCAGCTGGCATTTGAACTTATTGCCACAGTTGGGAACGCTGTCATAAAAGCGGTCGGGGGAAAACTCTGTAGGTTGGCACCAAACCAAACAACAAAAACAACAATCTACAGTTTGGCATATGGGTAACGCTCTGTTGTAAGTAACAGAGGCTTAACTCTAAGCTCAGCAAAGGGAAACTTTGCAAAGTTGAAAGTTAATGTAGAATTCGTTAATGAAAAAAAAAAAATAAATAAATAAAAATAAAAATAAATATAAAGCGTTAATAGTATTTATTTATGAGAGCAAAGACTATAGACTATGAAATGAAAAGGCTTTACCTGTATATTTTTTTAAAGCAGCGCAGCTCAGAGCTGGCAGAACCCCTTTCATATACTAAATACTCCTTCACTGCCTTCGTATATGTTTATGGCTTGGAACAAAAGCCACACAAACAAAAAGCAAATCGCACTCAATGCCTTGTGCCCTTTGGCACTATTTTGCTTTAGCCGAATTGCCACGTCGTTGGCTGTTGATGCCTTTTGGTGGAGCCAGTGCTTCGTCTGTCCCCCCAACCTTACAGCAGACAGTTTACTGGCTGGGAGTGGGAGTGAAACCTGAGCTTGGCCGTTGAAAATCCTTTAGAGCGTCACTAATTAAAATATCAACATTTTAAGAGGCATAGTGAATGTGTTAAATTGACTTTTCTCCTGGGGTGGTTTTGACAATATCTTGGGCCTCAATATCAATGCATTTTCGTGAATGGATCATTGTTGCTTGGCCCGTTTGGCTGGAGGTCAGCGTTGGCATTTGAAGAGGTCATAGTTGCTGTTGCCGTTGCAGTTGCTGTTGCTGTTGCAGTTGCCGTTGCAGTTGCAGTTCGTGAGAAGCGTTATGTTCAAGCAACAGCTAATTAAGTTGCAATTAAATGTTTTTAATAGCCAACTTTGACTCAATTCTGCCGACTTCGCCTTCCCCGCCCCGCCGCGCGCTGAGCGAGAGCCCCTCTTTAAGAGCAGGTATAAAACTACAAAATGCGTGGCGTCCAAATGAGGAGCGCGCCTCATTAAAGCGCGCACGGTCTGTGGGGCTATTACCAAAAGACGTGCAAAGGCTCACAACGCAAAACGCAATTGCAACAACAACAAAAGCATCAGAAGCAGAAAAAAAAATAAATAAAAAAAACCTAAAAAATAAATGAAAAAAAAAAAAACGCATTTTAAAAAAATGCTTAAACATGGCAGAGGAGGACAATTTGCAATGGCGAAGTTTTCAATGCTCTTACGAATTTAAATGTAAATATTATATATTAATACATATAAATATTTGATGTAACATGCTATTATATGAAGCTATATTTTAATATTAATTTACTCTTACTTTATATGAATTTAATTTTGCTCTTTAAATCTTTTTTTTTTTTCGAATATTATAAAATAATAAAGAAAACATTTTCCATTTTTTAAATTTATATGTTTATTAATATATTACAGGAATTAAAACTTTTTGGTCAAAGATTCAGGATTTTTCTTCTTCCGAAAGCATTTCTTTCCTAATAAATACCTAATGCAAATTAAAAAAATATAAATACTATTACTGAAAGCCCGCAGTAATGGATGAGGCTTAGATAAATGGGAGAGCATGTTGCTCATTAATTCTTAATTTAAGAGACCTTTGATAAATTGCTAAATATAATATAATTATAATATAAATTATAAATATAATATAATTAAATAATTATATTAACTTTATTTTGAATTAGGAAAAAATTCATAAAAATATTTTTTTTTAGCTTGCTATTATTTATTAATATTTTTTACATTTTATTATGTCAGTGATTTCTTTTTCGAAATATATATATTTTAAAAATTACTTCCATTTTTCTTTTGGCAACTTATTAATGTCTTTTCTTCTGGCCTCGCAAACTTGTTCCAGAAGCTCATACTCTCTTGCGGTCAGTGTATTTAAGTGCAGCGTCCTTCTGGGCTGCGTTGTCGGCACAGGGCTGCGCGCATGCGCACAACACATGCCGTGGGCAGTTGTTGTTGTTGGTGCTGTTGCTGTTGCTGGTTGCTGGTTGCTGGCTTTGCCACTGCTGCAATAAACGTCAAAATGCGGCCCATTGCTGTCCATTTCATCAACGTGTGAAATAAATCACTCAAAGTGCTGCAGATCCATTAAGGGCACCAGCAATGAGCAGAGCAGAGCCCGTCGTCGCAGTCGCTGTTGACGCGCACCCGTCGCTTCGCGTCGCGTCGCGTCTGGTCGCATCGCATCGCATCGCATCGGCTCGGTTTTGTGGTAAATACATTTTTAGCATTTTGTCTGCTGATACCTTTGGGTGTTGTACAAGACGACGGCAGCGGCTGCAACAATAAAGACGCAAGCACCAGGCTGCATGCCACTGACTACGCTCAGCATTTTTTGTTGTTTTCTCTTGTTTTATTTTTTCCTTCCTTCATTTTCATTTTCCTTTTTACTGGAACTACTGCTGCTGCTACTGCTGCTGCTGTTGGCTATGTCCGTATGCCTCGGCTCATTGCATGTTGTTCACCTTTTGCAATTTCATTTCATGTTTGCAACTGGCTGTGTCCGAGTGTCTGGTTTTATGATGATTTCTGGCGTGCTACGCGAGTTGGGCACATGCAAAATTCCAAATTACATTTCATTGCTTAAATTCAATTAACGGTAAGGCAACGGTAAGCAATGCGAAATGCTATCAAAACAGCAGCAGCTACAGCAAAGGCCACGGCAGCAGCTACAGCACAGAAATATATCAAAAATAACGAGAGCCCTCTTCAGTTGCGCTTTCGTTCTCAGCTGATGCTAAGGCCCAGTGCAGTTGGCCATTAACTCAGCCCAATTCAAGCCATGTCGAAGTCAAGGCGAGGCAAGCCAAGGCAAGGCTAGCAATCAACAAACAAGTAGCCGCCGCTGCCTGGCGTGTAGGTAAACAGAAAGTTGATTGAAAGTTTCAGCAAAGTGCAGCTGGGAAATGAAACCAACTATGCGAGAGCGAGAGCGAGAGAGAGGGAGAACGGGAGTAAGTTGTCGGTGTAGGAGCAGAAAGCCAAGGCTGACAGGTAGCTCAGGCAAATAAACTAACAGATTAAATGTAAAACAAGTTAGCAAAGTGTCATAACTTGTTCGCATATTAGTTCAAGCAGCAGCAATGGCTGCATAAATTAATTAATGGCAAATACATTTTTATACCCTGAACCCATTTTCAATGGGAAATCAGGGTATAATGGTTTTGTTGAAATGTATGTAACAGGGAGAAGGAGGCGTGGCAGACCCCACAAAGTATATATATTCTTGATCAGGGTGACGAGCTGAGTTGATTTGGCCCTGTCCGTCTGTCTGTCCGTCTGTCCGTCTGTCCGTCTGTCCGTCTGTCCGTCTGTCCGTCTGTCCGTATGTATGAACGCGTCGATTTCAGAAGATATAAGAGCTAGAGACTTCAAATTTTTTTTAAAATGTCCGTAATTACAGCGCGCATATCAAGTTTATCATTAAAATTCGATAACTCATCCCGATCTTTTTTTATCGATAAAAAACCTTATCGAAAACCAGTTATAAAATTATATCTTTTACACCTTTATTGCTAGAGTCTCCAAATTTTTAATGTATACTTATATGCAATTTATACAATTTCGGTTTTTGTTAAAATTGACCCCCCACTCTTAAATTCACCCCCTCACCCTCACTTTTGTAAAAAGCGTATTTCAAATACTAGAGACTTGGGCTTTGGAATATACACACATATTCACCATGTGATTACGCTCTAAAAGTTTCATTAAGATCGTATGTCTACAAAAGAAATTATTTAACAAATAAGTTCTCATAATATTGCCCACACTGCAGCGCAGCCCAAGCGCAGTCGCTGCTTACTGCGCAGTTAGCAGAGCGCAGGCTTATGCGTGCGTGTGGATGCATGTGTATGTATGTGTGCATAAAAGAAGGGCAGAATGATTAGAATATCAGCTTGGAGGGTTCAGGGTATCTCCTAGTCGAGCAGTCTCGACTGGAGCTTTCTTACTTGTTATTAAGTTAATTAGTTTGTAAAACTATAATGTATAAGCAGGGCCTTCATTTGAGGTCCTTCATCACCCGTTAAGAAAAATATTGTAAAACGCTGTTTTTTTATACCCTGAACCCATTGAAAATGGGAAATCAGGGTATAATGGTTTTGTTGAAATGTATGTAACAGGGAGAAGGAGGCGTGGCAGACCCCACAAAGTATATATATTCTTGATCAGGGTGACGAGCTGAGTTGATTTGGCCCTGTCCGTCTGTCTGTCCGTCTGTCCGTCCGTCCGTCTGTCCGTCTGTCCGTATGTATGAACGCGTCGATTTCAGAAGATATCAGAGCTAGAGACTTCAAATTTCTTTTAAAATGTCCGTAATTACAGCGCGCATATCAAGTTTATCATTAAAAATCGATAACTCATCCCGATATTTTTTTATCGATAAAAAACCTTATCGAAAACCAGTTATAAAATTATATCTTCTACACCTTTATTGCTAGAGTCTCCAAATTTTTAATGTATGCTTATATGCAATTTATACAATTTCGGTTTTTGTTAACATTTACCCCCCACCCTTAAATTCACCCCCTCACCCTCACTTTTGTAAAAAGCGTATTTCAAATACTAGAGACTTGTGCTTTGGCAATTACATGCATATTCATGTTATAATCATAATCTGAAAGTTTCATGAAGATCGTACGTCCATAAAAAGTAAAGTAAAGTAAAGTTATTAAACAATTAAGTTCTCATAGTAAGCGCACACTGCAGCCCATGCGTGTTTATGCGTGGGTGCTTGTGTGTGTATGTGTTTGTGTATGTGTGTGTATGTGTGTGTGTGTATGCGTTTGTGTGAGTATGCGTGTGTGTTTGTGTATGTGTGTCTGTATGCGTGTGTGTGTATGTGTGCCTGTGTGTGCGTACGTGCCTGTCTGTGTGTGTGTGTGCGTGTTTCTTGTGTAAGCTAAAAGTCGCGAAAAATTATTGAAATATCTATTGCTCCAAGGGTTCAGGGGATCTCGTAGTCGAGCAGTCTCGACTAGAGCTTTCTTACTTGTTTTTTTTTTTTTTTTTTTTTTTTTTTTTTTTTTTTTAATTTCAAATATACGCTGTACATTCTGAATTCAGATTAATATCTAGTATATAATTATATTCTTTAAATATTTCATTCATTGGGATATCGACCTTTATTTTCCTTTTCCCTACCGCACCTGGCCCCATAATATTAATGTGTTTAGTCCGGCTCTGCATAGTAGATATATTAATTTTATTTTCCTTTGCTCTACAAATTTTTTATATTAACGTTTACTTTATCCAACGAAAAGATATTGTAAATGCCCTAAAAATTATGCTATATAAACATTATATAGTATATATGGATATAAAGATAGTCGAGTATGTAAATATAAATATAGTAGAGTATGATTGAGCTGGAGCTCAAACCAATCGGTTATTTTCAATGAGTGCTAGTCAATTAATTAATGAGACAGAATTTAAATACAAAAATTTTAATTTAAAAATAAAATGTATATATATATGAGTAGAACCCTATTTCCATTTTATATATATTTGTATTATTATATATATAAATAAATTATTTTATTTTATGTTAAATATTCCAAGGGGAATTTATGTTTGTAAAGGTGACATTTTGTTGCAATTCCGTAGACCTGTTTACCACATCCCAGTATTACCATGTGTTACTATATGTGTCTGTTTTGAATTGAGATGTTTAGGGTGCACTAGTTTGCAATTTTTTTTATATTTCTGCTTTTATTAATAAAAGAGCACATTAAATAAAAGTTTACTTTGAACAAAATTCAGTCAGTACATGCTTAAACATCTCTCAAGTTAGATATCGATTGCATGATATAAATACACACACACTATAAACTCATACTCACTACACAAAGTACGCAAACATAAATTTGCATTCCTCAACATAAAATGCAGCAATTAATGACAGAACTCAAGAAATGGCCACAAATCTCATGCATTGGGGGCAATCAAATCGCTTGAGGGCGACCGGCAACAACAATTGATACATAAAATATCTTTGAGCTATTGTTGCGCAATTTGGAGACATTTTGTTATATTGTCATTAAGTGTAAATAATTGGCATAATTTGTGCAGAGCAAAACGTAATTATAATGCAGTTATTGAAGCATGTAAATCTTATAGGAATTCTTTCTACTTAATTAGTTTTAATGACTCGGCCCCGCCCCCTGCGCTCAAACAAAAAGGGCATAACTAACAATTAAGCTCGCATTGCTTAACCGCAAAATGCATATGAGCATAACATATGTATGTGTGTGTGTGTGTACATGCACATATATGTATATGTATATCAACTCGAGCAGAGACATGTATTTGTTAGCAAGTATGTCGCATAAATCTTAATTACGCTTCGTCGAGCGTAAATCATCATCAGCCGCAGAGTTTTGCTGGCGAAATTGATTCATGCACAGCAATTTCGCCAGCAAACTCTTTGGAGGGAATCTTCTTCCAAGTAACTTTGACAATTTGGCGGCATTTCTTAAATTTTTTTATGACCCACAGACAGAGTGACGACTGTGGAGCCTTCGAAGCATATTCTTAACCCATTAGCTGGCATGGAATTTCTCTCTCTCTCTCTCTCTCACTTACCATTGATAATGCGCCATTATCCATTAGCATGTTATGGCTGATAATTGTTGACAGTAAATCAAGTGCCAAACACGGAGAACACTAATAAGGAAGGCATATGAGGTGACGATAATGCCTAGAAGTGGGCTGAATGAAAAACACAATTTATGGCTCTAGCGGTTTGTACAGGTGGCATAAATCAGAAATAAAATGGATGGAGGTGATTAAAGGAAATGCCGGCTGTACTTGGGAATTTCTACATATAGAAGTAATAAAAGAGCAGAATAGAGAGAGTATTGTGTTGAAAATGGGGAAAGAATATTTTTATTATATATAAATATATATTTTTTTTATAGAGGCTGAACACACTTGTCGAAGTGGTATAAAAAGAATTGAAAGAATACTATGTGAAAGTGTGAAAAACATACAAAATATTTTTATAAATGAAAATGGAAAATTATGTTTTTAATTATTATATATTACACATAATATAAATATCTCCGTTGAAAAGCCTACCTCTCTTATATATAGATTTATAGCATACGCTTTATATGATTCTTAAGAAAAAATTGTAATGGGAAATAAACATTATTTAACTAATAAAAAAGTGAAAAATATTTATTATAAAAATTTTTTTTTTATGTATTTATATAAATTAAATTTGTACGACTTTGATCACATAAAAAAATCTCAAGAGTATATAGCAAATATTTAGTTTGTCTAAATGGTTTTTGTAAAATATATTTAAAAAGTTATTAATATTTTAAAATATTTTATTGGGCCAATAGCTATAAATCTTTGTACTGAAAAATGGCTGAACTTTAAGAATTGCATCTCTATATTTCTATAACTGACCTCTATAATTGCTTAAAATATGGTCACTTCAGAGGAGTGAGCTCCATATCCATAAAACTACAATTGACCAACATTCAATGGCTATCAGTGGGTTAATCCATCAGACTTTATGGCAGTTGATCCCATTGGCATGGGATGTCAAAAAGTTTGCAGAAGCTGACTTTATTGTTATTTAGTTCTACTTTCTTTTTATGGCGCTGACAATTCGCAATCAGCTGCATACGCATGCGATTCAAAAAAGCTGAATTTTGTTGTACGAGTTGTACAGATTAAAAGTCCATTAGGCGTGCCGCACGTAGAACTTGTTTAGATAGAGTGCGAGGCGGCAGCGCCAAGAAGGGGGCGAGTGGACTAACTGGCCACAGCCACAAACATTAAAAAAAAACCGAAAAAAAAGTAATGAAAGAATCTTTGAACATGGCAGCGATTTAAATGCGCGCAATGCAATCACTCAAATTGGCCAAAGCGCCGGAACGTGCAGATGGCAGCCGCACGAATGGCTGAATTACATGAAATATTTTAATCCAAAGCGAGACAGATCGAGAGGAGCGGCCGAGGGATGCGGCGTGTGGCAGGGGCAGAGAGTTGCAGTTAAGTGCATCCATCAGCGTGTATTTAGTATTTAATAAATACGGAAGCGAGAACACGATTCGAACACGACTCAGGCAACGGACGGCCTTTTTGACGCATACGAGCGAGCGCACAGTCCTTGCCAATAGTATGCACACAGAGAGAGAGAGTCACTCAGTCTTGATGCTGCCAAAGAGCTATTTTAATTTATTTAAATTTTCTAGCCGCTCATATTACCAACAGCAATTTACAGACACTCCAGCTTAGAAGCTGGACAGACAGACATCCTTTTGGCCAAAGCAAAGCGAGTCGAGGCGAGTCGGAGCGAGACGCGTTGAGGCGTACACGACTTTTGCTGCGGCTGCCCGTTTGCGACTTTGGCCAAAGAAAAGTGAACATCCATTAGTTGTGCTAATGATGCGCAACCCACTTTGCCGCGTTCCACACCAGCCAGCAGGCCATCCATGGCTGGCCAGCAGCACCTTCTACTTAGCTGGCTGCTCTGCCCAGCTGTATCCTGTGCTCTCCTCATTTCTGTGCTGGGCTTGTGGACTCAGTTTGCGATTTTGAAACGCATTTGGCTCGCTGGTTAGTTAGCTTTCCCTGTCTCCCTCTCGCGCTCTGTGTGAGTGGCTAATGCGAAGCCGAAGTGGCTAAAACGAGCCACGCACTGGGGAGTGCATTAGCTTATAAAAATACACTGACAAAAAACATGTATGGTAATACATATATTGCGCCACAATCCATCAGTCTATCTCCTTTAAAAAAGCAAAATGCATTTTATTTTTTATTATTAATTATTGTATTTTAATTCAGTTTTGCTTCAGTTGTTTCTAAGCTTTCTTAAATTAATTTCATTTTTTTTTCTCATATTTTCTCAAAGATATGCCTGAAAATATAGAATAAATAAAAAGAAAAATTTTAACATTTTGAATAATTTCAAATTTTGTACTAAAGTTTAGTTAACAATTTTTTTTTTTTTTTTTTTTTAAATTTCTTTCAAATGTTCTCAGAGATATACCTGAAAATATAAGAAAAATAGATGGTATTAAGAATTTCTTCTGGAATCATTTCCTTTCTTTTCGCTCTCACCATCAACTGATTCAAATACAATTCATAGGGTATATGGCCGCTTATAGGATCTATGGCCACTGGCCACATTTCATCCATTTCCTCCTGGGTAAACGGCTCGCCCTCCTCCATCATCAGCTTGCCAAAGTTCTCCTTGGTCAGGTAGCCCTTGTTCTCCAAGTCCAACGTCTTGAAAGCTTCCAGAATCTTCTCTGGCGGCGCTGGCTCCATTCTAATTAAATGTTAATCAGTTTCTTTTATTGTTTATTTTATATTTCTATTGCCATCAAACTGACTTGCGCTCCATGAGCAATTGCGAGACGTGTGGCAAGAATTTGGTCAAATGCACCACGCCGCTCGTCTCCTCCGTTTCGGTTGCCGAGATTACCTCGTTGACCTCCTGCTCGGTGGGGACGCAGCCCAACAATCTCAGCACTGTGCCCACCTCTCGCACATCGATGAGCTTATCGCCATGATGATCGAACACGCAGAAGGCATCCGAGATGCGCTTCTCCAAATCGTTGTTAACTGGCAAATTTTTATTAAATTGTAATGAAATTTGTATTGAATATTTCATTTAGCTGTCGCACTTACAATCCAAATCCATGGCCCGAAATGCGCTAACTGAGAGTAGCTTGTTGAAATTTTCGTTTTGTTGAATCAATATATCAATGAAAAGTTGCTAGGCGATTGTTGAGTGAGCGAGAGACCGGAGAGAGTTAGAGAGAGAGAGAGAGAGATGGGTAGTATTTTACAGGCATTAAGTGCTTTATTGGATGGGGTTTTCATGGCCAAAGAAATTAATTCATTCAAATAACGTATGCCACGCATTCGGTTCGTTCAGGCAACAAGTTAGTCGGCCAAAGTTGCAACAACAACAACAACAACAACAACAACAACAACAAACTACTTTATTCACGCTAATGCGTGTCGTGTACAACACGCTGCAAGCCACTTGAGCTGTGCGCACTTGCGTCCAAGTTTTTGCAGCAGCAACTCGTACTCACACACACTCACGCACACACACAAACGCAGATGTATGCAGCGGGCTCTTTCTAGCCCGGCTTGGCTTTGGCTACTGCCATAAACACTAAAAGTGTTCGTCATTTACTGTTCCAGATCCAATTAACCATTTTGATGCATTTGCCTCCATTAAGTTTTTGTCCCTCTCCATCTCTCTCACTCACTCTCTGTTTGTCTACCTATCTCGCCTGCTGGCTAGTTTGTAGACCCTTTTTTTAGCCTGTGTCTTGGCCTGCCTTTTGTAATTTTGCAGCCAGACTTACAACGTGATCGGAAGTTTGTCTTAGCGATTAAAATTTAAATTGAAGTCGAAGAGCAGCAACAGCCGCAGACAAGCGCCTGTCCGTCTGTCCTACCGCCCTGTGTCCCGCATCTTGTGTCATTTTTTTTTTCTTTCACTTGCCACGCCCAGTTTTCAGAGCGCGCCTCAACACTTCCGCTGGCCATCAGATTGCTATTAACTATTCGAGCGCACTTTGTGCTCATCTGTCAATTTCGACACCTGCCACAGACAGGATGGCAAATTGTCAGACTCTTCCTGTGGGCCTTCATTATGCGGTATTTAAAGGCCGGGCCTGCCATTGCGCTGCTATTTGTTGGAGAAGCAAATGGGTATATTCGTTTCGAAGGATATTCACAATACTTGAAATTCATCTGATGAATCTGCAAACAAAAAACTATAAAATAGCGTCTCATAGAAAGCCCAAATTCTAAAGGCATTTTGCAAAAATGATTTACTAGATATACCTTAAATATATAGGGCTTTGCAAATTTTAAGTATAGTTGTTAAATAAACTTTTCAGGCTCTGTAGATTAATTAATAATTGTAAATTGTAATTTTTTAAATATTTTTTTTTAGTCTCTTTCTCTCTTTGATTTACTAGTCCTTTATTATTATTTTTTATTTATTAATATTTTTTATTTTGTCTTTGCTGTTTAGTTACTAATATATCGGAGTCAGTCAGCCTGAATGAAACTGTATGTCACGCCTATTATATAAAGCATATGACTCACAACAAATAATATAAATTTAAGTTTCACGTGTCCCATATAAATATAAATATAAAATTTAATTATAATAATTTAATTTATTTATATATACATAAAAATGTTAAGATATATAGTAAGCATAGATAAAAGAGTAAAATGCATCAAGCAATTCATAGCTGACAGCCTGATCACTTCGCTTGAAGCACTAATCATTGTTTTGATAACTCTTATTAACTAAAATAATTGTTATACATGAACTACGTAATAATTTGCCACGCCTCAATTAAAGTAGAAAGGTATCTAACAAAAATTAATAAGAAATTCTGAAATATTTCACTTAAGCAAGAGATTACCAAACTTTACGTCGACTGCGGCCTTCATACTATCAAGGAACGATCGGATGTTTATTTTTTGCTATTTTAGAAATTTAAAATTTCTTTTAAGCCTTAAGATATATAGTGTTTTTTTATACCCTGAACCCATTTTCAATGGGAAATCAGGGTATAATGGTTTTGTTGAAATGTATGTAACAGGCAGAAGGAGGCGTGGCAGACCCCACAAAGTATATATATTCTTGATCGGGGCGACGAGCTGAGTTGATTTGTCCGTCTGTCTGTCCGTCTGTCCGTATGTATGAACGCGTCGATTTCAGAAGATATAAGAGCTAGAGACTTCAAATTTTTTTTTAAAATGTCCGTAATTACAGCGCGCATATCAAGTTTATCATTAAAAATCGATAACTCATCCCGATCTTGTTTTATCGATAAAAAACCTTATCGAAAACCAGTTATAAAATTATATATTCTACACCTTTATTGCTAGAGCCTCCAAATTTTTAATGTATACTTATATGCAATTTATACAATTTCGGTTTTTGTTAAAATTTACCCCCCACCCTTAACTTCACCCCCTCACCCTCACTTTTGTAAAAAGCGTATTTCAAATACTAGAGACTTGTGCTTTGGCAATTACATGCATATCCATGTTATAATCATAATCTGAAAGTTTCATGAAGATCGTACGTCCAAAAAAGTTATTAAACAATTAAGTTCTCATAGTAAGCGCTCACTGCAGCCCATGCGTGTTTATGCGTGGGTGCTTGTGTGTGTATGTGTTTGTGTATGTGTGTGTATGTGTTTGTGCATGTGTATGTATGTGTATGTATGTGTTTGTGTATGTGTGTGTGTATGTGAGTGTGTGTATGCGTTTGTGTCTGTATGCGTGTGTGTGTATGTATGCCTGTGTGTGCGTACGTGCGTGTGTGTGTGTGCGTGTTTCTTGTGTAAGCTGAAAGACGCGAAAAATTATTGAAATATCTATTGCTCCAAGGGTTCAGGGAATCTCGTAGTCGAGCAGTCTCGACTAGAGCTTTCTTACTTGTTATATATTGAAGATAGCTACTAATATATATACTTTTTCATTTCTGATCTGAAGCTTCAGTAGTAGCGAAACAGCAGCTAAGTGGACATCGTACATAACATACATAGACTCTTCTCAGCTATTCGACTTACTTGCGTTTGCAAACATTCTTAAAGCCTAATTGCCCTTGAGCAAGAGGCAGTAGTCAATTATGACATTTAAATATACATCTGGTATTATATATGTAAATGTGAAAGACTAGATCCATTCAAATCTGTTGCCCTTTTATAATACAGCAGCAGACACAATCGTATCGCTTCATTAATACCCATTTTATAAATACTTCTATATCATTTGACTTGCTCTCTGTATGTGTGTGTGTAAATGTGGCAATTAAATGGAATTTAATAAACAAAAACATGCAAATAATGGGCGCTACCTTTCACAGCAGCAGCCCTCAAATCTAAGAAGCAAAAATACAAAAATTGTTTGAAAGAGTTGGCCCAGAAACTTTTGTTGAATTAATTAGAGTAAAAATGGGTCTGCCGCACAGAAAGAAAAACAGACAGACAAACTGGCAGACTGGCAGACAGACGGACAGATAAACAGCAGCTGCAGATTGTAAACGTCTTGGTTAAGAGAGGGGAAGCAAAAAATTGAATTCAATTCAAAGGCAAATGATATGAAAGAATTGATTAATAATCATAGCGAAAACCACAAAAGAGCTCCCCATGAATGAGCCTCAAAACTGAGCCACAGACTGTGACTGTGACTGTGGCTCGAGACTGAGAGACCAAGATGCTGAGACTGGCTACTGGCCATGCCTGATGCGGCGCACTCTCGTTTCGATTCCAGCCTCAGCTATAGCCAAGGCCAATTGCTTGGCCACAATTGTAAAGCCTGGGCGCAACAGCTAGCTACACATGCTACAGCAGTTGAGGCTCATTGTTGTTGTTGTTCTTGTTGGTATTATTATCGTTGTTGTTGTTGCTGCTGCTGTGCTCCACATTCTCTGACAACTGGCGTCCAGTCATGTTTTGTTGGCTCTGAGCAGCCGAGCCGACTCGACTCGACTCAACTCGACTTGACTTTGATTCAATTTCCATATGAAAACATCGATTTGCGTTTGGCTCCGGCTCTGCGCCCGCGTCGCCGTAATCAAAGTGTTGTTTATGGAACACGTCCGGCTTGTTGTTGTTGTTGTTGCTGGTATCGCTCGCTTGGCTAAAAATTGCTCAGGGCAACAATTGCGCGCCTCGTCTGAAAAGTATGTGGCCAGCGATAGCTTTTGCCCGCTGCACAGCAAGAAAAGAATTTCTATTTAAATAAATAAAATGATGTTTCACAATTGAAAAGATGTTTATGACTTTATACTTTATATTTTACATTTTTAAAATATAATAATAAAATAAAAAAATAAATACCTAAAAAAAATAAATAAATAAATTGGTGCATAATGTTTGTAAATTTTATTTATAAATTGTAAACAAATATCTGTATTTACAACCAATCCTTTGTTTCATAAATTTAAAGAAGTAGAAAAAATAAATAAAAATAAAAACATTAAATAAATTTTATCTATACACAAAAAAATAAAAAAATAAAATAAAAAAATAAATAAAATAAAATAAAAAATATTTACATTTATTATAAACATTATTTTTGATATTAATGGTTAGGGTTAAATGAATTTTATATCATAAATCTATATAATCAATACATGAAATATATATTTAATTATATAAATAATTTAAGAATTTAAACAAATTTTGTTTATAGATGGACTTTTAAATAATCTAAATTATTTTTAGATAGAATGATGAACAAATTCCACATTTAGAAGCAACATTTTTTGCTGTGCATCTGTAGAGAGAGTGAGATAGGCAGCAAGAGTCAGTGAGAGAGTGTGAGAGAGAGAGATTACATACACACACACACATATTTGCACACGTAGCCGGGGCTAGTTATGATTGAGTTCTAATGAGTTGAGAAAAATGTATCAAGGAAAACCAGTTCCCGGAATCGCAATTAGATAAGTGGGTTTCATGCCTCCAGCCGGCGAACTACAAGCAAGCGCAACAAGCGAAACCAACAATTGTCCTCATAAGAGCTTCCAGCCAGTCAGCCAGCTCTCAACATGGCCCAACAGCAACAGCAACAGCAACAACAACAGCCTCAGCAGCTTTGTTGTCAGTCAGGAAATGGAAATTGTTTTCCATTGGAATGGACAACGGGCCATCAGCGAGGCTTTTCCTATAATAAGGCGTTAAAATTTATTTCGCAATTTAATTTATTGTGCTCTCTTTGCAAGAATATAGAGCTGCAAAAATTACCATACATGAGGGGAACTCGTTCAACTGGTTGAGAGAGCTTCGGTGAAAATTTGCAAACTTGACGATATGCAAGGCGACAGCATCAGGTGTAGCAAAAATGTTGGCAAATTTGAGACAATTGTTAAATTGCAGGTTCGACTAGAATAATAATATGATAGAGCAATGTGCTTATCAATTATTTCGTTGGAAGAGTAAGAGTTTAATCTCGTTATAAATATTCTTATATTTGTATATATATGTATATAGAAAAATGTTGATTCACTCTTTTTTCTGGATTCCTTCTCTTTTTTAACCCAATTTCGTGCTGGTCATTAGCTAACCATTAAAAGAAAAGGCCTTTAAGCAATTTTCTGCACTAGTTTACGTTCGATTAAAAGGCGTAAAATATTAATGCGCTGAACACGCCTGGTAGCTGCTACGAGCCAAAACAGAAACCCAAAAGCGAAAGGTCAGTCTGAGTATATAATGTATGTATATGCACATATATGTATATAGCTATACCGATTTCGACTGCTCTTTAAAGTTAATTGGCTGGCGTTCGCGTTCCGCCCGCCCGCCTCTCTGCTTTACTTTCTAGCTATCAAAAGGCCTACGCCCTAATGTGCGTGCCTTTCCAATTACAAAGTCCACGTTGAGAGCTGACTGTACAGGCCCCATCATTAGGCCAATCTTTACTAATGATATTTTCGAGCGCTGAGAACTTTTTAGTTATTTCTATTTTGTTTTCATATTTCGTGTGCTTGGCCCAAGCCAAAAAGCATTTCGCATGCATGTGATAATGAATTTGGCGGTGCTTTGATTTTTGAACTTTTATGCTTGGGGTATGTATATTTGCCTGGGACAGCCAACAAGATAATAAATCAATAATTATTGCCAAATAATGCACAATGTAAGCGGGCTAACTGCAGCCAGGCAGGCAGGCAGAAAGATAAATTACAACGCCGCGTTGCAGGCGTATGACTTAATTTGCCAATTTGAACGCCAGAGGCTAAAAGCGTACTTGTTCTTTGGCCAAAAAAGGCCAAACAGCTGCTTGCCGGCTTTAAACGTCAATTTCCGTGCCAAC
The DNA here is from genome assembly GCF_054131065.1 of Drosophila arizonae. Classification (NCBI taxonomy): domain Eukaryota; kingdom Metazoa; phylum Arthropoda; class Insecta; order Diptera; family Drosophilidae; genus Drosophila; species Drosophila arizonae. Next base: position 22,026,968 of record NC_142925.1, on the reverse strand, counting down.
AACAACACCAGCACCAGCAGCAGCAACAACAACAACAGCAATAATAAAGCAAACAGCGACCGTTGTCTTATTAAGGCCCAAGCGCGTGCCCCAGCTTCAGTCTCGAATAATAAGAAACCGTGCTGCGGCCCAATAAGAATTCTATTATATTCATGCCACACAATGTGATTAACTTGTTGACCCTGTGTCCAGCGCAAACAATGTAGAACGGACTTCGAACATTTCAAACAGAAATTATCGAACCCAAAGCTTAAGCTAAAGCTAAAGCAAAAGCAAAAGGTAAAACCGAATCGCCATCTACAAATGCACTTCCGTGCGCAGCGGTTAATATTTGTGTTTTATGCAAACAGAGCGAAAAAATGGCATTCGTTAGGCGATGCTAATAATTGAATAGGCCCACTCGGAGATACAAATATATATATAGACATATATATAAGCGAATGAGAACGTTGTGCAAATGAGTGCCATCGACTGCATAATGCCCTTGGTTCATGGAAATAGAAGAAGGCCAAACCAAAAATCTCTAAAATTTCTCGAAGAACACGTTTGAACGCCCAATATGTAGAGAATTTAGATGATTATGCTACATTTAAAGAACAATGCAACTGAAATATGATACGGAAAGATATGCGAATTTAAATATGATCTAAATTGATTCATTCTTTGTACTAGATAATTGATGGTAAATATTTATTATATTTATTTATATAGTGTTAATTCTATTATTAATATATACATATATGAATATAAGCCTCATTGACTGACTTCAAACTCTACAAAATGCTTTACACAATAATACGCAAAATCAATATACCCCTTTCAATTCGCATTCGGGTATAATAAAAGCTCAATCAGACCACAAAGTAGCTGAAGCGAAGGAGCTGCTGCCACCGCTGACGGCGACGCACTGGAATGCAACAACTGAACACTGAAACTGGGCACCTGCATGTGCCCAAAAGGCGGCTCAGACTTCGGCATTTTTTGTGAACACAGTGGCTTGAAGCCAATGAAATTTGTATTTACATTGTACGCTTTACTGTATTTTTCCAATATATTATTGCTAAAAGCTTCACTGAAATATATCAAGTTTAATATATAAAAGGGATCAGATCATATATGATAGAATATATCAGATCATATTTGATAGAATATATTTGGAATTTAATTTAACTAAGACATATTTCACAAGCGATGATAAATATTGACTTATAATCAATTATTTATATTAAAAAATATTATATATTTTATATTTTATCTATTATATTTTGTATTTTATATTTTATACGTTTTTAATTATAAATCAAATTTCTTCTCCAATTAATTATTAATTTAATTTAAAACATTTTTAAACAAAGAGCTTTACATTTTTTTTTTTTTTTATTAAATATGATTTTTTTTTTTATAAAAAAAAAGAAAAGAATAAATTGTTTCTGATTTTAATTTGATAATATTGTATTTCCAATCAGTGTGCGTTACTGTCTTTCGAACATGTTAATTTTTGCCTTCAGCTTTCGCTGCTGATTTGCTGGCAATTTATAGAAAATTTACTTGACATTACAATTGGGCAAAATGAAATGAAATTTGTATTTCTTCGACTAGCATTCACACGCACACACACACTTTTAGCTATATATATACTGAAAAAAAATTACATTGGTGGAAAATTGATTTTGGTTTAGCATGACAATCACTCGGCTTGCGCTGCCTTGGGTTGGTTCAAAATGCTTGGCTTGGGTCTTTATGCTGCAAGGCACACGCCCACCGAAATTCATAGTTAGAGCCGCTTTAACCGTTACTCGCAGCCACAACTGATTCATGACTTAATCACCGGCAATCGGTAGCAGCAGCAGCAACCACCGTCTAAAAAGTTCCCCTCAAGTTTGGCTGCACCCAAAAAAAAAAAAAAAAGAAACTTAAATCAGAAAAAAATAGAAAAAACGACTCTATCAACAAAGTCGAGTGAGTGGCTTGTGCCCGTCGGCAAACGAACCACTTGGTGGGTTGCTCTTGATGTGCTGCCTGGCAATTGATTGTTTGCTCTATAACTGCAGGACTTTCGCATTACAGAAACCAAAACATACGAAATACTTGTCCGTTTCGTGCCAGTGCACACTGTACTGGGTGCATGGCAAGCATAATATGTTACATTATGTGTTGATCCAAAGATTTTCACTTTTGTTCAGCATCCGTTGAGGCGACCAATGGCAGCTTCCATAAGCCATAAACAAACTGCTAGAGATTTCTGATACATGCACAGGTCCCAGTGTGCGTGTGTGTGTATGTGTGCCGAGATCAGTTAGCTGAGATCTGCCAGAGAGTTATAAAAGTGTAAATAAGGTAATTAGTGCTTCCGGGCATAATCATACACGACCTGATGTTGACGTTGACGTCGCTCAACTCTGAAGCTGTAGTTGTTGCGGTTGTTGCCGTTGTGATTGTTGTTGCTCACTCTTCATATGTGCGCCTCGTGCTCTTCGTTGAGCAGCTAACGAACTGACGCATCGGCAGCGAGTAGCAGCTGTGATCTCGAACCAAATGTGAGCGACTTGAGAAATACCTCATAAATAAATATATATTAATATATCATTTCTTATTCTCATAAACAGCTTTTGCTGAGGCTTAGGTCTTATAATCTCGAATTGATGTTGAAATGATATCTGTTCTGAAATTTGAAATCAGTTTCTATGTACAGCTGCCTGCATGCTGTTTCTGCTGTCAATATGCCTTGCTCTTGCGCATTCTCAATGAGCTGCAGGGTATAACAACATTGTTAGAGCTTGCCAATGTAGGAAACCGCAGCGTTGGCAATTGCTGATAAGCTATAAAAACAAATAGTGAAAAACATTTGCCACATCCAAAGCCAATGCCCCAAGTCGTACAGCTAATAAACACACACACATACGCGAGAACAAATTTAACATAAGTAAATACAGCAGTCAATACGTTGCGAATTGCATTTATTTCATCCCATGGCTTAGTTAATTTGAATGGATTTTAATTAAGTAATTGAATACAATAAAAACTTATAATTTTTCAATTTTTTTCAGCGTCTTTCTAGATTTCAGTATGAAATGGGTTTTATTTATTTAAATGAGAATCGAATGCAAAAAATAATTTCTTTTAATGTATTTAGTCAGTACACAATATTTTAAATTTTATTATTACAGCTCGAACAATAATTCAACAACAATATATTATTAGTATGCTCAATAATAATAATAATTTATTGTTATGATTTTAATATTATTATTTTATTTTGACTTAAAATTGACAAGAATAACGAACTTTTTTTAGCTTTCTACATTTTTTTTTTTTTTTATTTATATTCTGGTTTTAGATCTATGTAAAACATGTATAATGCATCATCCTTCTGAATTGTTGTTGATTCAAAATTCAATATATAAGTCCGGTGTTCGGATCACGTCAGAACTTCCACCTCTACATCTTTTACCGTCACTCTCTGAGTTCCTGTTTATTCCCTTAAGATTATCTTTAAGTTCTTTAATGAGATTATCATTTAAAATCCTGTTTCTTTCCATAAGATTATTTATATTCTGATTTAATGCATCTACAGTTGAGCTTATTTTACTGTTGGGTTCAAATAAATTATTTTCACAAGATCTTAAAACTTCCTGTTGTTTGTTAACATCTGCGTTTTTCAATGCAAGCTTATTTTCCAATATTGCATTTAATTTTTCTAAGTTTACCAAGTCAATTTTACATTTCTCAGAGCTTTCCGTCAGTTCACTTATTTGCTTTTTGTTGAAACTAAGAGTTTTTGAGTTCTCTTCCTCTTGTTTCTCAAATTCAGCAATTTTCTTATTGTTATCTGAGTTCGATAATTTACATTTTGCAATTTCATCATTTTCTTTATATAAGCTATTCTGTAAACCACTTAGATTTGTTCGTAAGATCGAGTTTTCTGTCTCCTTCTGATTTAGACTTTCTTTTAATCTTTTAATTTCTGTTTTTAGTTCAGTTACACTTTGAATAAGCTTGCCAAATTTTTCTATCATTTTTGTTTTTGACCCAAGGTCTTCGTTAACAGTTTTATTTTCTAGCTCTGCGATCTTCTTATCTTTAAGCTCCATTTCTTTGTTGATTTTTGCAAAATATTCCATCATAGGTTTAGTGACGGACAGAACAATGCGATGTGCATAGGCCCCACACAGTGCATCCATTTCATCACATGATTTACAAGGCTGAAGAAAGTCGATTATTTCCAAAATGAATATATTTTATTTATCAATATTAACATTAACTTCACTTTAATATGCGCACCGTCTTAATTTCGCTTGCGTTTGCCGATTTCATTGACAAATCCATTGACAAAATAGCTATCAAAGCCACTAACACTTTTTGATTTGTTATCATTTTGCTTATGCAAAAGGCAAATATTGATTCTTTATTGTTTATGCTTGTGCAAGATGTGTCTGGATTCGTGTTAAGCTCTTCACACTGATTGACACCTATATACAGTGTCTTTCTCTTTAAATATGATGCAGAAGCTTTAAAGATGTGCTGCGAAAATGTTATCAAACTCAATGGCTTTGTCTATTGCTCCGATAGGGACTGACATGATCCACATGCTTATCTCTTGTTATAAAATTTTTTTTTTTTTTTTTTTTTTGCTTTGCATATTCTTTTATATGCCCTGATCACATTAAAAGTATTTTATATTTTTTCATTTGGAAATATGGAAATCTTAATGTCATAATTACATTTTGAAAGGCATATTAGAAAGGTCCGTCTACAAGAAAACTTATTCCACAAAGAGTTCCCGTAACATAGCGCGTGCGATTGCAATCGCGATTAGTGCCAAATCTATGTCGATGCGGTCTGAGAATGCTATCAAACAAAATTTTACTGTCTCTTGAAAATAATTGAAAGATTCTTGGAAATATAAGGCAAAGGTTGACATACGAATAGTACTTACCTCGTGCTTATCTCTTGTTATATATATATTATTATATAAATATATTAAACAGGTGAAAGGAGTCGTGGAGTCGCGTGCAAATAGAAGCTGAGAACGACTGGCATATTAGTTCTTTCCAGGGTACAGGGTATCTCTTAGTCGAACAGTCTCGATTTGAGTACTCTTGTTTAAGCGTAGTTTGTATACCATTATAGCGGCAGACTTTACAGTTACTCATATTGTGAAGGTCAGTGTCACTTTACACATTCCACAATTCACACTCGGAAGAGTAGAAATTATTTATTTCTTCAATAACATACCCGATAACTTTCTTATCGAGAATAATCGACTTTATTTTTTCAGCCTAATTTGAACCCTTTTAGACCTGGAGACTTCAAATTAGCGTTGTATATATATATATATACACTGCGCGTCATCAGGTTAGCGCCCCCCCTTACACTCATTTTCTTTTACGTTTTTCTCTTTGCCTATTGCACGCAACTTCTTGTTTTTTTTTTTTATTTCATTATCATCATATGAGATGTCTCTCATACCAAAAAAAAGCGCGAGTAAAAAGCCGTTATGTTTTATTTTCTATTCTTTTCTATTTTCGCAAAAAATGTGTGCACTTATTTTGCGTCATCAGATTAGCGCCCCCAAATGCAATTGTAATTATCTTGCTTATTTTGGCAATTACACTCACCAAATTTTTTGTGAAGCTCAAAGTATTCAATATATTTATAGTATGGGTAAAGAAACAATTTTATCTTTGGTTGAAAATCAAAACTAAGTGGCAATTTTCTTACAAATAGGGAAAACTATGGAAAAAAACTATATAAGCGGCAATAATCAAGCGATTTCAGAAGGAAATAGAAGAGCATTAGTTCGGGAAGCTTCGAATTCCCATGAATCGACCACCAAGATTAGGGATAAAATCGGTGTTAAGACGAGCTTCTCAACGGTCCAAAGAGCAATAAGGAAAGTTAATTACCTAAAGAAACAGTATGTAAAAAAAAAGACACCAGTCGATATGCTGAGAAAAGAAATACGCATTAATTTTGGCCAGGCGAACATGACGTGGTCTATCCAATGGCGCATGTTGGCTTTTCTGATGAGAAAAATTGAATTTGGAAGGAACTGATGGCTAAATTTATTATATCCATGACCTACGCATAGAAGAACATAATTTGGAACGGTTTCCAAGCCGTTGCGGCGGGGGGGGGTGGTGTGGCATTGATGTAGGGTGCAATATCTTACTACAACGCTCGTAAGCTTCAATTTTTGACATCGCGCATGAACGCATAGGACTATAACACCGTGTTTAAAACTGCTGTTCCGCATTTCTATAACCTGTCTGAAAACCGGCATTAGATTTCCCAGCATGATAATGCTCCAAATCCAAATCCCTGAAGTCCTGGATTCAGGGCCAAAAAATTGATCTCATTGGGTGGCCACCATACTCACTCGACCTTAATATCATTGGAAACGTCTGGGGATGGATGGTCAGGAAGTATATGAGTCCGGAAAGCATTATAGTGCAAAGACAGAGTTAATCGAAGGTACTGAACACGCTTGGCCAACCATATCCTTGAACAATATTAAACAACTTTATAATTCCACTCCTAATCGAATTTTTGAAGTAATTTCAAACAAAAAACGGCACTACGCACTACTAATATTACTTAAAAATACTAAAAGCTTAAAATACGGTGTTATTTTTGGTCATTAGCTTAAATAAATTGAATTTAGCGCAGGGGGCGCTAATCTGATGACCAAATTTTTGTTACATGTTTTTTGTACATTTTACAAAAAAAATTATTTAAAAATAATCCTTAATGTTACAGTAGCCATTCTTTTTGTATTTTAAAAAGAAATAAACGGAGTATAAAGTAAAAAAATTTCAAAGATGGAGCTCTGATGGTTTAGATTTTATTTAGCTTTGAGGTTGAGTGTAAAGGGGGGGCGCTAACCTGATGACGCGCAGTGTATATATATATATATATATATATATATATATATATATATATATATATATATATATATATATATATATATATATGTGTGGATGCGTGTTTATGCATGTGTGCATAAAAGAAGTGCAGAATGAGTAGAATATCAGAATAGAGGGATTAGGGTATCTCCCAGTCGAGCAGCATCGACTGGAGCTTTCTTACTTGTTTATATTTCAATATATAATCATATAGCTCGTTAACGGAATTATGGACAACTTGTTTAACAATCCACGTCCATGTTTAGCAAATCAGACTAAATCTAATTTTTTTTTTAAATATAATCTTTTCTCTTTCGACCCGTTTTTTACCAATTAACAACTACTGTTAACTTTTCATTGTATTCAGGTGGACATTAAGACTCTGATAATTTGATGGATTTGTTGTTGCCTTCAGGTGGCATATAGCCTGCCCAACCTATCCAATGTTGTCTATATATGTAATATAAATTTTTTAATATTTGATGACTTGATTAACAGCAAATTGAAATTTCGTAGCTGCTTGTTTCTACCTTTATTTTTATATATGTATATATTTTTTGGTTCCTCCTCTGTTGTGGCAAGAGTGCAGAGCCTATGCCACGCGGTCCCAGCGGCAAATCAAAGCAGCCAATTAGCACAAAATTTGTGTTTGGACAAGACGTGTTTATACGTATATATACTCATTTGAGTGTGAAATTCAATCAGTGTGCGACCAGAGCAGGTTAGACTCTTTTCAAATTCATTTTTTTCTCCCCCTTTGTTGTTGTATTTGAAATTGTTTATTAATTTTGATGGCAAATTTATTTGCTTAATTAGCATTTGGCCATAATTTCGTTGAGCCATTTTGTTGTTGCTTAGACGCAATGCCAAAAAACAACCAGATTTGTATTTCTGTCCATTTCATTAGCTGGCCTTGCGTAATTTATGTGCATCTGGAGACTGGAAATAATTTCCGCCCGCATGCCCTACAAATATGCTCTGGCGGTCGCAGCCGACTGCATAATACTCGCTCACACACCAGAAAATTCATAGAATGGGCGTATTTATATATGAACTATATAGGAAGGACTTATCTATAGCTTAATTGTAAAACGGACTAATTTAATGCCATATATATCAAATTTCAATTACTTTTAAATATTATTCTGTATAACAAAGAAATACGCACAATGCTTGAAAGGAATATATTCTTTTAAATGTTTGAAAAAGGAAAAAAATTGAAAAATAAATTAAGCTATTTACAATATATATTTTAATATTTATATATATTACATATTATTATATTAAGATTTTTACTTTTATCAATTGTTGAGCTTGTTTAAATTTGATATTTATTTTAATATGAAATTTAAATTATTTAATTTAATATTATTAATCTATATATATAAAAGAAAGTTGTGTAAAAGTGAAGACTGCTTATAACTTGATTTGGGCTGAACCAATTTTCATGGTTTTTGATTTGTTGGATTTGTCTCCGCAACGAGTTTAGTATAGGGTCTTAAAAATACTGAAAAAATTTGCCGAATACTTGAAAAACGCGGTTTTTTCCCCAAATGTTCAAATTTTTTTTATACCCAGTAGGCTTGGTAACAGTGACAGTTTTGACAATAGTGTAGAAGTAAATAAACAAATGTAGTCAGTCAGTCTACGGTCTCCTGACCTCGAGCAGACCTGACTATTCAAAAAAAAAAAAAAAAAAAAAAAAAAAAAAAAAAAAAAAAAAAATTTTCAAATCAAAAGGAAAAATATTTCAAATCAAAAATCTTCAAAAAATCAAAAGATTAAAACCTGACTGTTCAAAAAATAAATAAAAAATTAAAAATTCGAAATTAAAAAAAAAAAAAAGGTAATTATTAAAAAGTGTATTTTTGGCTTTTTATATTTTCGGACTTTTAAACTTTATAAATATTTCAAATCAAAAATCTGCAAAAATTAAAAAAAAAATCAAAAGATTAAAACCTAACAATCAAAAATAAATAAAAAATTCAAAATTCAAAATTCGAAATTAAAAAAAAAAAAGTTAATTATTAAAAATTGTATTTTTGGACTTTTGCAAAAGCTAAATATCTCGAAAGTTCAGGTATTTGTTTGTCTCAAACATAAATTTGTGTAAATTATTTATAATTACAGTATTACTAATAATAAAATGCCGCGTCCTAGAAGATCTAATCTTTCCCGGCGGACCCATAATGCAATTAGGCAACGGAATAGCGCGAGTCAATTATCTGACGAAGAGCGAGAAATCGCCCGAGAAAGGCTCCGCGTTAGTACCCAGGGAAGAAGGGCCTTAATTCGTGCTTCTCAAAGAGAGGCAGCCCGTGAAATGGCAATAAGAAATGGTTCAAGGATTCATTTGAATCGAGCAGCGTTTCGATATGATTGCACCATTGATTACAGCTTGAATCGTTTAGTTTGCATTGGTCCAATGGACGTTGTTTGCTAGCATTGTGGCGCATTGAAGTTTGCTGGTGAAACGCCCGGTTTGTGCTGCCTTAGTGGTAAAGTGACATTGCCATTAGCGGTCACCATAGCCATTGCGTTCCCTGCTTTATGGCGAAACACTAGAATCACGACATTTTCTAGCGAACACTCAAAAATACAATGCCTGTTTCCAAATGACATAATTTGGGGCGGAAAATATTGGAGACGGATATTTAAGGTAATTTACGTTAAAAATTTTATTTTCTATGACTGCCAAAAAAAAAATTTTGAATAATGTAGTTTGTTAGATTTCTGTAAATAGTGTTTGTAAATATAACTATAACTATGGCTTTGAATTTAAAGATTCAAGGCCAGATTTGCCATCGCATTGGATCATTGCAACCTATTGAAGATGCACAGCAAAAACTCTTGCAAATATACTTCATGGGCAATATGGAAGAACAACTTGACCGGCGTCAAGAAATGAACACAGCTATGAAAAGAGCAATTCTCCATGATTTGCATGCTTAGAAATTTAAACCAACCAAAACTGTGCAATGGAACGCGTTTGGTGATAAGAAAACTGATGAGCAATGTGATTCACGCGTTGATACTCAAAGGAAAATTTAAAGATGAGGAAGTTCTTATTCCTAGGATTCCGATGAGCTCAACAGATATGCCCTTTGAATTTAAACGAATTCAATTCCCGCTTCGTCTTGCCTTCGCCATGACGATCAACAAGTCACAGGGCCAATCTTTGACTATTTGTGGCCTCAATCTAGAAAATGCGTGTTTTTCTCATGGTCAATTGTACGTGGCATGCTCACGTGTTGGCAAACGATCCGCATTATTTGTTCTTGCACCCGACCAAAAAACGAAGAATGTCGTTTACAACAAGGTGCTTGAATGAAAATCCGATTAATAAATTTATCAGTGTATCCCAGCCTGAACAACATAGCTTTCAACAATTTTTTACCTAGAAATAATATAGAGGGCAATGCAACGTTTGCCGGGCCAGCTAGTATTACATATTATTTTATAGGGTATATGGCTTGTTGAGCTCGTTTTAATTTCGATGCTCTTGCTGTTTTAATTGTGTGTTGACTTTGCCATTTCGTGTGTCGCTTTGACCGTTCAAAGTCCCATAAATCTGCAGCTTTATCTCTGGCCCGAGATCTTCGTCAAGCTGAGCATTTGTGTTGATTCTCATAATATGCTAATTACAAATTGTTTATACCTTATTTATATCTTTGCTGTTGTTGGTTGGTTTTTGTTTGGCTTTTGGCTTCGTTGTCTGAGGCTGACTGACGAGCGCCGCTTTAGCTGCTGCTCAATTAAACAATATCGACATCTAGTTTTGTACAAATTAACATAAAATTTGTGGCTAGCCGGCGATGAGGTAACAAATTAGGTACAAGCATTTATCATGTTATTGCCGTGATTCGAGCTTCAAATAAATATAAATATTTATTTAATAGATTTTTATTTAAATATTTGAGATAAACCACCTAAATTTTTGTTTGCGGCTGCAGTGCATACACGAAAACCAACTGCCAAATGACAGTTTCTAATGTCAAGCAATATCTTTTATCTAAATGATCATCAATATACACACACATATACATATATAGAAATGTTTAGATGTGTGTCGATATTGTTTTCATGTTTATTTGACACTTTTGTTTTAACCGAATTTCGCATAGTTACCTTTGTCACCTTGTCGTGTATTGCAAATTGTTTTATTTATATGACAGCGTTTCATTTGAATGTTAAATGTTTGTGGTTTAATTAAATTTATTTACTGCGGCTGCTGAAACGCATTTGCATACTGCATGTGCCGTTCAGTTCACAGGAAAGCTCAATTCATGTCGATTAAAAACACTTCAATTTAGCGATTACTTAATACTAGACTTTAGGTAGATATTTACTTATTGTCATAGCATTGTTATGCTTATTTTAAGCTAGAGCTGCTTTGGCTCAAACATGAAATTTGCTAGGCTCGATAGTTAATATTTAATAACTTGATACAGTTCCATTATACTGCCATATTTTCTTGTATATGAATCTGAATTATTGATAATGAAAATGGTTTGCTTTATACCTTACTAATTAATAATAACAGTAATTTATTACTACTACTAATAGTGAATGCTGAATTTTGAACAATTTACGAATATATAAATTGAAGGAAACAAACAAATTTTTTAAACAAATTAAATAGATCTAAAAATCATTTTTCAGAATATCGAGATATGTCATATTAATGTAGCTATTATATTTTTGTATAATTATAAAAAGAAAATATTTCAAAAATAATTAATATAACAATTATTATGTACGTAGCTGTGTGTATATTATAATTAGTAAAGTATTAATAAGTTAAACCAAGTGCTGATAATATAATAATTCAACATAAAGAAGTTCAATACTCTTTTAATCTATTTCCATAATATTCATTTCATACACTTATGGATGTAGATATTTATTAGACAAAGAAGTGTATGAGATCGTCAGCATAAACTGATGCTTGGCGATTCCTGCGTGGCTGTCATCAGGCATAAGAACATAAATAATACACATATATAAAATTAGAGGTGAAAGGTTCTCTACTGGATGCAGCAAGCTTTCATTATTACAATTAAACAAAAAATATAGAATAAATGGTCCATTGCTTCATATTATTAATAATTTGCAATGAACATTTTCGGCAGCCGAAATATAAATGGTGTTTAATTTATTTAAATTGCCCATAATTACATCGACTCAAGAGGCCTGATAAAAAGCAACGAAATTTTTAGTTTATGGCCATCCGAGTAAAAGGCAGATTCAAACGAGATCAGAGCAGCGCAGAATGCGAGCGGCAGCAGATGCTGTGCATAAGAAATATACAAAGCTGAAATAACAGCTCAAGAACTTATAACTGTGCTTGATCATAGCAATTAGTGAGAATTTGATTTTGTTTCGTTGTTATACTCGTTCACAAAACTGAAATGAGTATATTGGTTTTGTGCAATGTCCGCCTGTTTTCCATTGAAGTGCTAGAGAATAAATATTTGGAATATATGGTCGAAATTACAGCCAAAAATCAATACGATATGGCGGATTTGTCTACACAGGTGGCACATCGGAAAAAATAGGAAATATTTATTTTATGATATTTCTAGTCTTAGAGCTAGAACTAGGAATATAAAGGCTAAATTACTGCTGATATTCTCTATTGATTTGCACAAAACTAGATTATTAATAACAATTGGAGGCGTGGCAAATCGAAAAATGTATTTAAGGCCGTTTGGTCCGTGAATGAGTATTCTGCAGTCAGTAGCGCCCGACTGCAAAGATCTTACGTTTCTGTGCTTTCGCGATTCGCATGTCTGTCTGTGTGTATGTATGAATGAAAAAACTGAAAGTGTTTGCTACTTGGACTGCAGCTTGTGCGTAGCTAAAAGCTGAACTGCACTGGCAGCACAGCTGCATGGGGGTCGAGTCTGCTTTGGCCACGGTCAGGCCTCAAGCTCGATGCTGCAGAGTTGCGGTTGGGGCCGTTAATTGAGGGGCAACTGTCTTGTGGTCACACGGAGTTGCCTTGCCAGCCAGCATACATACATACAAATATATTCATAATAAAAGCTGAGGAATGAGTAAATTAAGAATTATGGCTTTGGCATGCAAATTCAAAATTTCCGATACACTATAAATTACTTAAGAGCGACCAACCGAAGAGACAGAAAAAACAACATAAGCACATACATACATATACAACATATAAATCAACAAAGATACAAAACGTAAAATTAACTTGAACCCCATAAAAAAGATTCAATGCTTGAGTTTTGTGTGAAATGGCACTGTCTGAAGACCTTGAACTGATTAAACCAGGCAAATATCGATAGGGAAGATGAAAGATCTGGCATTCACGCTTATTTGGGTGGCCCAACATGCAGCGCAGTCATTATCCGTATCAAATTCAGAGGAACTTTGGATTATGTAGAGTAAATATACATAATTCTGTATTTATGCGTAAATTTGCCTGCATTTCCCTGCATTCCCTCACACCCATTGCAAAGTTAACCAAATTTATTTATACATGTGCATATTTTAAGAAATACATTTCATCAAAATTAATCTTCAGTTGTTAGCATTAACTACAAGTCAGAAAGAAAGACAATTGTGGCGAGCTTCGTATAACTTATTAAATCCATTTAGTTCATTTCATATGCAATAAATTCGTTAGATTTTACTCTCATTTCGCATAATATCCTGTAATATTGGCACATTACAAAACAGATGCACTGCGCACTGGTCTCTAACGATGCCCCCGATGCATCCATTTGCTAGAATTGATCTACCAAATTAAATGCAAGTTGCGGCAAACTGTTAAAAATCGTTAAAGGTAATATCCAGCTGAGATTCTTTTCTCAGCTTCCGTATGCATGTGTGTGTGTGTGTGCGTGTGCGTGGTGTAACTAGCGCATAAGTATTTGCGCATGGCTGCAGCTATTTGCCACACAATAAAATGATAAATGAATTTCAAACTGTGCGCGTTATTCAAACGCAGTTGTCCATCAGCTGGCAATGCCATTGCCAAGTAGAAGCCCTGGCTCTTACCTGGCTCTTACTGTGGGTCTGGTTATGGCTGTGCCTGGTGTCCAAGCCCGTCCGCCAATTTCAAGTCGTTTGACCAGCTGCAGCGCGCCAACTGTATCTAAAATTGTAATATTTCCTTTACTAACTGCGATCTAGGGCATCTCTACTTTATCTCGCTGTTCGCGCTGAGCAAATGTAGTTTATATTAATAAAGGCTTCAAGTTGAATATGCTCTGTTCTTTAATCTGAAACCGTTCAACCATTTCAAAAGGATTAATTATTCGTTTAAATTGATGATTGAGATAAAATTAAAAATTACAAAAAAAAAAAAAATAAATATAATATTTACTTCGACTATTTCAATGGCAGAAGAAAATATATGTGAAATATATCACATATATATATCACATACATATATATCATTACATTGTCGAAGTAAATATTTATTATATAAATATAGCACTATTTAATACATACAAATACATATAGCTGATTACGTTTTCTTTGCATTAATGTCATTAATCATTATTTTTTAAATATATTATTTTTTATATAAATATATGAACTCAAGGTTAGTATGTCAACGTGAATTAATCTAAAAGTATTTTGCTATTCTGTTCTATTCTATCAACCATACGGCATTATAATTTTATATATTAACATTTATAATATATAAACATATATTTTGTATATTTTCTATACATGTAGAATGTAAAACGAAATACTTTTATATAAAATTAATAAATATGTAATATGTAGAGCATTTGATATTCGATGGATTTGTAAGAATGGTTACTTCTTGTTATATATTTATTTCTATTATTTTGCTTTCCATATGTGTGCCATTAGCATTTCTATTACTGCAGCTATTATCCGGGAAAAGCTTTCCACGTCATTTTTATACCCTGAACCCATTGAAAATGGGAAATCAGGGTATAATGGTTTTGTTGAAATGTATGTAACAGGCAGAAGGAGGCGTGGCAGACCCCACAAAGTATATATATTCTTGATCAGGGTGACGAGCTGAGTTGATTTGGCCCTGTCCGTCTGTCTGTCTGTCCGTCTGTCCGTCTGTCCGTCTGTCCGTCTGTCCGTATGTTTGAACGCGTCGATTTCCGAAGATATAAGAGCTAGAGACTTCAAATTTTTTGTAAAATGTTCGTAATTACAGCGCGGATATCGAGTTTATCATTAAAATTCGATAACTCATCCCGATCTTTTTTTATCGATAAAAAACCTTATCGAAAACCAGTTATAAAATTATATCTTCTACACCTTTATTGCTAGAGTCTCCAAATTTTTAATGTATGCTTGCATGCAATTTATACAATTTCGGTTTTTGTTAAAATTTACCCCCCACCTCTAAATTCACCCCCTCACCCTCACTTTTGTAAAACGCGTATTTCAAATACTAGAGACTTGTGCTTTGGCAATTACATGCATATTCATGTTATAATCATAATCTGAAAGTTTCATGAAGATCGTACGTCCACAAATAAAGTTATTAAACAATTAAGTTCTCATAGTAAGCGCACACTGCAGCCCATGCGTGTTTATGCGTGGGTGCTTGTGTGTGTATGTGTTTGTGTATGTGTGTGTGTTTCTTGTGTAAGCTGAAAGACGCGAAAAATTATTGAAATAGCTAGCACTCCAAGGGTTCAGGGGATCTCGTAGTCGAGCAGTCTCGACTAGAGCTTTCTTACTTGTTTTAATTAGTTTTGAGCGCTGCCCGGGACTGCAGTGTGGCTGGCGTTGGCATCATGCGTGTTCATCATGCAACCAAATGCGACCTGGCCTGGCCCGCTCGCCAAATCACGATCCTTTCGAACTTTCAATTGCAGCAGTTACCGTGGCAGTTGCAATGGCAGTTTACTGTCTGCTGTTGCAGTTTTCTACCGCTCGCTGATGTGGCAAACGTGCGGCAGTCATTTTAGCCGAAACGATTGTCGATCATGCGGCACTTAAACTTGCTGCAGTTAGCAGCTAGTTGCTGCTGCACAACTTGCTGCTGCTGCTGCTGCAATTAAAGTACACAGATTGGGGATGAGGCGTAAGTGGTTGCGTATATAGTTAGTTGGCCCATAAATATGCATTTTGCATGTGCTGCGCTGACAGCTCAGCCGCAAGTGTCAAAAGTGCCTGTCAAAAGCCACCCACATGTCGAAACCATAAACTTAGATCATCTGGTAAGCAAGCAAACGGGCAAACAGTCAGCCAGGCAGCCATGTGATAGATTTATGAAGTTTGCCAGCGTTTCAATTTTTTTTTTTTTTTTTCTTTTTTGGGGCCAGGCAATAATCAGCGGCAGCATCTATAATAAGCAGCTGTCGGCGAGTCACTTGAAATATATGCATGCATGCATGCATGTGTGCATTTATGCATGTATATGTATGCCATATCTCGCACGTTGCATGTCTGTTGATTGCTGCGATTGAATGTTGCGTGTCTGCATTGGCAATAAAATGCATTTATATCAAAATCTGTTGCACAGTTAGCAACTGCTTCAATTAAAAGCACAAAAAAGCAAAATCTCAACAAGCTTGCCCCCGAATAACTCGTTGCGACTAATTTGAATTGTGCCTCGACCAGGTGTTAGAGCACAGGAAACTGGGTCATTGCTGTGCCACATTGAACTTCTGAGGTGCATTAATCAGCCAACTTGAATACGACCTGGTCAACCAACCTGCTGCTGCCTGCTTTCCCGCTGTGCATTACTCACGGGCTAACTCTTCTTCTTTCTTTCTCTTTCGCTTTCGCGAATGATTTGGCTAAAATAGCGAGCAGCTGCTCCCCCCTTGCGATCTCCACCTCATTCACTCGCTCTCGCTATCCCTTTTGCTGTGCACTTTAATGCCACGATTGACTGACACTCGTTTGTCGCACTTGTCAAGCCAGCTATTTATCCCATCAGTTGTGACTCAGTGCGCCTTTTAAGAAAATGCATTTCATTCAATTTTCCATCACGTGCCATTCCGTTCTAAATTTATATAAACTAAAGGAATTTTCTTTCAAAATATGTGGATTTTCCCGCGTTGAAGTACATTTTAAATATCGAAAGAAAAGCGAAAGAAAATTCTAAATATTTATTTGGAAAAATAATTTGTAAATGTAAAATGTTACAGTTTTAAATGCTAAAAAAAAACAAGTAAGAAAGCTCTAGTCGAGACTGCTCGACTACGAGATCCCCTGAACCCTTGGAGTGCTAGCTATTTCAATAATTTTTCGCGTCTTTCAGCTTACACAAGAAACACACACACATACACAAACACATACACTCACAAGCACCCACGCATAAACACACATGGGCTGCAGTGTGCGCTTACTATGAGAACTTAATTGTTTAATAACTTTTTTTGTGGACGTACGATCTTGATGAAACTTTCAGATTATGATTATAACATGAATATGCATGTAATTGCCAAAGCACAAGTCTCTAGTATTTGAAATACGCGTTTTACAAAAGTGAGGGTGAGGGGGTGAATTTAGAGGTGGGGGGTAAATTTTAACAAAAACCGAAATTGTATAAATTGCATATAAGCATATATACAAAATTTGGAGACTCTAGCAATAAAGGTGTAGAAGATATAATTTTATAACTGGTTTTCGATAAGGTTTTTTTATCGATAAAAAAAGATCGGGATGAGTTATCGAATTTTAATGATAAACTCGATATCCGCGCTGTAATTACGAACATTTTACAAAAAATTTGAAGTCTCTAGCTCTTATATCTTCGGAAATCGACGCGTTCAAACATACGGACAGACGGACAGACGGACAGACGGACAGACAGACAGACGGACAGGGCCAAATCAACTCAGCTCGTCACCCTGATCAAGAATATATATACTTTGTGGGGTCTGCCACGCCTCCTTCTGCCTGTTACATACATTTCAACAAAACCATTATACCCTGATTTCCCATTTTCAATGGGTTCAGGGTATAAAAATTAAATAAAAATATTTAAATATTAATAATAATTTTTAAGTGAAAACATTATATACATAAGAAATAGTTATAAATAAAGTAAAGCAAACATAAACGAAAGTCTAATTTTTGTTTTAATGACTGCTAGTTAATTGATAAGTCAAGTAAATAAAATCCAAAATAATAAATAATAAAATATATAAGTAATAAATTATAAAATATGTACGTATATATTTATAAGTTTTATATACTTTTGGAAATTCTTTATATATTTGATGCTCATGAAAACAATAGTGTTTCACTATCAATACTAAAAAAAAGTCTTTAACTATAATTTGTCGACTGTAAATTATACGATTATTGACCAGTGAGCCTTGGGCTATACTTTCGTTTTCAAATTGGCTTGTTTTGGCTTAGTTTAAACGCTTTAATCGCGTTAACTAAACTCCACTTAAAATCAGCCAGCGGGCATATTAACCTTCGCACTTTAAAAACTATTTTACACATTTACACACCGACCAAATTGAATTTGCGAGGCTTTCGCCTGCGATCCGCTGCTGCCCGCTGCCCGCTTCTGCTGCCCCGTGCTGCTGGCTACGCCTCTTTGCTGCTTTCGTCTGACTCATCTGCAACCGGAATTTGGCTGACAGGCAACCGTTGGCCGCATGTCAAAGTCAAGCTGAGGGCGAGCCGTGTGCGCAAAAGAAAAACTTTTCTAGCCACAAACGCTGTGGAGAGTGCAGAGGGAGAGTGATTGAGCGAGGGGCGAGTGGGGGTAACTGGCTTAGTCGTTGCCTTAATTAGGTCATGCAACCCGTGGGGCAGCAGCACCAGCAGCAGCAGCAGCAGCAAGCAAACAAGCAACAAACTGTTGACAGTTTGGCAAGGTGTGCGATAACTTTGACATTTTGCAGCTGGGTCCCACGCGAACAGCAGCAGCAGCAGCAGCAGCGCCAACAGCGCCAGCCAGTTGAGATGTGCATGGACAACAGTGCGTATGATTTATATTTCAACTTGCAGCAAAATGTCGCAAATATGCGAGAAAAACAACAACAACTAACAGAAAAATACAAAAAATGTAAGAAAATGCATTGCATAAGTCCAAGTCGAAGTCGAAGTCAGTCACAGTCACAGTCAGCAGTTAGTGGATGCGGCGTTTCGCATTGTTTCGGTCGAGAGTGACATTTTAATTGCGACTGCCCGCATGATATATGAGCAGCCTTTTGGTCTGGCCAGCACACACACACACACACACACACAAACAAGCGTTAAGACGTTCCAGCAAGAGTTGGCCATATGCGCCATATGTTGGCGCTGCCAATTAGACAACGCCATCACCGCCACCACAGCCACCGCCACCGCCACCGCCGTCGCCGTTGCGTTTGCTGCCACGTAAATTAATTTAATTATGTCAATGCAAGTTACCTTGGAGCCGCAACAGCAATAGCCACAGCGACAGCGACTTCGACGTTGACTTAGTTGGCTTAGTTTATTTGTCAAGCAGTGTAAAATGGCGTAAACAACATGACTCGCATGCCAGCAGCAAATGCAGCGGCAGCGCCAGCGCCAGCAACAGCGGCAGCTGCAAAAGGAGCTTGTAGCATGCAACGTGCTAGGGCTGCAAGATTAATGCCAAACTCACTTAGTAGCTCCAGCTAAGTTAACTATTTAACTAACTATCAGAAAAAAATTTATTTATATCCTCTGCAAATGAGTTAAAGCTTCAATGCAAAAGATAACTATCAAGGTATTAATTAATTATATATATAAATCAAATTCAATGATATAATTAAGTTTATTTTACGGTTTGTTAAGTAACTTTAGCTTGTTTTTTTGTAGTATTTCGTGTTAATTTAAAAATATTTTAATATTATTGATATTTTGGTTTTAAAATATTTAATTTTACCAATTTTTTATCAAATATTATATACTTTATATGACAGAAATCATATTTTATATGTAATACATTACATTTTATATTTTATATTTTGTATTTTATATTTTATTTTTTATATTTTATATTTTATATTCTTTATTTCATATTTTATATTTTATATTTTATATTTTATATTTTATATTTTATATTTTATATTTTATATTTTATATTTTATATTTTATATTTTATATTTTATATTTTATATTTTATATTTTATATTCTATATTCTATATTTTATATTTTATATATTATTTCTTATTCGTCATATCTTTTATGCAAGCACAACATCTTTGGCAGCCCTCGTTAACTGCCCGCTTTTCTTGCCATTTTGTTAGTGTGCGGCGCTTTTGTAATTAATCAAACCCGAGCGAATTGACAGCGTGTAGACAGAGCGGCGAACATGCAGCTTAAAACCGAATCCAAGTCCAAGCCCAGCATTGTCCCATGTCCCCGGATCCATGTGACGTGTCCCGCGTCGTGTCCGTGCCACCATGTGGCGTATCCAGTCGAGTGAACTTTTAACTTTTTCGTTCGGCTGCGGCTTTAAAGTATCATCGTTCCGGTCGAGCATCAATGCCAATGCCAAATGCGACGACATGGCTTGGTGCTGGAAAATGAAAAGTTCGACCATAAATTCAAGTGGCAAAACGAATCCCAGTAGGAGGAGGCGGGCAGAAGAGGCAGTTGCCTGCCTCAAGGCCCATTGTATAAAATAAATGCTTTGGCGTTATCGCATTTGCCATCAAAATAAATTTCCACCTGTGCCATTCGCAAATTGCAGTGATACCTGTTCGTTGTTATTTTCACTCGACGCGAAAAACTCTACGCAATGCCACTCAGCTCAGCTCAGCTCAACTACTGACATACAATTCGAGTTTCCTTTTCGCAACGCAACGGCACCTCAATTATATAGCAATTTCCACACGTATCGAACATTGATCTCATTGAGAGCAGGGTCCCCCCGTTACGTCCCTCAGCTGTATAGGCAGTAAAATTAACTTAAAAAGCAACAATTGTTGTTGTTGCAACACGCATAACTAGTTAGTTGTAGCCTAGCGATGGGAGTTTGTCGTGCTAAATGCCAAGCTGAGAAAGGGCCAGGCACTACACAGCACGAGCGAATGCACTGAAAGGAGACTAGACACGAATGGCACGAGTACAACAAGCATATTTAAAGCATGCTTTGATATTTAGGAACAAGTACTATCCATTTATCGATAAGTTAGGCTAGGTCTTATAAAACTCTTGCGAATCAGCACGTAATGAAGCATTTAAACAGAACTAGACATGGTGGAACACGTGCTCATACGATGCAACACGAATGGACACTGCATGCTCTGATAAGGTTTTGTCAGACTGAAGATTCCAAAGATTATAGTTAATAATAAAAATTGTATGCCCCTAAAATAAGAAGCGTGCTTATGTTACGAATTTCGGAGTTGTAGACATGTTTAAACGACATAAAGCACGAACTTGCTCGATTGGAAAGGCCTCACTATATAAAATATGTAATATATTATATACATATAATAAATATAAATATACATGTCATAAATAATATATAAAAATATATATTCAATAAGTATATGTACTATTTTATATGCTATATATATTTTGTGTCTGTTTGCTTATATATATTTTATATAAAATATATGTATATTCAATACATGTATATGAAATATAATATGAAATGCTTTAGTTTAAGTGTATATTGAATTAAATATATAAAGTTTAATTTTAATTAGTTTCTGGACTGAAATGGGCAACTTGAATATATATAATAAATAATAAGTATGTATATACAATATAATAAAATATGTTATACTTCAATTTAAGCATAAGTTAAATTAATTACATTAAATTGTAATTGAATCTATAAACTGTACATAAAAAATATGTATAATGTATAATCTATATATATAAAAGAAAGTTGTGTAAAAGTGAAGACTGCTTATAACTTGATTTGGGCTGAACCAATTTTCATGGTTTTTGATTTGTTGGATTTGTCTCCGCAACGAGTTTAGTATAGGGTCTTAAAAATACTGAAAAAATTTGCCGAATACTTGAAAAACGCGGTTTTTTCCCCAAATGTTCAAATTTTTTTTATACCCAGTAGGCTTGGTAACAGTGACAGTTTTGACAATAGTGTAGAAGTAAATAAACAAATGTAGTCAGTCAGTCTACGGTCTCCTGACCTCGAGCAGACCTGACTATTCAAAAAAAAAAAAAAAAAAAAAAAAAAAAAAAAAAAAAAAAATTTCAAATCAAAAGGAAAAATATTTCAAATCAAAAATCTGCAAAAAATCAAAAGATTAAAACCTGACTGTTCAAAAAATAAATAAAAAATTAAAAATTCGAAATTAAAAAAAAAAAAGGTAATTATTAAAAAGTGTATTTTTGGCTTTTTATATTTTCGGACTTTTAAACTTTATAAATATTTCAAATCAAAAATCTGCAAAAATTAAAAAAAAAAATCAAAAGATTAAAACCTAACAATCAAAAATAAATAAAAAATTCAAAATTCGAAATTAAAAAAAAAAAAGTTAATTATTAAAAATTGTATTTTTGGACTTTTACAAAAGCTAAATATCTCGAAAGTTCAGGTATTTGTTTGTCTCAAACATAAATTTGTGTAAATTATTTATATTTATATTTCTCGATTGTTTTATATGGTTTTGTGCGAGGGCAGTATTACTATTAATAAAAATGCCGCGTCCTAGAAGATCTAATCTTTCCCGGCGGACCCATAATGCAATTAGGCAACGGAATAGCGCGAGTCAATTATCTGACGAAGAGCGAGAAATCGCCCGAGAAAGGCTCCGCGTTAGTACCCAGGGAAGAAGGGCCTTAATTCGTGCTTCTCAAAGAGAGGCAGCCCGTGAAACGGCAATAAGAAATGGTTCAAGGATTGATTTGAATCGAGCAGCGTTTCGATTTCATAGGCCAAAAATAAAAAAAATTTTTTTTTAAATTTACAACTCTATTATTTTTTTTTATTACTTAAAAGAACAATTAATTCCACTGTAAACTCAATTTTGCACTATCCCATTCGCACGCGCTACGAATAGCAACAAAAGATAGACAAAAAGACACGTGGCGTGCGCAGTGAACGAAGTTAAAAAGCTATCTCTTGCCAAAAAATTAAATTTAAATATTAAATCGTGGTTAATTGGCATAAATTATGATGCATATTGAAAGAAAAGGTTAATACTATATAACAAAGTGAATTTTGTATAACAATATGTTGTATTATTGTCTTAGTAATACATTGTTCGCAATGGCCTGTTTAATGTTGTAGTTTTCTCTGTGCACTGACTTCAGTTGGAGAAAAAGTTGTGATCCCCGTCGCGCCCTCTAATGAACTTTTTTGTTTTATATTTATTAATGTTTTTTAAGTTTGTATTCTTTATTCCAGCTGCCACCTTCCGCCTCCCGTTCTGTTTTTCGTTTTTTTCTACCATGTGTTTTTTGTGCCGTCATGCATTTAGGTTACGTTTATGTTGTCTTTTTGTTTTCATTATTTGTGTTTTGATCGTCGAATTCGTTTGTGTTTTGGCTTCCGATTTTAATTTCGAATGTTTAATATCATCAAAGGTTTTTCTTATATATATAGGCACATCATATCAATATCAAATTCCACGCATATATATTTTTGATATGTGGTGCTTGGAAAGGGGCTCATTTGCTGATAAAGCAAAAAAAGTATGTGATAACCTAAACTGTAAATTTGAATCCGATGGTTATGAGAATATGGACAATGATGTTAAGAAACAACTTGACTATATATTTAAAAAAATTGGAGAAATGTGGAAGAAGAGCAACAGAACTAAGTCTAAAGTGGTCGAAAAAAATTCGGATTGGTTTGCGCAGTATGAATGTGTACCACTAAATAAAAAGACTTCATCCTCTACATTAAATCCACATCGAGGACGTCCTAAATTAAGTTTTGCGGAGTGCTCAGAAAGAACCAAGCGTCGACGGATAGCAGAATTAGCAGACCTCGATGTGTCCGCTGCTGATGATTTGCGTTCGGCTTTTAGTCATCCGAATTCGTCGATTTGTCCACCAAAGGCCTGTGAAGTTGTATTTCTTATAACAGAAGCCGGTTTGACGAAGCATCAGTATTTATTACTTAGAAGCTTCGTGAACAGTAAAGTGGATGCTAATTTTCTACCATGCTACGATACTGTTGTGAAGGAAAAAAAAAATAGTTATCCCGAAGCAATGACTATTAGCGAAACTCAGGCTGAAGTTGAGCTCCAAAACTTGTTGGACCATACCGCTTCGAGGATTCTTCAGTTACAAAATGAGGTAATAAATCAAATAGATGAGGCATCAAATTGTTTTAGCTTAATTGGTAAATGGGGCTTCGATGGTAGCTCAGGGCATAGCGAGTACAAGCAGAAAGTTGAAAATAATAATTTTGATGAAAGTAACTTGTTTGTCACGTCCTATGTTCCGCTTCAACTTATCACAAAGTCACCAAATGATCCGGAAAACATAATAATTTGGAAAAACCCAACACCATCGTCAACCCGTTACTGTCGTCCTATCAGATTTCAATTTAAAAAAGAATCTGTTGAAATGACTGTTAATGAAGAAAAATATTTTAAAACGAAAATTCAAAAGCTGATCCCAACTAAGATTGAAACATCATCTAATCGAACAATACATGTTAAACATATCTTGCAACTCACAATGGTTGATGGCAAAGTGTGCAATGCGTTAACGCAAACCTCCTCGGCAAAATGCTATATTTGCGGCGCAAAGCCCACGGATATGAACGATGTTGAAAAATGTTTGCAAAAAAAAATTGAAAGAGAACACTTTGAATTTGGATTATCTCCTCTACACGCATATATTCGATTTTTTGAATACTTTCTTCACCTTTCATACAGATTAGAAATCAAGCAATGGCAAATAAGATCTTCCGAAGATAAGGAACATTTTCAAAAACGAAAAAAAAAGATTCAAGAGGAATTTAGAGAAAAATTGGGGCTGATTGTCGATAAACCCAAAACTGGCGGTAGTGGATCTACCAATGACGGAAATACGGCTAGAACGTTTTTTAATAATGCTTTTTTGTCTGCCGAAATAACAGGCATTGATAAATGTCTAATTGAAAACTGTGCTACATTATTGCAAGCCTTGTCCTCAGGATATTCTATAAATGTGGACAAATTTAGAAAATTTGCGTTGGATACAGCAAGAGAACTGATACAAAAATATAGTTGGTATTACCTCCCCCCGTCAGTCCACAAAATATTAATTCATGCACCTGATGTCATTGCACATGCATTAGTGTCTATTGGAGAGCTCTCCGAAGAAGCTGCTGAATCAAGGAATAAGGACATAAAAATGTACCGACTCAACCACACTCGAAAGATCTCTCAAATAGCAACAAATACAGATTTATTTAATAGATTGTTATTGAGCTCGGATCCTTTTATAAGTGGACAAAGAAAGCTTAAAAATAAAAATAAATCTGTTCTGTTAAAATCCGTTTTTGAATTACTTAATTAATTTTTTTACTTCATATTATTCCATTTTTATGTTTTCATTATCATTTTTTGTTCAGTACAATTTAGTTAAAATAAATTGATTATGTTTTTCTTATTTAGTTTCTTATAATAAAAAAAAAAAGTATTTTACTATCCACTTTTAGTCTTTATTCAAAATTCTTCATCATTTAACAGCCTGGGAGGGTCCCGACCTTGTCACAGTATGACAATTGTTTGGTTTATAATTTGAAGGTACTAAATAAACCTAGTTTCAAAATTTCATAATAAAATTCCAACGCAAAGAATTTTGGCCACCATTTACATATAGCACCGTCCACTGTGCAGCGTTTCGATATGATTGTACCATTGACTACAGCTTGAATCGTTTAGTTTGCATTGGTCCAATGGACGTTGTTTGCTAGCATTGTGGCGCATTGAAGTTTGCTGGTGAAACGCCCGGTTTGTGCTGCCTTAGTGGTAAGGTGACATTGCCATTAGCGGTCACCATAGCCATTGCGTTCCCTGCTTTATGGCGAAACACTAGAATCACGACATTTTCTAGCGAACACTCAAAAATACAATGCCTGTTTCCAAATGACATAATTTGGGGCGGAAAATATTGGAGACGGATATTTAAGGTAATTTACGTTAAAAATTTTATTTTCTATGACTGCCAAAAAAAAATTTTGAATAATGTAGTTTGTTAGATTTCTGTAAATAGTGTTTGTAAATATAACTATAACTATGGCCTTGAATTTAAAGATTCAAGGCCAGATTTGCCATCGCATTGGATCATTGCAACCTATTGAAGATGCACAGCAAAAATTCTTGCAAATATACTTCATGGGCAATATGGAAGAACAACTTGACCGGCGTCAAGAAATGAACACAGCTATGAAAAGAGCAATTCTCCATGATTTGCATGCTTAGAAATTTAAACCAACCAAAACTGTGCAATGGAACGCGTTTGGTGATAAGAAAACTGATGAGCAATGTGATTCACGCGTTGATACTCAAAGGAAAATTTAAAGATGAGGAAGTTCTTATTCCTAGGATTCCGATGAGCTCAACAGATATGCCCTTTGAATTTAAACGAATTCAATTCCCGCTTCGTCTTGCCTTCGCCATGACGATCAACAAGTCACAGGGCCAATCTTTGACTATTTGTGGCCTCAATCTAGAAAATGCGTGTTTTTCTCATGGTCAATTGTACGTGGCATGCTCACGTGTTGGCAAACGATCCGCATTATTTGTTCTTGCACCCGACCAAAAAACGAAGAATGTCGTTTACAACAAGGTGCTTGAATGAAAATCCGATTAATAAATTTATCAGTGTATCCCAGCCTGAACAACATAGCTTTCAACAATTTTTTACCTAGAAATAATATAGAGGGCAATGCAACGTTTGCCGGGCCAGCTAGTAAGTTTATATAATACATAATATAACATAGTATATTGTATATTTAATACCTCAGTTTAAGGTTAATTTAAATTAATTGTATATTACTTTTCTGCATTGATCTGTTTCGTATTTATCTTACTTTGAATTTGAGAATCCTTTCCTATTATTTATTATATTTCCTGCACATCGCTAGCTGTTGTCAACGCCAAACAGTTGAAATGTATCTCAAAGTTGTTGTTTTTGTTTTCTTCTGTGCGAATATGTCTTTAGTGCATCTCGTGGCTGCTGTCGCTGCTGGACTTCAAAGGAAAACGCAGTACGTGCAATTATTCGCCACGCTGCGCGTTATTAGAACTGAGTCCCTCAGGGACCGACTCGCTGAATCGCTGATGTCCAGGCCGTCATTTGATTGCCATAGCTGCGTACATGCCGGCGATTAACGGCTGATTAGAGCAGGCCAAGACAAGCCGTGGCAGCGATAGGCAGATACTGAGACCCAGATACGGTCAGCGCACGAGCGATAGATTGAAATGTATCTGCTGCATGTGTATCTATTACTTTGCAGCAGTTATGAGTGCGGACTGCCTGTAAATGACTCGCAAGCTGCCAAAGAATTCGTGATGCAGTTGTAAGTCAACGAGAAGACGTGCGCTTTATATTAAACTTAAAAAGCACAGCTCAGCGGCAATTAGATAGCAGCTAATGGAGGGGAAGTCAATGTCACTTTAATAAATGTACTTCTTGAACCGAGAAGAAAGACTCCAATGCTTCGAAACTGCAAAATTCTTAACAATTATCTCCAGTGTCCCAGAAGTTGTTGAGCTAAGCAATAATTTAATAGCTCAAGCTGAGTCTAAAATAAATACTTGCCCAATTAAAAGTCAACGAGGGAATTTCCCATCTGCTTCGAGTATTTCAAGTGCATAAAAACATAATTTATCTAGTTTCCATTGCATTGCCAGCACACAATATCATCAATATCAATGAGCCAATTGCCCAGCACTTCAAATTAGAAATTGAAAATTGAAAGCTGAAAACTGAAAACTGAAAACGGCTGTGATACAAAGCAAATAATTCGCATAAATCAGAAACTCGAAACGTTATCCAAAATGTGGGTCACTGGGCAAGGGGCCCATTTAAATGGAAAAACACACTTCAAAACATTTTCAATGGATGGGGACTGGAAATGTGAAGGGAGGGGGGCAAGGGTGAAGTGCGGGGAACAAGGGCGTGTGGCCCTGTTTGCCACATCAATCGAAAATGTAAGAAGCCCAACGCCGCACAGTAGCCAAAAACATCTAAACAAAAGGGGCAAAAACCTTGCACAATTATCAAAAGAAAAGCAAATACGTTTATATGCATAGCCCCATATATGTATCTATATAAATCCGAACAAAAGTGAGATAAACACACATGAAAGACAATCGTAAAATAGGCACCAATTACAAATTCAATTGAAATGAAAAGCAAATCGAAATGTAATTTTTGTATCTGTGAGATATGTGGATGCAGACGTGCCAGTGTGTCTGGCAGCGTTAATGAAAAATTTCACTTTTGCTCAACTTCAAACAGGCCAAATATAATGTGGTTGTTGCTGTTGTTGTTGTTGTCGGAAAACCACTTGAGCTACTTTTAACAGCAACTGCAAAGGCAGCAGCAGCAGCAACGGCAACGGCAACGGCAACAGCAGCAGCAACAAGACAGCCGACACATACAATAATTATGACGATCAATTTAGATGCAGATTGCATTGCTGCAGCGACTCGGTGCAGTAATTGAGGTGGGGCAGCTCCAAACGCCCACCACACACACAAACAAACAGACACACACACACACACACACATGCACAGATACTAGCTTGTATCTCATAGATACATTTGTATATATCGAGTGCCTCGGACTTGATTGCTGCTGCTGCCGTTGTTGTTGTTGCTGCTGGTCTTATGGCCAGCTGTTGTTTTGAGCATTTTCAATTTCCATTTCGATCTACTGCTGCTTTGTTTGCATACCGAACACCAACTGCAGCACCCGAAAAAAAAGAAACATTGTCATAATAATTATGAGCAGATAAAAAATGAAAATTAAATGCCTCTAGAGAAACGCCTTCGCATTGGCCGTGCTCGGCAATTAGGTAGCCAGCGGCATACACAAAAATGATTCAAATTATTATATACCCTATAATTATAATACGGCTTTTGTACAGTAGCGCGACTGTTCCAAATGCAAATGAAACCAATTTAAATGTGTTAGGCTGAATATTTTACAGAAATAATCTTGAGTTGAGATTCAATTGGCTCAATCAGCTCGTCGCCCTGATCCAGAGTCTACATATATTTTTTATGACGTCTTCTGCGCCAACAGATAAGAGCGAGCCCCATGGTATCTCTCAGTCGGAAACCTTCGCCTTGTATTCGCATGAATTTGTATACTCGGAACTCGGAAACTATTTGAAATGGGCAATAAGGGTATAATGCTTTTTTGAATACGTATGTAGCAGGAGGCGTGGCAGCCCTGATAAAGTATAAATATTCTTCATCAGGGTGATGAACTGACTCTATTTAGCATTGCTTGACAAATACACAACTTTGAGCATTGTTATCATAATTTTTTTATGAAGATTTAAGCTCCAAAAGTAGACCCACACTGCATGAATCCATGCTTGTTTATGTGTGCGTCTGTGGGCGTGTGTTTGGGCGTAAGTAGAAAAGAAGCGAAGAATTACTGAAAAATCAGTTCCTCGAAGGGTTCAGGGGGATATAACGTCGTATTGATGGAAAGGTCGATTTCTATAGGAATACAAACATGGCTTCGGAGACTTTAATAGAGAATTTTGGATAGGTCTGCAGAAACTACATAGAATGACAAAGAAAAAGAGATATGAGCTCTACATACATCTTGTTGATCAGAATAACGAGCAGAGGTACGCCAGATATGATAACTTTACAATTGGAAGCGAGGATACAAATTTCAAATTGATCACCCTTGGTACACATACTGGGAATACTAGAGATTCTATGAGACACCACGAGGGAGAACCATTTACAACATTTGATAAGGATAATGATTACGAATAAGCTACAAGGCACTGGATGCATTTACTGTCAGGAGTTATTCCCTCAAATCTGTGCAGATGATACGCCCCATTCAACCTGAAATATTAGATCGTTCGTGCTACAATTTTAAAAATTAATAATGTTCTGTAAATACCCGGAAGCTCTTGTGATCTGCGCTTTTGAAGATACTCCATAGTTAAATAATGCACTTTCACAATCACAAATATGCTAATATTTGTTAAACTAAATTAAACAAGTAGAAGGTACCAAGAGGGGCAGTCTTTATTATTTATATTTATATTTTGTTCTTTACATCTATACTTTAGTGTCTATATTTCTTTAAGATACATTCCCTTTCAATATCTGACTGCTATAAAAACGGATGGATTACTACAAGTATCCAGTTATAACTAAGCACAATATCACTCATTTATATATGTATATCTATCTAAATTTATAAAACTATATATTTAGATACTTTTCTATAGCTAACTACATGCATATATATTTCTAGCATATCAGCTCAATATGCAATTATTTGCTTTTTGAATTGCTGTTGTGTTTTGTTTTCCACTGACTTTAATTATATGATATGCTAGATATCTACACACACATACACACTCACGCACACGCACACACCAGCACCCCCAGTAGCCGACTACTTCATATCAAGAGGCACAGAAACTCATTAGAAGATGTCGAAAGAGAGAAATGCTTGAAAAATGTAAACAATGCACTTGATTAGTAATGTACGGCAATAGACAGCTGCAATTGGATGATAAGACACGGTTAATTAGCTGCTACATGCTGCCTGCATTGATAAGCAAATGCACACGCTGATGGCATCCATCCTCTTAACATTAACTGTGTTTGTGTGCCATTTTAATTGTAGCTTCAAGACTCGTGCTGCCAGGGGCCGTTCCTTTTGTTGACTGCGAAGTTCTTGTAATTATTGCCATACAGTATTGGCCACCATGCCGTCTCACTGTATGTGTGTGTGTGTGTGTGTGTTTGTGCATTTTAATGTATAAACAATTAAATCCCATTGAATGCATCCGGCCCTGAAAAATGTAAAATGAAACTGAAAACGAAAACGAAAACAAAAACGAGAAATCTTACGC
Source organism: Drosophila arizonae (assembly GCF_054131065.1). NCBI lineage: Eukaryota > Metazoa > Arthropoda > Insecta > Diptera > Drosophilidae > Drosophila > Drosophila arizonae. The sequence goes on along the minus strand of NC_142925.1, from coordinate 21,996,121 downwards.
GAGGTGGGGGGAGGTCAGACGAGTCGAACGAACGACCGCCCACCCGTATGGTTGCTGTTGCTGTTGCTGTGATAAGTGTAAACAGAAATGAAGGGAATCTTAACGAAATTAATTTTAAAGTGAAATTCTTAAGACCTGCAGCCGGTGCATATATGAAAATTAATGTCGAAGTCCGTTTCAGTCCACAAAAGCCACAGAAACCTCAAAAATCGACAAGCGGAAGTCAGCTGAGTACTGGAAGCTCTCCACGACGATTCTGCGTTTAAAATTCGGATTTTATATATCAGTATGTATATGTGTATGCATGTATGTATGTGTATGTGTATGTGTATGTTTTTTTCTATCTGACTCTGAAAGCGGAAACTGCAGCTTTGCCAGCCAGCTGGCCACAAGCTGACCCAATACGGCTCATACATTTTTAATTTTTCATTTTCTTTCTAACGTATTTCAAATCAATGCATTTTGGTAAAGATACACGCACCAGAGGCACTGAGACAAAGGCATTGCATTTGGCAGTGGTTACGACCGCAGCACGTAAAAGTACGACAAATACACTGAAACAAATTTGCGGCTGTTAAGGTAGTAGGACAAATTTATTATAAAATTTCAATTTATTACTGATTGTTTATTTGTGCTAAAAATGTGTATTATTTTATTATTTGATTGTTTTTATTATAATTATTTATTTTCTCATTTTTATTAGCTTTTAATTAATTATAATTTTAAATTGATGACTATTTTTCCAAATCTTATATAATTAAAGTATTAGCTATTATTTTCTCTGTAATCTTAAATATTTGATATTTTATAATTTTAATTATAGAGATTTATAAGAAGAATAATTTGTTCCAATACATTTTCATAATTAGCCCAAACGATAACCGATACTTAAACCTCATTTATAATGTCTAAAATGTTTGTTAATAAAATATATATCAAGAACACACTTTATAAATATAAATGTTAATACAATAAAATTTGTCCAGTGTAAATCTCACTCACAACAGATTGTTCAGCATTCAGTAAATGATTTGTTTGTCATGAAATAGATCTCAATTCCCAGTCTAAATTTTTGTTAAGTGTATTTATATTTTCGTCACACCAGGTGGCGCTTTTGGGGCTTCTCTCGTAAAAATTGAGCTATTAAATAATTTCTGTCACACAAATTTGCTTTTATTGTTTATTTCCGTTTGTTTGTGGGTGCCACGCCCCACTCTTAACCGTTGGCTCTCACCTGTTAACAATGCTTGTGGCGTCTTCCCAGCTAATTAACGTCATTATACACAATTTTATATATTTACCTATGATGATGGGCCCATTGCTTGGCACATTTCCATTGCCTCTTCGGCTCACTCCCTCCGTCTCTCCATCTCTCTCTCTCTCTCTCTCTCTCTCTCTCTCTCTGCTTACATTTTCCACATTCGAGTTGACTTTTTGTCACTTTGTGTTTATTTGTTTGTTGGTTTGTGATTCATAGGCCGAGTGCTCCACCCTTTCCTTCTTTGATCTTTGTTGTCTCTGCAATTCCCAGTGCCTTTTGATGTGGAAACAATAAAAGTTTTCAGCATTTGTTCGCAAAATTTGCTCTTTTTCTTGTATTGGTCTTGACTCTCTTCCGCCATTTGTGGTGGCGTCTGCTTCCAGTGAAAGAAAACCCATTAAAACGCAAATCAGAGCCAGCCCTTGTTGTTGTTATTGCTGTTGCTGTTGATATTGCACCAAACAACACGCAACAAGTGTCAAGTTTTTAGCCATGTGAGTTACTTGCGTGGCGGCGGCGGCTTTTCTACCTTTGACTTTGCCTCTATTATACGATGACAATAAAAGCAGAAAAAACAGAAAACCGAATAGTAACAGGAAAACCAAAAAAAAACAGAAAACAAAATATTAGTACCTCTGCCTAGACCAACTGTCTGCCTATGTAATTGACAAGCGGCGTTCATACCATCCATTCGTCTCTCTGTCTGTTTGTTTGTGCGACTTTTTTCTCACCCTAGTTTGATGGCACTGTGCACACACACGTCACACACCTCACACACACACATGCACACACCCAAACCCGGAGTCCAAACCAAAGCAAATTGTTATCACGGCGAGTAAAGCAGTCGTGGAAAAAAGTAGAGACTGTCACAAATCGTTGGCTGCGTAAAAAATGATTTTTAAATATTTATATGTGCAGGCCATGCAATTGGCGTTGCCATATTTGAGTTTATATATAGTTTATATATTGTGCATATGTGTGCGTGTGTATGTATGTAGTTTGTTCCTCATGCTGTGTGCAAATAAAACGCGCAGTTGTGACATATTGACCCATGCAGTCGCAACTCCTCAGCCTCCCTCTCTCTGCTCCTTCCCCATACATTTGGCATATCAATATCAACTGCAAGGCATTTTTTCTCTGCACTCTTCTTAATTTTTGTTGGGTTTTGTTTGAAATCTCCTGGGTTGAGTTTCGCCCGTGCGTCAATAATTGCAACGGTAAACATGGCCATGTGCAGCATGCAATATGCATGCTATGAAAAAATATGAAGCATTAAATGCAAATACAATAATATATTTAAAAGATTTTCCATACTGCCCTCGCTTGTAAACAATTGTGCATTGTGCTTTAAGCAAAACGTTTATTTCCGCTGAACGTGCGATTCGGTTCGCTCCGGTTCACTCAGTTTGGATTCAGTTTGGCCTACGTCACTGGCACTGTAAACATTTATCAGAATATATTCTGTTTATGTTTAACTTATCAACGAGATCAATCAATCAAGGCTTCCGTGCAAGGTTTTTGTTTAACCTATAAACATTTCCAAGATATTCCATGGCGGAATATGTGGGTCAGTAATCAACAATATTCGTTTAATAAGTGCAATAACAAATATCAAGATATCAGCTATAGCTAAAGGTATTTAGGCAATGAATTTATGTGGCAAAGGTTTATGGATTCTTAACGAACTTCGTTCATTGAAATATTCTGAATCATTGATATGTCTTTAGGAAACTCACTAGAAGTCTTCAGCATGATTTTTGCTTGTACTTAAAAATCAGGCTAATTAAATACGGACGCTATCGCCATCCAATCAATTCGACCCAGTAAAAAGTTGTACTTTAAACGCATTTCCGCTGATGGAACTGCAACAACTGCATCAACAAGAGCCAATCTGATGTATAAATAAACAGCAGCGTAACCGAACTTAAACAAACCATTTGTCGTCGTTGCCACCGATCGGCTTTCGATGTGAGGACACATTGATTACATTCCGCATACTCGGTGCACCGGCTCAGTCGCTTGGCCCCTCCCTCCCTCCGCCTTGGCACAGACGAGGGAAAAAGTGACTTCTAGAAGTGAATTGCCTGGATAAGATCGCGTACATAACTCATTACAGCGTAAGCGATATGATAGAAGAACCACTCGATACAGATGGCTAAATGAGAACGAATATCAACTGGAAATTGTGTAAAAGTGGGCGTAATATCAATATGAAAGCCCATGTCACTGATATGCATATATATATATATTTAAGATTGTCCGTTATTTTAATAAAAATATGAACTTATTCCCCAGTGTGGAAATCAACGAAACTGAGCCATATTGAGAGAATTAAATCGTTAATGAGGAGATTGTGAATCGTCAAGTATTTTGTTTTAAATTTAAGTTTTCCAAAATAATATTTTAAAAATTTGTTCAGTTTTAATTTAGTAAATATTCATAAGCAATATATTCCCAATAATGAATATAAGTGTATATAATATTTAAAAATTATTAGCTATATTCATATTAACAGAGTATTAATTAAATTAAACAGAGCAATGAGAATATAAGGATTGACTTGAACTTGAAGAACTTTAGACTTAAAATAATGTAAATTATTTAAACGAATTTTAATAATTTTTACCTTCTGACCCTATTAATGTTCTTTTCAAACTCTTCTTCTTAAAATGCTGCTGCCATCCTGTTAAGACTGTATAACCAGGATGCCATACCGCTTGACAAAGTTTCTCACAATTTTACATTATAATCTATTTTCATTTGTTTGATTTATTCATTATTAAAGTATTAAAATTATAAAAAGTATTAAAATTATATATTAAATTATAAAAAATTTGTAATTTCTATTTGATAATATAAAAACTCAGAATTAATACAACCACAGCTAAAATTTATCAATTATATTTTGATAATTTTACTTATACATAGTAATACATTTATAAATGAATACAATGTTTTATAGGTCTCTAATCTGATTTATCATGCTCATGTATGGGTAAGCCTATTTTAATGTAGTTTAATTTTAACAAAGAAAATTAATTTAATAATTTATGTTCCCTGTAGACAAGCTCGTATTACATATAAAATATAATTATTTTCAAAATTTTTAATTCTATATAATAATATGAAATTAAAAATTGATATTTTTCTGGTATGTGATACTTATTATTGGGTCAGCTTAAATCTAGTTCAATTATAATAAAAAAGAAAAAAATTTAATAATTTATTTACCATTTACTTATTCTCAAATTACATTTCTTTTGCGCTTTGCATTTTTTTTTCTGATTCAAGCATTTAATATTCGTTGTGGTGCAGTTTATTTTCCTGTTTGTTGTCAAATGCATTGGGGATTTGTTGCTGATGTTGCAGTTGTTGTTGTTTTTGTTGTTGCTGTTGTTATTGTTGCTCGTTGTTGTCCGCTGGCGGCTGATAATATGATTCGTGTCCAATGCGATACGAGGCGTTACAACGTCATCCCATTGCAATCTGTGGCGTTGCGGCTCGCGCTTCGATTCCACACGCTGCAGCCGGTCGTTGTTGATGTTGTTGTTGTTGTTGTTTTTTCACATTTCATTTGTTTGTGTTGTCACAAAGATAGAGACACGTATACATAGACATTAATACATAAATACAAGCGCACGCGTTAAGCACACAATTATGCAGACAGTCAGGCATTTGGAATTTGCTGCGTTCGGTTCTTTGGCTCTCGGCTATCGAATGGTCGAGAGAGGTGAAGGTGTGAAGGGTGTCCCCCGGCCCATGTCGGCCCATTCGACAGCTCCATTTTACACTGAAATTAGATAAACAAATAACAGAGTGGAGGCCCGAATTCAATAAACAAACACAAAACTTTGATTGCACTGCACAAACATGTAGTTCTACAGCACGGCTCGGCGACAAATCAAGTCTTGGAGTGAAGAAGCAGAAGTTTCTCTCACAGCATAAGCATGTTAATGTAGGGTATTACGGTTGGGTGGCGAGGAATAAAAGGCACTGGCAATTATATTTCATATAATTATATTCTTTATATAATACATATTTACACAATTCAACACTACATATCATTTGAATATATTTTCATACTATATGTAAAAAATAAATCAAATTAAATTAAAACATATTTTTTTTTTTAATTTTTATATATGATAGACATTAATGTAGACTTTAAAGTGTATTAAAAAATATATTGATTAATATTAAATTAAGATCCAAATAAATATATTAGTCAGTATATTAATGAAATATAAATAATTTCGGTCTTTATATTTGTATAAATGGTAGATTAAATGGATTATTAAAGAATATTTTTTCAATATAATAAAATATAATTTTAGTAGAGTATCTAAACTTCGTTATCTATTTGCTTTTTCAAATGCTTCAATTTCACTCGCATGAGAAAATTTTGATGGAGAAAATGTTGGTGTCTGCTTGCTAATATGCAAAATCAATAGACATAACATAAATGTGCATACTTTCATAAATGAAAATAAATAAATATATATAGATACTTATATATCTATATAATATATAGATAGCTACACTTCACATTTCTCAGCGCAAGGTGTAATTGGAGCTTGAATCGCTTTCCACTCGAATTTTAATTCGCTGGCTTGTATCGTATTGCAAAAGCCAATTAGCTGGCTAAAAAAATAATCAATATTATTATTTTTTTAAGAGGTTTCTTGAGAATGCTTCGAAATGGTTGACAGATATTTTGCAATAAATTTTAATAAACACCGAAACGGTATTCATAAATAACTCTTATGTAGATTTATTCCTTTCTAAATATATATATTTCTTTTTTATTTATCATTTCATAACTCAATTATTTACTCAAGATAAATATAATGTGATAATAAATAGGTTGTTAAGCCAGTTGATTTCTTTATCAATATGTGTCGAGCTATATTTATTTAGTTTTTATTACTAGATTATCACTCCATATTTATTTTGTTATCAGTGCCTAACACCTATCAGTCGACGGGTACGTGCCATAGATCCCAATGATAACTAACGGTTGATATAGAGATCGAGTGAGGGACGCGACTCTACTAAAACATATTTGAAAAGCATTACAGAAAGATTCACATACTAAAGAGAAAAATAGTAGTAGAAGCTCTGAGATATAGAGAATATAAGGATTAAATGTCTATTCTAAAAATCTATTCTATATTAATTATTAGTATTAAATTTGTAGTATCTTATAATTATTTTTATATATTATATTTTATATACTTGCGATTAAGGTACTTAAGTCTAAAACAAAGAATTTGCATTGAAAAACTTTATGTAAATCCCAATATCTCAGATGAAGTTCTGATAAATATTTAATGCTTATCAGACCTTAATAATATATCATAGATAATATTACAATATAGATATAGAGAAATACTTTCCTGTTGTTTTCCAGCGTGAAATTTTAAGGAATTTCAATGACGAAAATAGTTATATATATTTTCTATATAGTTATCTATATGCTTTAAAAGCTGTTAAATAACTCGCAACTTAACGAACTCTTGCAATGAGATATAAGTCTGCTGTGAGTATAATTAAAACTGAGCTAAGCCTCTCTTATGTTATCTTTAAAGCCATATCTCAATAGGGTATTCGAATAACTAAACTCTAAGCAATAAACTCTTCAAGCCCCGTGTCATTTATGACTTTAATAACTGACAGTTGTTGTTGTTGTTGCTCCATAATATCCTTGGCTATAATTCGAATTATCACATTGAGTCTTATGCAAAACTATAACAATTGCAAACGCTTGCGATAACTTTTGCAATGATAATAAAACACAACAACAACAGCAACAATAACAACTTAAACCAACTGCATTGCATTTCGAATGGCTAAGGCGTTGTTGTTGGTCTCTAAACTGAGAAATTGCCATTTGAATAGATTGCCTGATGATGGCTAGCACGATGGGTGGCCTGCCCGGAATGGGTGGGCGTTCGATTTCGACTGACTAAAAATCTACAACGATAAATATTTAAAAGAGCCAAAGCAGCAGCGTGGGCGTGGGCATGGCTGGCGATCTGTCTCGCTCTCACTCTCTCCCTCACTCTCTCTCTCTCTCTCCCTCTGTCTATTTGCGCAGGAGTCTCGGTGTGTGTTTGCAATTTAGATAAGTATTATGACATATTTGACACTCTCTTTCATATAACCGAACAACTTTGTGTTTATTTGCTGAGAATCGAAGCTGAATATGGAAATCGTGCAAAGTACTGGGAGACAGACAGTCAGACAGACAGACAGACAGGCAGGCAGCAGCCCAAACGAAAAATCAATGAAATGCAATTACGGCAAATGCATTGCCGGAGATCTGCGGAGAAGTTGGTTGCCCAGTGGGCTGGGTGCTTGGATGTTTGTCTTGACTTTGGCTCGATTATGTTGCAATGCACATAAGTACATTATAATAACAATTGTTGTTATTGTTATTGATGAGAGGGGCGTCGGTGTAAGTGTGTGTGCGTGTGTGTGTGTGTATCTGTGGGTGTCTAAGCCGTAAGCATAACTGATAAGCTGCACTTACCTGCATTGATAATTCAGAATGTATATTCATATAGTGCAACAATAGCAACAACTACACCAATTACAACAAAAACAACAATAAGCATAATATTATGCCATAAAAGCCAAATGACATCTGTCGTTTCCGTTGCTCCTGCCTGCCTGCCTGCCTCCCCTCAAAACTCAACCTCAAACTATCTAAACTCTCCTCTATATGTGTGTGTGTGGCGCACCCATAATTGAATAGTTGCGTATGTATGTGTGTGCGATTGCGGGTGTTTGCTTTGGTTTCCATTTTGACTGGGTTTGGTTTTTGGGTTTTAGGTCGTCCCTCTGTTTCTCTGTCTGCCGGTCGATCTATACATCCAGCTATCTGTACAATTTACTCTACTCCCCTTTTACTGTATGCTGCTTTTCAATTGTTATTGTTCTTGCATGTTGTATGTTGCATGTTGCATGCTCTGGCTGCGACTCGTGACACCAGCGATAAAGGTTGCGCCCCAACACTCACGTGTCTTTCTAATTTGTAAGAGTTTAATTTGATTATAGTCTTAATGACAAACGAATGTCATTTCGATCGAATATAGATACAAAATATTGCCGTTGTAAGAGCTTGGCGGAATATGAAAAAAAGTTTATTGAACTGCATAGATTGTGGAAATGTGAGCTGAGGCTAAAGAGAATGTAGAAGAGGACTGAGTGAAATCATTTGAAAGTATTTGCCATGCTTAAGTTGGGATTAGACTAAATTGCCGTAAATTTATAAGGTAAAGTTTTTAATATTAAACAAATGAGATCTGTTGTGCATTTAAATATACATATATTATACTAAAAATAAATATATGTACAATTTAATTTAATTTCATTAAAATATTAAAACAAACAATAAAATTACCTTAGAAAATGACTGAGTAACTTCGCTTAAAATCACATGAATGTGCTAAGCAAATGCCTATCACTGATATATTTGTAAAATATCTTTAAAAGATTAAGATGCATATATGGAAAATATTTGTGACATTGTGAATTTAAAATGAATATATTAAAGAAACTAAAATACAATTCTGCTGAATTAAAATAACAAATTTAATTCTTATTTGTTTTCTGGTTCAGGTAGGAAAAAGTGCTTTGAGCAGCTCATGCCCTTTGCCTCTGACAGGTGTCTCGGACTCTCTCACTACTCACCTGACATTATTCTTTATTAACTTTTAATTTACTAACCCTTCTAACTCCTCTAGTTGAGCAATGTCATCCGTATGCATGTGTCCAGTTTCTGCAGTTTCCGTTTTCACAGTATACAAATATATTATAATTATGTACATTATTATATATTATATATTATAAAATCAGCTAGCAGCTGGACCAACATAAAATTTATCAAAATAAAATATTTTTCACTTAATTTAATTATTAATTCATTTTAATTTAATTTAAATTTATAATATTTAAATATCCAACTAAATGTATATAAAAAATAAATCTGCATTTATTTAAAATGAATTAAAAATCAATAGACAGACCACTTCTAATTGATCTACCATCTTGATCCCTCTCCTTCTCATTTCCCATTTGGTGCTCATGATGAATTTCAGCCTCAACTTCCTCAGCACCGACAACATTTTTGGACTTCCTATCGATTGCCCAGCTCCATGCACATAGAGTGCTTGGTTTGTTTTTAATTTCTTCCAGCTTGTACTTTGTATTTGGTCATATCTCATGTGGTTACATTTTTGGGTTGATCATAGATAATGTTTTCAATGAAAACCAAAACAGAATCTAAGCAGAGAAAAGTAGGAAAAGGAAAAACAAAATGTTGAGCAGCTCTCATGCATTTTTGAACAGCAGCAGCAGCAACAGCAACAGCACCAGCAACAATCTTATCTATGGAACTAACTTCAACTGCAAATGGCTTGGAGTGTTATGAATTATTAATAATAAATTACAAATTATATTGTGGGCTGAAAGAGAGAGAGGAGAGGAGAGAGACAGAGAGACAGTGTATGCACAACGCTAATGAAATTTCAATTAGCTTGTCAGATCGAAGGAAGTGACTGCAATGGCGTATGCAAGTTTTATCTGTGACTGGCAGACTGGCAAGAGAGTTCCATTCGAATCGAATCGAATCTTATGAAATCTTAACCCATTTTATATTGACAAGTGTAATTATGCGCACGACACAATTGCCATGTCAAATATAATCAAATAAATGTTGAATGCAAAGTTGTGCGTTATGCAAGACGTACAGACACACACACACACACACACACACACGTGAACATGTCACGTTGCAGTATTGTCATCCTTTTGTCTGCCTGCCTCAATGCAACCTCTGTGGCTGAGCACAGGCGGGGCATTCCTAATGACATAAAGACGTGCTGGTGGTCCTTTTTGGACAATTAGTGCTCGGTGACTCGGTATCCTCATGCCGAGTTGCACCTGTAACAAGCATAGCCTGCTGTAAATTCAACATGCATAATTTATTTCATATTTTTGAGCTCCATGCAGTTAGGGTATTATGATTTTACTCTGGCCCCATGGAAACCACATAAATGAAACAGAGAACATGGAGAGAAGTGACTAAATTGTGAAATAAAATTGGGTAAAATTCTACTGAAAATGAATTGAGATGGAAGTGTTTCTGCAGAATAAATACATATTTTAACAGTAGTGAATTACTTAAAGTACTTGACTGAAGCAAGGAATAATTCAAGTAAATTATGTAGCATACGAAATTGGAAAAATGCTGGGCAAAATTACGTAGAAATTAAATTAAATTTAAATTCTAATGGAGTTGAATAATATATAAGAGGGTAAAATAGAGTTTAATAATTTATATCAAGGTAAGCTAATAAACTATGTACATATAAAGAATGTGTAACTTAAGACTACAATAAATTGAAATAAATTCAAAATATTCATATACATATTCATATGAAATGGGATATATTTTTCATTATATCATAGTTAGCCAATTGATATAAGAATAATTAACTGATTCCTATTTAAATTGATCGTTGTGAATAAATAAAATATAAGGAAAAATGGAAGAGTGGTATTATTATAGATAATTCAAATATAGAGTAATATAGATCATTTAATTATTATACATTGCTTTCCATAAAAACTTGAGGTAAATGTATTTGAAGGGTATATTCCAGTCGTTGACGATGCTTGCAGAAGAATAAAATATATATATAAATATTTATAAAAAAATATAATTATATATATAGTAAAATATTATTTAATACTTTTCCTTAGACCTTCTATAATAAATGTATTTGAAGTGTATATTCCAGTCGTTGACAATGTTAGCATAATATGAAGAACTATTTATATATATTTATAAAACTATAATTACATATATTATCTACCTTTTACTACTTTCCTTCTATAGTAAATGCATTTGAAGGGTATATTCTAGTCGTTCACTATTTGTTTCTTTTCATTCAATTTTCAATTGATTTGTACACATTTGATTCTGCTTACAATTTTAGTCATTGATTGCCCAGAGTTCGTTAGTAATTTTTTGATTGGGAAAAATTATTTATGACTCGTACTATTTGTAAATGCAAACACACGCACACACACTTAAGAATTGATTCTTTCTTTCGACTTGTTGTTATATCTTTGTTTCAGCTTTTTCTATTTCTTGTTTTGTTTTGTTTTTGTGTTCCTAATTGGAATTCATGCAACGAGCATTTGCATATTGCTTTGTTGGCCCTGGCCTAGCCAGGCATGGTCCGGTACGGCCCGGCACTTGCCTGGTTTCGTAACTGTATTTTTCAAGTGCCTAGAAAGGTTCTGCTTAATTGTGGTCACAACTCAAACTTAATCATAAAACAGCCCATACGCATATCATAATGTGTGTCTGTGTGTATGCGTGTGTGGGTAAGGGTTTCATTTTCGAGGGGTAAGGGGAGAGTACGCTTTGGTACCCAATCAAGCATGCGCGTGAGTCGTACCATCTTTTTGCGTTCGAACTGGCTGCTAACTGAATTCAATTACCAAAGTGCCTACTATATGCAAATAAGCCACAAGTGCACTTGACAAAACGCAAACACACACACGCACACACACACGCGCACACTCGTTTGCCCAGTGGCCGGCCAACAGTTACCGATACAAATGCAGATTCATAGATATATAGATACAGAGTGCCAGTTGCTGGCTACAAATAAGTGAAGTTGTTGCACTCGAGCTACTGGCACTTGCCTCCAGCTGCTCCCAGCCCACTCCACTCCGCCTGCCGGCGGTGCCCTCTTCACTGCCCTCGGCCACGCACTGCGTGGACCATGTGAAAAGTCGGCGGCGTGCAGATAAAAACCTTAATATAAGCATAATTAAGTTGATGATTTGTACAAAAAAGGAGACGAGAGAAATGATAAACACAAGTGGCTGCTGGTTGCTGCGCCAATGTGTATGTGTGTGTGTGTGTGTGTGTGTGTGTAAGTGTGTTGCGTATTGTTGCACTGTTGTTATATGGAAGCAAGTCTAGTACAGTGAGCATTCATGGCGGAACAAAAGCAAGCCAGATAGTCTGAATCGGTCTTATTGTTTGAAAAACCACTTGAGCTCAAACACTTGAGCATTTGCTCTAAACTGCTCTTAAAACATATGAGACAATCATAATTTCGGTCTTATCTCATTTAGAATGGCATTCATTAGTTTGACTAATTGAAGCAACAAATGGATCTCAAAATGTATATCTAAGTATATATATATATATATATATATATATATATATATATATATAAGTACTATGCAAATGAATAGCCTACAAAATAAATTAAAAATTAAAAACATGATATTTAATAATATTTTCCTTAAAAATAAAATATGAGAAATAATCTAATAAATAAACAAGAAAATTTAATATATTTATGTTTATACAAAAAATATATATTATATAAATATATAACAATAATATTATAACATATATATAAATATATGTATTTTTATAAACATATTTTAAATTTTCTTGTTTATTAATTAGATTGTTTTTCATATTTTATTAATATATATTTTCTTTAAAAACATTTTTTATTTTCTTATTTACAAATACTACAAATATTTTGTTTCTAATTTTAAAATACTTGTACAAAATTAAAAAGACTTTAAAATTAATCAAAAATTTTATATGAAATAAAATATATTTTTCCTCTTTTTATCAGAATTAATCATTGATGAATTATTTAACAAATGTTTCTTTATATTCCTTTCATTTTGTTTAAGATGCGGCCTTGTTTCTCTTCTTCTTGTTTTCGTTCATTAGCTAGAGTTTTCACTGTACACTGTTTGCATTTGAAGTTTCAGTCACATCATTGAGTTTTCAAAGTCTCGAGTTCTACGCAGTTATGATGGGTTGATGATGTGTTGGCTGCTGCTGCTGCTTCCCTTCTTCAACTTGGCTTGCCAAAAAAAATAAAAATTTGGCCGATGACGTCGCATCAAGTTCAATGGACTGTTTTGTTGCTTTTGCTGCTGCTGCTGCTGCTGGCTGGTGTTGATATTTCCGTAAGTCACAGTAGACAGACATTGCATAACAATTAGCTGAGAAATTGCTGTAGTTCTTCAACCCGAAAGAGCCGCAAATAATAATTCACAGAGACTGCCAATCGATGTCTTCATTAGGCTGTTCAGTTCGCCATATGTGGAGCTAAAACTGGAAACTATAACTATGTGCGTGTGTGTGCGTGTGTGTATCTGTGTGTGATGACACATTTGGCTTTCAATTTGGGATAGTTGGGCCAGTATTGTCAGTCTCCATATCGATGGCAAATTTATACTTAATGAGCGTATCGCTAGGTCTGATAACTCACAATGTTGAGCAACTGAAAATGAGGCTAAATTTGTTCCACATCATGTTTTCAGCTGCTGTTGAAAAGGTAAACAAAAGTGCTTTGGTAGCTTTGATTGTTTTCTTTCCTAGATAGAATTCTGTCTATAAATAACTAAAGCCAGTTTCTAGTCTCTGACTTTTGCACAAATTCAAAGCAAAAACGGAGCGAAATGAAAACAGAAAAGCAAAAAAAATGAGAATGAAAAAAATTAAGAAATTCTCTGGCACACACTTTGGAGTTTATCATTGTAATGCAAATGAAGGAAGTGCGCATCGTTTCATTCTCTCTATCTCTCTCGCTTTTATATATGCACACGTATGTTGCCTGTCTCTCTTTCTCTCTGTATGACTCTGAATAAAACAAGGTGAGGCTGTGCAGCAACAATTTTGATGCCGTGGGAAATGCTTTGGCGCATGTGTTGCGAATCACTTCATTTTTGGGGGCGGGGAGGCGTGGCGCAACTCTCGTTCTGTCAGTCAGTCAGTCAGTCAGTCGAGGAGTGAATGGCATTGCGCCACACTCACTCACAAGAATCGCAGCAACAGCAACAACAGCCACAGCAACAACAACAACAACAAGTTATGAATATGAATAAATCATTTCACGCAGATTGCCAAAGCTAAGATAAAAAATTCGCGCACTTTCGCACACATTGTACAGTTATACAGACGCATGCACATACATATGTACATAATATATGTGTGTATGTATAATGCGCTTCCTTTTGACAATCAGCATCAAAGTGACACAGCTTATTTGGCAAGGGTTGGGCCGAGAGCGAAGGCGAGTCGACTACTTTGTCTGTCTGTCCGTCTGTCTGTCTGTCTGCCAATCGAACGAAGTGCGAGAATATTTTGGCAAAAAGTTTTACAAGCTCCGTGCAAGAAATTTTATTAGGTTTAAGTGAGTTAGCACTGGTGCCAGCAGAGGTTTCAAATATTCATTTCCATGTTTTGCATATTTCATATAAATGCCAAATATGTTTAAATACTCCCAGGAATATTTCCCAGACATTGAAAATGCTCGTGTAATTGCATTTCATCTCTTCTTTCAGCTCTGAGGTTTTAAATAAAATATGCTTAAATAATTTTATAAAATTTCTCTTCAATAAAATAAATGGACGGACTTTGAGCTAAAAATGAATTTGTAAATAAAAAGAAAAACTGTTTAGCAATTTTATTTCAAAGTGGAACGCAGCTATTCCGACTGCTTGATACTCGTTCATCGATCAACTTATACAGTTCTATATAAACTAGAAATATTTGAAAAGCAAAACAGTTTTTCCATTACAAAAATATATTAAGGTACAAATAATTAAATCAACAGGTTTTATTTGTTTATAATTATAAAATACTGTAATCAGTAAGAAATTGCAATACAAATAATATATATAATGAAAAAAAAAATTAGGTGAATTATTTATAAGTATGATATTTTCTGATTTGTCATGCAATATGTGTGATATTTAAAAGACATCTGCATGTCAGGAAGATATTAGAAAAATATTTTTAAACTCGAGCAATAATGAATAGATCATAAAATATATTATTAATTCAAGTCTTTAAGACAGGCATAAAATCAAATATCTTTATACCTCACGAACAAGCATAATTACTATGTATAATAAAGTTAAATATTCAAGTTAAATACTTGAATAGTTGCTGAGTGCTTGGCCCTGTCTCTCTAACTTATGTTGGTTATACGATTGGTCTACATTTAGTCACAAAAACCGCTTGTAATTTTTATTATTCAGGGCCAAAAATATTAAAAAAAAAAAAAAAAAAAAAAATGAAAACGAGAACAAAAAGTTGCTAGCCCAAAAACTGAAATTGCTAGTGGGCTGCAAGTTTGGCTTGTTTCTGGCTAAACCGAATAACAGAATAGAACTCAAGCCAAAAGACCAAACCGACGCAACTTGTTTTGCAGTTGTCTATTTATGCGCTTAGTGTCCATAGCTCAGTCCCGGCTCGACTCGAATCCACTCGACTCGACTCCACTCCACTCCGCCGCCATTTCAACTCGTATGCAAATAGTAAGCTGCACCACTTCCTGCTGCCCAGTGTCCGCCTCTACAATGTCCACTGCCACAGTGCTGCCACAGTGAACCAGTTTTTGCCTATCGACCCAGTGCGAGAACCAACCCCTTGTTTGCATTTTTTATTAACAAACAAAAAACAGCGACCGAAAATAAAGGGTATGCAAAATATTTGCTATAAATGAACACAAAAACAAAAAAAAAAAAGGAGAGGAAAGTAAAAATAAAAGAGAAACGGAACCCCTGCTTTGAGGGGCGTGGCCGCTTACAAGCGTACAACACGGCGATAAGCCAGAAAAGGGGTTGCTCGTCCCGCCCCGCCCCACGCCGCACCACAAACTTCTGCCCCACTGCAATTTGTTGTTGTTGCTGTTGTTGCTGTTGTCCTCTGTGTAACTACAGCGATATGGCTTGTATAATCGTTGTTGTTTTAGTGTATTAATTTTGGTTTTTAATAAAGCATAAATATTTGTGTTTGCGCTTTAGAAATCTCCCACTCGCACTCGCACTCGTACTCGCAACCCCCTTGAATAGACCCTCGAGCGTTAGCCGCCCGCTTTTATTGAAGCTTACCAAATCAAAAGTTATTATTGAGACAGAGTGAGGGAGAGAGAGAGAGAGAGAGAGAGAAGGAGAGAGCATCCAACCCATCTAGCCCCCCAGGCATGCAATTCATGTAAAATGTGTTATTAGCTTTTATATACACAAACACACACGCACACACACTCACGCACACATATGTCTTTATATATGTTTTACTGTTTGCTATATAATATAATACGGTTTTAAGTAGCCCCTGGGTCTCATAACAGAGCTCTGCCAGTTAGTAAAGCTATGCGAGGCGTTTATCTAACGCTGTCAAGCGTCATTAATTGCGCATTCCTATGGGGAGGTCGAACGGTGTCCATATCGAGCTAGCACTCAAAATATATTGCACATCGACATAAATACACAAACAAACACACACACACATACATACATACGTACTCTTGGCTCTTGACTTGATTTTCCTTTTATGGCACACTGGCAATTTGCCTTACATATGCAGCTTGCATGCTTTAATTATTAAACAAATCAATTGCCAGCGTCGAGGCATACAGCTTAATGGCGCATTTAGCGCATTTTGTCAGCGCGCTCTGCTTATACTAGCCACTGCACAGTGCCTTATGCAAGTAAGCACACGGCGACCAGTCAATTAAATCTACATAAATGCATTTTTAATTGTTCGAAATTGCGAAAGGTCGAGGCTGGGTACTTCCCAAAGGTAGTAAGGCGTGGCAAAGAAGATTTTAACTATCAATAATTCAACAAGTTGAGGTCTGAGCACTTTGAAAAATAAACTCTTTCTTAGTTAAATAAAATTCATAAACATGCTCCATAGAAGTTTATTCGCATTGCTTTACATATTATCTATCTGTCTGTCTTAAGAAGGACAAGTCTCTATTTATATGCTCTGATCCTTTAATAACTTCTTTCTATTAATTCAAGTCTCTAGAATAGACATTCTAAAAGACTTTGTGCCTTTTCTTGGAAAATTATATAAGCTTTAATATGACTTAAGCTGGCATGTATATTTTTATGAGTACTAGATGAATTTTAATCTCAAATCATCCTGCGATAGTCTATGAAAAGGATTTATTTACGCTGTCCAGTTCTATGGTCCAAAATATCCACAGTCAGTTTAGCAAAGGTTTGCTACCCTGATTTGACATTTTCAATGGGCTGAAACATTATGAAGTCTTGAACAATAAGTACATAGTATTATAACGTACGCAAAAGTATAGTTTCCTATTAGGCAATCAATCAAACCGCAAGCCCTAGTTATCAGTGCTTTATTCTTAATATTGTTTTAATTTTAGATTAATTCTAATATCTTCTAAAGAATTTTTTTTATTTATTTATTTATTTTTTTTATACCCTGAACCCATTGAAAATGGGAAATCAGGGTATAATGGTTTTGTGAAAAAGTATGTAACGGGCAGAAGGAGGCGTGGCAGACCCCACAAAGTATATATATTCTTGATCAGCGCGATGAGCTGAGTCGATATAGCCCTGTCCGTCTGTCCGTCCGTCCGTCCGTCCGTCCGTCCGTCCGTCCGTATGAGTGCGTCGATCTCAGAAGTTATAAGAGCTAGAGAGCTGAAATTTGGCATGCATACTCGTGTGTACCATACGCAGTACGAGTTTGCTTTATTTTTTCGATAAATTGTCCGATAACTTTTTTATCGAGAATAATCGAAAAATTGATTTTGTTATTTCAGCCTCATTAGAGTACTATTAAACCTGGAGACTTCAAATTTGCGTTGTATATGAAGTTAATGGATACAAAGATTTTGTAATTTACAGATTTTGGATACCACGCCCCCTTCGCCCCCAATTTGTAAAAAACGCATTTCAAATACTAGAGACTTGTGCTTTAGAATGTACATACATTTGAACATTATAATTACCCTCTGAAAGTTTCATTAAGATCGTATGTCTACAAAAGAAATTATTCGACAAATAAATTCTCATAATATTGCCCACACTGCAGCGCAGCCCAAGCGCAGTCGCTGCTTACTGCGCAGTTTGCAGAGCGCAGGCATGCGTACGTGTGGATGCATGTGTATGTATGTGTGCATAAAAGAAGTCCAGAATGATTAGAATATTAGCTTGGAGGGTTCAGGGTATCTCCTAGTCGAGCAGTCTCGACTGGAGCTTTCTTACTTGTTTTTTTTTTTTGAAGCAATTTTTATTTTATTTTAATGTTTAATATATATAACTTTTTCTGTAATTATAAATTTGTTTTTATTTTATTTTCTTTCGTATTTACTTCTAAATCATTTCATATAATTAACACTCTAAAATTTCATATTCATTCACTAATAAAATAAATACATACAATATCATTATTAGACGTTACTTATTTCTTTTGACTTGAATTAATTTTTAAAAATATTTAAAGCTTATCTGTTTAAGATAAGCTATGTTATATGTATTTTATATATTTCTAGGTCAGATTTTATGATTTACTTTTATATTATGCTACTCATATACTACTTTAGTCTCTAGAGGAGCTCTTTGGAATATATTTCAAAATATGATTTATTAATATTAACTTTTGTCTTGAATTAATTTATTTCAATTTTTGTTTTTATGATTCCCTCAATGAAATTTCCATAAAGTACTTAACATGTTTCAAGGTCAGGTTTTATGCTCCTCTTCTGCATTAAGTTTCTCATCTATTACTTTAGGATCAATTGCCTCTCATGCGCCGCTTTTATTCATTGAGATTCGAAATATCTTCCAAAATATCATTAGACTTATGTTCAAATTGTTATCTCAAGTCTGTTCAAGGTCGAGTCTTGATAGCTTTTCCTCGCACATTTATTAGCAGCTGGAAGCCGCATGTGTTTTTTTAAGTATTTAAATTTGTTATTGTTTTATTTCATGGATTTAAGACAGCATTGGCTGTGCTTCGTCTTCATGGCTAGAGGTCAAGAGACGCAAATAGTTGAAGCAAGTCAAGCTCCTCCCCGTGCGCAGTTGAGAAACGCACAGACTGAGAGACTCAGATGCCAATGACCCATTGTAACGCCTGTTAAGTTTCGCAGCTGTTTTTCATTTCATTTCTCTTAGATGTTGTTTCTATTCAATTTGCTCTATGCGCTCACTTTGTTCTTCATTTTGTAGTTTATTTCGTTTTATTTCGCCGGCTACTTATTGATTTTCAATTAGTTTGTTTCGTTTTCCGCTAGCAAGTTTGGCTTTGGTTGCGATTTTGGTTCGTTTGCGTTGCGTTTGTCTCGCTTTTTTTTCTGCATTTTTTTTTCTGCATTCTCGCATTTGCCACTGCAAATTGACATACTTAATTTGTTATCGATGTCAGACGGGTGTGTGTGCGCGCGTGTGTGTGTGTCTTACATGGAAAAAACTTTTGCACTCATAAATTATGCAATTTGCCGTTTGTTTTGGCAAAGCGCATCGCAGCGATTTGGCCAGCGTTTGCGATTGCGATTGCGATTGCAATTGCTGCCGCTCGACTTTGGCAACTGCTCTTGACTTGGCCAGGCCCCTGCCAAAAAAGTGTCAGGGTTAGGCCAGAAATAGACACATGCCAATATGCTGGGTCCATAAACAAGCCAAAAAGTCGCGCAGCTGCATGCGCCAAATGGAGGGGGCAGGTCTCCATGTCTGTCGATCCTGTGGTTAGTATTGAAATCCTTTGCAAACTTTTCAACTGCACTTGATGCGGCAATCGTGGACTTGTTTAACAAACTACTTTAAACTTGAGCAGAGCTTAAGAACTGCTCTTCGGAATGTTGAGGATTTTAGAGTAAATCGAGTGCTGAAGCATATAATGCATGAGCTAAGGAGAGAAAAGATGAATAATTGAATTAATTATTTGCGAATAGTATTTAAAGCGGAATGAAGTAGGTGAATAGCAAAAAAAAAAAAAAAATTGTGAATTGCAGTTGATAAAACATCGATATAGAAAATATATTTATGAAGAGGACTATTTTTAATTTATTTGATGATTAAAGATTTAAAGTCTATGTACCCTTAAATGATATACAAAATATATTTCTAATATATCAAATAAGACTATTTATAAACTCGAAAGTTATCAATTGTAAACCTAAGTCAATATTTGCATAGAAAGCATATTTAAACTGATGGCATTTTAAATTTCAACAAATTAAGCCTAGTTTCGCATTTTCAATATAAAAATTGCTTACAAATGTTACACAAAAATTAATTCTCTTCACAAAGAGAAGAGCTTCAAAGCGTTGTAAATAATTTTATGATAAAAAGAATATATATCGACAAACTAGATTCTTGGCAAGACTGAATAGGCGCTAGTTTGGCAACGCCTTAAAGAAGACATAGAAAAACAAACACCATTAGAAAACAATGCCAGAGGTGAGGAAAGCATTTATGAATGAGTCGAAAAAGAAGAAACGACAAGAAATAACATAATATACAGGTTAACCAAACAAGAGCTCTGTCACTTTCAATGGCTCTATTTTAGCGGCTATTTAAAAAAAAAAAAAAATAAATAAAAATAAATAAATATTCAATATGATTTAATTATTTAACCTTGATTCCTTTTTGCGTCTGCCTATTTTTGGAAGTTATCAGGCACTCGCCTTTGCCCTCTGCTGCCTTCAAATTCCCTAGTGACTACAGCTCAGCAGGAAAAGACAAAGTCGGCTGATAATAGAAGCGGAAGTTTGCTCAAATAGCTAGACAATTCGCTCACATTTTGCATACTCCGCTCTGTTGATTTCTTCGCTATAAATAATAAAAATAAAACACAAACTCAAGCCTGAAAAAACCTCTGGATTGCGCTAACAAGACACCAGCTTAATGTTCACTGAGAGAAATAACAATGTACATTAGCACACATTAATAATTCGAATATTATAGAGACACACACCAAAAATAAAAAAAAGTGTTATTTTTAAGAGCTCTACTTAGTATTTTAAATAGAGTATTAAAGTTAAGTGCCATCATTTGTAAACGCGGCGCGCCCCCTCTCTCCCCATCCCCCTCGGCAGCTCTTTAAAAATGAAGCTAATTACAATGAAAAGTTTTTGCCAACAGCTGAACTCGAATTGTTGGTAATTAATTTATAAAATTACTCATGCGGCTAAATAATGGATTTAGTTTTTAGTTTGTTTCTCTATCGGTTTGTTTGTTTGTTGCTATTGTAGTTATATTAGTATTGTTGCATTATGCGAGGCCCTTGATGCAGTCAGAGAGCCTTTTTGTTGTATTCTTGCTGCGGTTTGTCGGGGCATAAAAATAAAATTTATGCGCGCCAAATGCAGTTTGTGTGTGTGTGTGCCGCATTTTAATTTCATTTTCGCAAATAATAATTTACATACAGATATGCAGCAAAGAGAACAAAAATAAAAACATAAACAACATTTGATGCTCGCTCACGAAGCGAAAAGGAGTATATTGATTGGGTAGTATGTGCATCCGGTTAAGCAATGACTGCATTAGCTGTGTACTATATGATAGGACCAGACTAAGAATTTGTAATATCTATATTCGACATAATACTAGCCTTTTAGTTAGTGCAGTTAAGCTAAGATGACTGCAGAGTTTCTGATTATATAAGATATTTTTTCGCAGTTATAAAAGACTTAAATTAAGATAAAATATTGTAGCTAAAGAGTGTTTTAATTACGTCTAAATTACGTCTAATGGAAGTAGTACTTACTTCTCTTAAGGCTTCTCACAAGAGAGAGCTCAACAATTCATTCATTCTCTATAAATTGTAATTAAAAATTTACACAAACGTAGGCGTGGCAATTAAATATACCTTAACCCTTCCAATGTTTTAAAATTAACTAAAACCAAAAATTCCTTAGAAAGTTAATTCAATTAAAAAATTAAATATGCTTATACATTAATTTCCAACCAAATATATAAATATAAATAAATAAATAAATATATATATATATATATATACAGATTTTTTAAAATGGTATTTTATAATCATTTAAGGGATTTAGACTAAAAAATAGGCACAAAATAACATAATTATTTGCAGAAAGAAACTTCAATATATATTATGTTATTTTAATTTATTTTACATTATTATTATTTCAATTTATTTTAGATTTATAAAAGAAGAGAAATAAATTTGAAATTTCCACCACAAGGACATTTTTAGTTTTATATAATATATATAACTAAATGTGGCCTGGGTGTATCCCATATTTCCTGTCATTTCGATGCTGTATTGAAGACTTCTATTCCGCATGTCCAAATTATGATTAGCATTATCTTACTTCATTATCATACTTCACAAGACCAGCACTGTAATCCGTCTTCACTTACTTTCACAAAAGAGAAATCCTGTTCTATATAATACATGTATTCCAGTTGACATCAGCTTTAGATAAATCTCAAAATTCAATTTAATTTACAAATAATTATCTTTCGTTTTGTTTAGCTATTCTCAAAGCCATGAACGAGTATAGTGCAGTCAGTCTAGCCGGACTGCTGGATTCTTAGTTGATTATTTGCATTACAATTATTTGGGTGTTTGCTCGAGTGCATTTGCATTAATTTATTTATAAATAATTATTTACAAGCAATTAACTTTATGCGTGTTTTTCATTGCGTTATTTAGTTAGCTATGCATTTTCCGATTTGGCGGCGAAACTTTTGGGGTTTGCACTTTCAGTGCAAAGTGCCAATTAATTTAAATAACAAAATGTAATCTCGAATGGTTTCCCAAGTTGTTTAAATAACATTTTTGATTGGCCAGCTAGAGAAATAAATTGAAATAGAATTTATGTATTTGTTTACTTTTGCATTTGCCAAGCAAATGTGGAGCATCAAATCAAATACTTATATGTCCATGATACCCTGTAAACAAGAGACCTGTAAAGAAAATTCTGTAATGCTTCTTCAACCTCAAATAAAAAGTTTCTGTTGATATTTTTTTTTTTAATTGTTGTATATATTTTTAATAGTTTTTTTGTGGTTTTTTGTTTTTCATATATAGTTTTTCTTGCGATTTTGTAATTGTAATAATTAATTTAATAATACATTTTTTTAGTTAATTTAATTAATTTAGTTGGTGTTTGTTGTTGTTTTTATATTATTATCATAATACATAAATACATTAAGTGCGCTAAATAATTTCTATGCTTGGATCTCTCTGTCTATATACACATATCTATAATGATAATAATAATAATAATGACAATAATAATAATAATAATCATCATCGTTTAGTTATTATGAAAATCGTGTTAAGAATGTTTTGCTTCCTCATTTATATATATATATATATATATATTTATATATTTGATGTATGTATATGTTTTAGGCCAGGCTAGAAACTAATGGCTACAAATTACAGTTGTTTTTTGCATTAGTCGTATTTGCAATCTATATATATATTTAAATATATATATATGTATTTTTAAATTAATATATCACATTGAATTTGAAAGTGTTTTTGCAACATTTCTAGTAATTTTTTCATTTTTTTTTTCTTTTTAGTAATTAAATTTTAATAATAAGCTTAAAGTTATATGTGTGGCTGTATGCGTATGTTTGTGGATGTATATATATATGTGTGTGTGTGTTTGTGCGTGTTTGTGTTGGTTGTGCAAGACAACTACAAAACAACAACAGCAACAACAACAACGACACTTGAACACCGAAGGCGCATGCGAATAGAAATGCCTACGAAAAAGTCTTTTAATTTATATATATATATAACATATATATATATATACATACATTATATGTGTGTGTGTGTGTGTGTGTGTACTTTTTGTTTGCCTGTTTTGCGCTAGCGAATGAGCGAACTGCTTCAAGATGGCTGCCGTTGCGCAGGAACCCTTTTTGCTTGTTGCGAGTGAGTGCGAGCGAGACGGCTTATACGAGAAAAGCTTGGCCTGCGTTCTTATTGGTGCTGCCCGCTTCGCTGCCTCCAGCTGCGGCCTGCTGCTGCTGTTGTTGCTGTTGCTGTTGCTGCGCAGCCGCAGCGGAAGTGGATGCTTGTGCTGTTGACTGCGTGCTGTTGCTCGCCTGACTTAGTCCGCTGCCGCTGCGCAAATGCACGGGCGCTGCCGCCGATGTAGACGCTGCTGCCGCTGCTGCAGCCGCTGCCGACGCAGCTCCAGCTGCATTCGTGGGGCGATACTGCGGCTGCAGCAGTCGCTGCTGCTGCTGCTGGCGCGCCAATTGCTGCAGCTGATGCGCCTGCAACTGCTGCTGCTGCTGATGATGGTGATGCGGATGATGCTGCATCAGGGCGCTGGGCATCATGGAGAGCGCCTCGTGCTGATCGTAGGCACTGTATTCCGATTCGATGCTGTGGTAGATGTGCTCCGAGGGGGGCCGCATGGCCAGAGACTCGACCACGGGTCGCATGGGGCGCGGCGAGGGCGTGGCCGTGGTGGCTGACGAGTAGTTGGCCTCCATGTCCTCGGTGCAGTAGTAGGCGGGCGGCGGCGGCGCCTGCCGGAAGATCAGGCCGGGCGAGACGGGCTGCTTGAAGCGCTCATGGTGATCCAAGGTGTAGTTGTTGCCCCGGGGCGAGAGCTCAATGGGTATGGCATAGCGCAGCTTCTCCCAGAAGTAGCGGTCGCAGGTGAGCAGCCGGTTCGATGGCACCGACTTGAGATAGGGCGCCAGCTCGGCGACATCCTCGGCCTCGCTGGAGACGCTCGTCTCCTCGATGATGACCAGCTTCTGGGCGAGGCCGCGCAGCGCCTCGTGGAACGCGTTGCGGAACTCGACGCGCTGCCACTCGGTGGCCAGCAGATGGCGGGTCAGCACCAAGATGATCTTCCTCGAGGCCCGGGCGCCCTCCACCAGCTGCAGGTGGCTGGCCTGGGGCGGCAGGTCGCGCTGCTGGATGCAGAGCCTGAACGGCGGTCGGCCGTGCTCCAGCTCGGCGGCGATGTTCCGGCACACGAACTCGTAGTCCTTCTCCGAGTGCAGAATGATGGCGTCGTAGAGCTTGCCGGCGTCCTCGAAGCGCGGCTCGCACACGCGCACCCCGTAGTGGGCGAAGAGCCACATGCGCACGCTCTCCCGGAAGACGAACACGATGATGAGCACCACGACCAGGAAGATGAGCACCAGCACGGCGGCGAGCAGGGGCAGGCGATAGCCGTGGGCGAGGTCCTGGGCGGAGCTGATGTTGCTGGCGCTGGCATCGAGCAGGTCGGAGCAGTCGGCGCTGGGCAGCAGCTTCTCCTGGCTGAGCAGGTCCAGCTCGCGCTTGATGCCGCCATCCACGCAGTAGATGTCCGGCGTGTCCCGGATGACCAGGGCGTTGTCCGTCACGAACTGCACCAGCTCGCGCAGCTGCTGGCAGCGACAGCTCCAGCTGTTCCGGCCCAGCGTCAGCCCCTGCAGGTTGCTGGGGTACCGCAGATTGGGCAGCTGCAGCCGATTGTTGTCCAGGCGGAGCAGCTGCAGCGAGAGCAGCGGCGCGAAGGTGTCGTTGGCGATGTGCGACAGCTGATTGCCCTGCAAGTGCAGCTCGCGCAGCAGGCTCAGCGAGCGGAAGCTGTCCGAGTCGAGGCTGCTCAGCTTGTTGTGCTCCAGGTGGAGGACGCGCAGCTGCGGCAGCTGCGCGAGGCTGCCGTTGGCCAGGGCCACCACATTGGAGGCGTTCAGATAGAGGGTGTGCAGGCTGCGCTGGCCGGCCAGGTGGGCGGGCTGCAGCAGGGGCAGATTGTTGCCGTCCAGGTAGAGCACGTTCACGTCCTGGGGCAGGCGCGGCGGCACACTCAGCAGGTCCTGCTTGCCGCAGTCGACGATGTTGTTCGACCAGGTCGCGTCGTGGAAGCAGCTGCAGTTGTTGGGGCAGATCATCTCGCACTCGCAGCTCTCGTACTCGCAGCAGTGGCACGTCGCCGGGCAGTGGGTGTCGTACTTGCAGAGGAAGTCCGCGGAGCTCAGGCTGGACAGGGGACGCAGCGGCGCCTGGCGGCTGTGCGGCATCAGGCACTCGATGTTGGCCAGGTCGACGATGCGCGGATGCTGGCGCGTGGTCAGGTTGTTGATGCGCTGCAGCCACTCCAGGGAGCAGTCGCACTCGAACGGATTGCCGCCCAGGTAGAACTCCGGCTGGGGCTTGTCCAGGGCGACGGGCGCCACGCGCAGCGCGTTCAGCGACAGCTTGGACAGCACATTCGCATAGAGATCGACGCGGGCCAGGCGCGTCTTGTCCACGAAGCTGTTCGGCTGCAGCTGGCTGATGATGTTGTTGTTGATGAACAGCAGCTCAATGGAGTTGGGCACCGAGTTGGGCGTGATCTCCGTGATCCGGTTGTGGCTGGCGTCCAGCGTGCTGACGCGCAGCTCCTCCTGCAGCTTGTAGTAGTTGCCGAGGGCCTCGATGTAGTTGCCGTGTATGTCCAGCCACTTCAGGTTGGAGGGGATGAAGGCGTAGTCGAACCACACCAGGTGATTCTCGGAGAGATTCAGCCAGAGCAGCGAGGCGAGCGTGGCGAAGATGCCATTGATGTCCGTCAGGAAGTTCTTGTCCAAGCGAATCGCCTCGATCTCCGTATTCCGGTCGAAGGCGCCACGCTCGATGCTCTGGATGCGATTCTTGGCCAGATTCAGGACGCTGAGCCGTGGCAGCTGCTGGAACATGCCCACGGTGATGTTGCCAATGCGATTGTCGATCAGACGCAGGCCCGTCAGCTGGTTCAGGTTGTTGAAGGTGCCGTTCTTGAAGTCCGAGATCTGGTTCTCGCCCAGATCCAGGGTCTTGAGCATGCTCAGATCCTGCACCGCCTCGGGCACCTCCAGCAGCTGGTTGGAGCTCAGATCGAGTTCCTTGAGATCGGAGCAGTTGCGAAACGCCTGCGCCTCCACGATGCTGATCAAGTTGTTGTTCAGGGTGAGCTTGGTGAGCACGTAGAGTCCGTTGAAGATGCGATTGTCGAGCGTGTGCAGGCGGTTCTCGGCCAGGTTGAGGGTGTGCAGGTTGTAGAGGGGCAGGAAGGCGCCCTCCTCGATGTGGCCGATCGAGTTGTTGCGCATGTCCAGAATCTGCAGGAAGTACAGCTCCTTGAAGGTCTTGGCCCCGATGCGAGTCAGCGCGTTATTCGACAGATTCAGCACTATGAGCCGGATCAGGCCCGCGAAGGTGTTGTTGTCCACGTGGTGGCTGGTCAGCTGATTGGCCGAGAGGTCCAGCACCAGCAGCTGCTCCAGCCGATGCAGCAGGCCCTTGGGCAGATCGTACAGGTCGTTGTGATGCAGATGCAGCTCGCGCAGCTCCTTGTTGCCGGCAAAGGCGGCAGCGGGCAGCGACTCCAGGTGATTGTGGGACAGGTTGAGCACGCGCAGGGAGCTCAGGCCGGCCAGCGAGCTGGGCGCCAGCGAGCTGATGTTGTTGTGCTGCAAACTGAGCGTCTGGAGGCGACGCAGACGCGACGCGCCCCAGGCGTCGGGCAGCGAGCGCAGCTCGTTGTGCGACAGATCGAGGAGCTGCAGCTCCGCTCCGCCGCTCAGCTGGTTGGGCAGCCCCGTGCCCATGCAGAGCTTCTCGGAGAAGCCCAGGTACTCGGCGGCGCGAATGCGATTCTGTGTGAGATTCAGCAGCTGCAGTCCGGGCATGCTGCACCAGATGCCCTCCGGCAACTGCCGTATATTGTTGTCCGCCAGGTGGAGCTCGCTCAGCTCGCGCAGGCCCTGGAAGGCCTGGGAGTGCAGCTCCAGAGTGCGGCCCGGCCCCCAGACGGCGTTGTGCGTCTCCAGCTGGAGGCGCTTCAGCGAGAGCAGACCCTCGAAGGCGTTGGCCGGCACGCGCTGCAGCTTGCAGGCGTCCAGCCGCAGCTCGGACAGCTTCTGCAGCTTGCGGAAGAGGCCGCTGCCCAGCTCGCTGGCGTGCAGCAGGTCGGCGCTGCACTGCAGCTCGAAGCGGTTGGCCGTCTCGGCCACCTGCAGGTCCAGCGTGGAGCCAGCGCCCAGCTCCAGGGCTCGCACATTGCACTTGATGTCCATTGTGGTGCGCACGAACTCCCACGCGCACTGCTGCGCATGCGTCGCCGCTGGCAGCATCAGGGCGGCCAGCAGCTGGAGCAGCAGCAACAGGCAGCTCCTTGCTTGTGTTGTTGTCGTTGTTGTTGCTGTTGCTGTTGACATGTTGCTTGAAATTTGTTGCTTTTGATTTCCTCGAATTTCAACTGAATTCTCTCTTATTTTTTATATAAGGGAATTTGGAATTATTTTACTAATTTTTTTGTTTTGTTAAAAAAACTTTAATTCACTTTCTGGTTTTCATATTTGAGCGTATTTTTTCTCCGTTATTTTGGATGGTGTTGTGCGCGTAACCGTAATCCTTGTAGTGTAACTGTGTATGTGTGTGTAACGAATTTTAGCTCAGCACTTGTGAATTTTGTATTCAATTAACATTTGCATTGGCACTTGGTTGAGAATTGCGTTTGATTCAACTTTTCGCTTTTCGTTTTATAGCTCTTTGCGTTTTGAATAGATTTTTAGTTGCTTTGCCTTTTGTCGTCGGAGCTCGTTTTCTTAAAACATGTTAACCGCCTCGCGTTTCAACTCAAACTGATTGCTGGAGTTGCACGCAGTCGACTCCGTTGGCTCGTTGAAAATGTTTTTACGAGCGACGACGCCAACGAACACACACACAGGCAGACGGCAGACACACGCAGAGCAAGAAAGCAAAAGGCAGACAGACAGCAGTGTGCTGTGTGTGTGTGTATGGGTATATGTGTGTACGTGTGTTGGCTTGTTCGTGTTGCTGCTGCTGCTGTTACTGCTGCTGCACTCACACACATGCAACTGCACACATGCACATGTACTCGCTCTCACATACGCTCTGCTCTGCTCTTTGCGCTCCCACACATATAGGCAGCGTCGCAACGTCTCTGTCGCTGTCGCTGCCAACGGCGGCGTCGAGTGCATTTCCTGCATATGCAGTTTAGCAACATGCATATGCGCGCTCTCTCACTCTCGCGCTAACACTCTCTGGCACACACATAAAGACACACGGCTCACATGCTACACACGTATGTGAGGCACTGTTACGCTCTCGCTCTCACCAAAAGTAGGGGAAATGTTGCTGCTCGCACATGTACATTGTACATGTATATAAAAGCAGAGAGCATACAATTCTGCCTCGCTCCCGCTCTCGTTCTCACTTAATGTTTTTGTCTGTGACTTCTCAGTTGTAAAACGATCGTAGATCGAGTACAAATTTGAAATGTTTTTTTCCTTCTCATTTTCCTGATCCACATAAATTGCTCGGGTTATCAACAAATAAATTAATATTGTTCAAGCTGAGATTAGCCAACTTGTTGCTTATCAGCGTCTCGGGTACGCTATTCATTCACTTCCTTACTTTTTATACACACACATTTATATACACATATACATATGTATATATTCTTTTAATAAGCCGCTAATCTGCTGACGATTTATGAAGAGTTCATCAGCGTCAAGCGTCAGAAATATCAAATTAATTTGTTTTAATTACCTATTAGTAAACAAAATGTATGTTAAATGCTGGCACTGTGAAAAAGTAATAAATAACACAGATTATTTGCTAACAAAGCTTTAGCACAAAGTTTATTAAACCTAAACATATAAAATATGAAAAATAAAATATAAATTATAAAAGCCAATATATTATATATAATATTTAATATAATAAAAAATAAAATTTTAAATCTAAATCAAAAATGAAATCATGTTCCGTTTCTGTGCTTCCATTGATTAATCCCTATCTATTCTCTCTTTCGCAATAGGGTTAATAAGCGTTGTCTCTTAGCCTTTTTTGCTAGTTGGCCACATTCAACACTCAACAGGCTGCCTTGCAACATTTTGTGTGGCATGTGTCGCCGTCGTTGGTTTGCTCACACTCACACTCACACTCACGCCTCATGTATGTGTGTATCCTTTCGAACTCGTTGCATGCCTCGTGTTGCAATGCGAGTCCGAGCTCCACATTGATAATGTTGCTATTGCCATGTTGCATGCCACGGGGCTTTAAGCCAACTAGTTCAGCTCGAAGTTTGGACCCATAAAATGCTGTTTCTATTGTCGTATGTCAAATAATCTTGTATATTTTAGAAATCCTCTTCTTATATATGTTATATATACAATACATATGTGAACATATATAGCATATATGTATATGTACACACACACACATTCATATGTATGTGACAGAGCTCCAACATTTCTTTGAACTTTTGTTGGCTGTAAAACTTTTTCTTGCTGCAATTTGGCAAATTGATTTGCTTTTAAGCGTTTGCCTTATTTATTAGGTTTATTTTTGTAGAAGCTTAAAGGGAGATGGAAGCTAATAAGAAGAAAAGTTTGTGAAAAAATTAGTGGAAATTAAGGGCAAAATGATATAATATATCAATATAATATTCACAAAAATGTAACACTTAAAGAAAAATAAAAAAAGTCTGAAAAAGTAAAATTCAATAAATAATTAAATAAATCAAATAAATTAAATATAATAATAAAACAAGTTCAACTATAAATAAAAAAAATTATTTATTAAAAACTTAAAAAATATAAAAATATGAATAATATAAAACACATCAAATTTAATAAAATAAAATATTTAAAAGCAACAAGAAATAGATAAATGATAATAAAATATTTAATAAATAATCAAAATTAATAAATATATAAGTAAAATACAAAATGAAAAATATAAAAAATTTTTAAAATAATTGGTTTTATTTTTAATAAATAAATTGGGATAAAATATAAAAATATGAACTATGAAGTGTAACTTAAAATCTGAATAATATAGATTTTTGTTTATATTCAATAATTCATGAAAATTAATAAATAATAATCTACATATTTTTGTTAATATGAATATATTTTTAACATAAGTGACTTATTATAAATTTGTATTTATTATTTCAATAATATATATATGAGAAATGTTTAGTCAACCTTAAATTCTTTAATGTGTGATTTTAATGATTTGTTCTTCTCGTGTTTTATGTTTTCTCTGATTTATTTATATTTGTTTTCAGCCAAGCAGACTTTATTGTCAGCCGACAATTATGTTGTAAGCCGAAATTCTGGAAATTTCTTTTCAAATGTTTTCCAAAGCTTTCCCACCGCCTACAAATGGGCTGGAAATTCGTTGGCAACGCATTCTCCACTCTCAAATCCCCAAGTTTATGCAGCTTCAGCGTGTCTGCTTGGCTACGTATCCATACGAGATTTGAGCTGTAATATTCATGCTGCATTTAGGCATTGCCCATTAGGCATTACGCATTAGGCATTAAGCATTAGGCATTAGGCATTAGCCGATGCGCCCCATCATTTTGGCGCTTAGCCGCGCGCGAGAATTATAGAAATGCTGTTCGCTTTGCTGGTAGTCGGCAAATTTACGAGTTGCTACCGCGTGCCCATTTATGTCATATAGGCGAACAACTAGCAACAATCTTTCAGACACAGCCCCCCTCGCCCCTCGCCACTGCCGGCAGCAAAGCTTAAAATATTGCATATGAATGTTGCATGCAACGGCAGCAACAAACATTAACGAGCAACAGCAGCAACAGCAGCAGCAACATCGTCGCTGTCTCCGTCGACGTCAGCTGAGGCAGCAGCAACATCGTCGTCGTCGCTGTCGTCGTCGTCGTCGTCCTCTGCTGGCAACATTACAGTTTGAATGCTATTATTATGCCATTTTTAATGCCTTTTACATTCACGCGCGCAACAAGCGGCTGGCGTTGACTGCGCTGCCGCTGCCACTGCCGCTGCCGGCGTCGCTGACTTTGTGGGCCACGTTTTTATGCTCTGCTTCGCTTAGCAAATGCCTTTTCGCTTCTTCTTCTTCTGCTACTGCTATGCCCTGTAGTCGAGGCAGCGCTGGGTATATTTTTGCTAGTAAGCAGAGCTTGAACTTGGAATCTGCAGAATCTGATGGAAATGCTTCTGGGTTTTTGCTTTATGCAGGGGTATTAAATAATTGAAATAATGAAATAATGGTGGAGCCCAGCTTATTGTTGTTCTGTATTTTCTTTAATAACTTTTGATAGCTTAAACATTTGATGATTTTCGCTATATACTATTCGCTATTCCTATTGCTGTAACATATAAATATTTTAGCATTTTAAACAAAATTTCTGGAAATCTTATAGCTAAAGTATGTGTAAAAAAAAAAAAAAAAAATAATAATACTTTTAATTTAAGTTGATATTTAATATTTAATAATTATAAAAAAAAGAAAATAAATAAATAAAAATCAATTCGTTTGTTTAACTTTAGTTGAATTTGTAGTATTTATTAATTATATAAAAATAAATAGTAATAATAATGGTAAGTCATTTCTTAATATTAATATAATAATAAAAAAAATAATAATAATAATTAGTTTAGTTTATTTTTCATATTCAATTTTTATATACTAAGATAATAATAGTAGATCATTTCCTTAGCTTAAGTTGATGTGCTTAGACTGTTATTTGTTCATCCTAAGGTATCTCTTAGTCAACCACACTCTCTTTCTATCTCTCCCTCTCTCTCTCTCTCTCTCTCTCACTATAGCTTATATTTTGTCCAATTTTTGTGCTCCTACTAATTTAGTTACAGGCTATTTAATGTCATTTTTAGTTACTTTAGCTGTGCTAATTTTTGCATCAGTATATGTATGTGTGTTTCTGTTAGCAGCAAAAAAGAATAATATATATATATATATATATATATATATATATATATATATACAGCGAACGCTTACTTAATTTGGCCAAATGCATGCAGCGCGTTGTAATGCAAGTTATTTGCTGTCCGTTGTGCATGTAAATGTTGCGCCCAGCACGCCCACCTGTCATATATGCATAAGCACATGCATGAGTGTGTGAGAATGTGTGTGTGTGTGTATTTATGTTTTTTGGCTGTCGACTTATGCCACTTAAAATTACATTAAAAAACTTCTGTCGTCTGCCAAGCCGCACACAATAGACACGCCCAACGCCCTACACCTAACGCCCCTTTGCCCACTCATCTGACACTCCAGCACACGCTACCTCTCTGCCTGCGCTGTCCTCTTTCTCACTCTATCTCTCTCGTTCTCTCACTCTCCCCCCTCTCTCCCTAGCCTTTGCCCTGCTTATGGCTAGTGCAAACTTTGCCAAGCTTTTGGGAGTTTACGTTTCTGCCTTCGCTGCTGCTGAGGCTGTTGCTTCCCATATACCCTTACAGCGCGGCTACTCAAGTTGCGTAGGTAAACATGTAACGTTTGAGAGGATAGTTTACTTCTCTATCTTATCTCCTCGTATTCAGAAATTGAGTTAATATGCTCTCGGCATGTATTTGAAGAAGCTTAGTAAAGCGGAAGACTCGTTGATGATTTGATATAAAAACGAAGCTCGTATGAGAAAAAAGATGGTAATACATCATATATATTTTCTATGTCTTTCTCCTTTACTCTCTTTCTCTCTCTATATATTTTTTTTACTCTTCTAGCCTAGTATACAAAATTATAAATTATTATTAATAATTCTTTATTCTTATTCTTTATTCTCTCCCCAAAAACTATAAAATATCTCTAAAATTACTCTATGATCTATGCCTGTGTAAGTAGAACAGATTCATTAATTAATGTAGACTCTTTATTATTATATTCTTCTTCTTCTCTCTTCACTATTGTGAATTATATTAATAACATATAATATTTCAATAGTATAAAGAATGAATTAAATAAAAAATAAATTGAATTAATTATGTTATTAGAGTATCACATCTTCGTATAATGTCGCCAGCTCTCTCATAGCAATTTTTTTGCTGCGTTGCAAATATGAAACTTTTGTTACTTAATTATTTTGTTTGTTGTTCTTGTTAATGTTGCTGCTGCCGCTGCGAGTTGCTGCTGCTGCTGCTATATTGTTATTAATTAATTGAGTTACACTTGCAGTGCAATTGGTGCTGCTATTGTTGTTGTTGTTGTTGCTGTTTGCTGTTGCCTGTTGTTTGTTGTTTGTTGTTTGTTTAGTGGTGCGAATATTTTATGAATTTTTAAATTTCATTAACGTGGCATGTGCCGACAATGTTGTCGTCGTAGTTGTTGCTGTTGTTGCTGTAATTGTTGCTGTTGTCACATGTCGACGACCCCCTGCAATCAAGTGTGTGCAGCTATTAGGCACACACACCAGAGACACACACTCAAACACACACACATGGCAACAGGAAGTCCATAAAAAATTCTAAGCTCTGGAGCTGACAAACAGTTCTTTTCAAAGAAATATGTATGAAGTTTTCAAAAAATATATTTTAATTTAATTTATTTTTATTAATAAAATATATTTTGTTTGAATGTTTGTTTGATGAGTTGGCAAGCTGATTTAATATACAAAAACTGCATTAAAAATATATATATATATATATATATATATGAATAATATGAATAATATATACCTATGTATAAACTTATTTAGATATACACATTTAGCATGAATTGTATCTAATCTAATCTGTGTACAAGCTTTACAAATTATAAATTATATACATAACATAAATTATGTATGTAATGTATTTTGTATTATACAAATAATATTAATTATACATTTTCATAGAAATATATCATGTATAGTTCTCTATTAATTATTTTGAATATATATAAATAAATAAATAAAAATAAATATAAATATATTCTGTCTTGTTAAAACTCTGAATCTTAAGAATTTTCTTTGACAATTTCATATAATTTTTGTATTTTTCTATATTTTCATAGCAATTTCAAAAGCTGGCAAATCATATGCTGCATTTACAGTTCTCTCACACTATCTGCTATAAATAAGCCATAAGACCCTTGATCAAGCATCAAGACTTCCCGCTGCATCTGCATATACCTTTTTTACGCCCTGAGCTCTTATCTGGGAGCGCAGTTTCTCACACAATTCAGGCTGAAGCCAAGTGGAATCCGAGTTGGCAGTTGTCGCCCCATTGGAGGCAGAGCCACAGACAGAGCAGCAGCAGCAGCAGCAGCAGCAGCAGCAGTTGTAGCAAAGCTTAAATATTATTCATACGCCGCGTTTGCCATGGCTCTGCTGTAAGCTGCTGCAGTTGCAACTGCAATGTTGCAATGCTGTTGCTGGTCGCACAGCTTTCATTTCGCTGCGCATAACTATGTCAAATTAGTGTCTGACTTTTGCGGCGGATGCACTCGCTCCACGGATGGCCCCATTGGTGGTGCTGCTGCTTTCCCAGTTGCGCATTTAGGCAGCTTTCCCGGCAGCGCAACTCCTTGGGAAATTGTATTCAAATGCGAAACATATTTTTCTGCTTGCTTTTCTTCAGCAGTTTTTTAATTGAATTAGAAAATGGCAATGGGTCAGCAGCACGTTTGTAATGCATAATTTATTTGTTTTGGATTGTTTCTCGTCTTCTTGACTTTCCACGAGTTCAAGTTTTCTTTCGTTGCTTTTCCAGCTGAAACTGATTTCAGCTGCTTGCAAACATTTTCCAGGCCAAAATTTTCATAATCTTTTGGCAAAAACCAGGAGCACACTGAGTGAGAGGGAGAGAGGGAGAGAGCATTGTGTGTGCTTAAATTATGAATATAGTATCTCCCCGTTCATTGCATGGCCTTTAATGAATGGGGCCTGTACAGTGAAAACCTGCTAGCCAATAACATCAAATTCGATTCTGCTTGAGTATATATATGGTAATAGTCGTAGAGCTAAGCAAATGTATATTAAATGTGCTCCTTGTTGTTGGCCTGGCTTTACCGTACGAGCAGCATCAGAAGAAGAAGAAGAAGAAGAAGAAGAAGAAGAAGATGCACTGCGTGTGACAGGAGCAACTCCTCGGCGAGTCCCTGGCAGCTGTCAAGCACACATGCATTACAATTACACTGGCTAACACACGAGCTGAAGTTCAAAGTTGAGAGAGTCGAACTGGAAAACTCGCACCGAGCTGCTGCTGCTGCTGCTGCTGCATATGTGTGTGTGTGTGTATGTGTGTCGTCGCAAGAGACTCGGCTCGCTTCTCTGCTTAAGGAATGTGGGGAGTGGCAGCAACTATGTTTAGTGATCGATATATGTTTGTGTGCCGTATTTGGCGAGTCTAGTTCTACAAAGAAACCAAAGCTCGACTCAATTTCTATATGGATATCACGGCAATACGATTAGCTATTGACTATTTAACATAAACTTGAAACTTGGGACTCGAGCTCAGAATATAGGTTCAGGCTCTCTGCCAAACAGTGAACAGTGCTGGGTGGACTAGGCAATAGTAGTTGCATTAATACTATATATTGGAGACAATCAGCTGTGTAAAGGGCTCTCTAAATAAAAATATCGATTAATCTGCTCAATGATGTGCTCAATCTATAGTTGTTTGCATAGACCCCATTTGGCAGCTCTTAATTCTTAAATTTGTCTTGAGTTTAGATTAACTATAATTATTTGACTACCCCTAATTTGGCGATTCAGGTCTTTAAAAAACAGGAAATGTGTTTCAAACTAAAGACCGATTGTATATTAATGACATTCTTCTTTTTTATTTAACATATTCAGCTCCTTTAGGTTCAGAAATTAGCAGAGAGCAGAGCGAATATTGCTAAAAGGACTGAAAATTGCTGACCTAGAATACTTTTTTGTTCAGAAATTCGAACAATACCCATGATTCTCTGTTCTCTTAATCTAAGCGATATATAACACAATTTTCTACATATACCATCTACATTTATCTACTCTAACTTTTCGAAAATAAAGACAAGAAAAGTGTTAGACATAATTCTACAAATGGATCAGTTTTTATATGGAAATTACATCAATAATTTTATCTATCGATGATTTGCAAATAACTTGATTTAGATTTTGCGACTATCCTCTTTAGCTAACATAGGTTCATCGACTCTTTAGTTCGCTCTACATTGAATTAATCATTGCATTATTTCTGATCAGGGATACTCATAAATCTAATGCCAGATCCCATTAACAGGAATTGACTTAGCCAGCTTCTCTTTATTATATATGGTTGAGCACAATCAATATATCCCATACCCACTCAAAAGATATACGCAAATATATATAAATTTTAATTTTAATTTAAATTTTTGAAACTTTTTCAACTTTTTATTGAATTGTGATTTCACACAGCTGCATGTCCTTTCTATGCAAATTTCTTGTGTAGCATAGTGTTATTTGATATTGAGCTGCACTGTTGTTA
Source organism: Drosophila arizonae (assembly GCF_054131065.1). Taxonomy (NCBI): domain Eukaryota; kingdom Metazoa; phylum Arthropoda; class Insecta; order Diptera; family Drosophilidae; genus Drosophila; species Drosophila arizonae. The sequence goes on along the minus strand of NC_142925.1, from coordinate 21,958,815 downwards.
TTGCTGTTGTCGCTATTGTTGTTGTGTGTTGCTGTTGTTGTTTGTATCAGGCTCATTTGATATGCGGGCTCAGCAATGCGCCCACACGTTGCCGTTGAAACAATGCAAGGCATTTTTTATAATTCCCTCTCTCTATATATCATATACATATATATGTGATATATAACACATATATAGTATATATATATTCTTATAACTATGCATATTGAGCGAGTGAGTAACGAGCCGGCTGGCCTGCCATCGACCGTTCAAGTGCATCTTAAAGATACTTTAGCCATATTGTTCAGTGTCGCGCGTTTAGCCGCAAGTTGAGTGCCAAGTGGTGGAGTGGAGCACTGCAGAGTGCCACGCAAGTGGTTGCCTATTGTGTGTATTAGTGTGTGCTGGTATGTGTGTGCTTCGATTCCTTGCCCAATTGTACAATCTGTGTGTGGAGGGGTCTGATATATGAATGTGCTTTAATGTGCATTTACGCTTGTGCCATATTTTCTCAGATGCTGCCACAAAATGAGGTTAATTACGCGTTTATGCTTCGCTCGGCCGCAAATATTTATTGCTTGCCTTTGATTTATGAGTCCCACACACTCACGCCCCCTACTCCTCCTTCTCCTCCTCCTCTCTAACTCTACCGCTTGCAGCCTTTTGGGCTACCTGCTGCGCCCAAGGAGGAGCGGAACATGTGTGGCACAGAGCTTAGACTGAAGCTGCAACTGAGCCCCAAATCAATGCGAAGCTGTGCGACGCCAAAGAGTGAATTAGTTTGACAAATAAACAAAATTAGCTGCCCAACGTCGAGCAATTTGTGGGTTAGCTATTCATATAAATATAACTAGATTGGGATCGTAAAATGTTGCAAAACTGTTCAAGGTCATGCATTTGAGGATTAGTGAGCAAACTGGATATAGAGAAAACATCCTAAGCAAGAGAAAGGCGTACCGTTTGTTTGAGCAATCTTGAAAAACTTTTGCAATTATTAATAAAGAAATTCACATAGATATTTTAAATATGCATATAAAAAAAAAAAAAAAAAAAAAAAAAAAAAAATCTATAGAAATTAAACTATATATTTATTTAATATTATATTAAAGCTGCAACTAGAATAGACATATTAATATAGACTTTATTAAATAATTATTAATGATTTATGGTATTTTATATTTTATATATATTTTATATTTAAAAAAAAATAATAATAAAATAAAATATTTTATATTTTATTTGTTTGCACACGAAAGGAAAAAAATTGAAATAATTTTGAAATTAATTTATATATTTTTACAAAATTAAAATTTAATAATTGATATACTTATTATATATTTTTTATTTTCAATTTAAAAATTATTTAATATATTTTAAAAACAAAATTTCAATTTATTTAAGGATTTATATACCTATTTTCATATATAAATATATATAAAAATAAATATAAAAATATTTTAAAAATATATATAAAAGTTAATTTATAAATTAATATGTGTGTTTTAATGTTCTTAAATATTTTTCAATAAAATTTTCATAAAATAATATATTTTGCGAGCAACTACGTCCTGTTCCCTCTCACTGCCTCTCTTTCTCTCCATCTCTCCATATATCACTATTGATCATAAGTTTAATAAAATTAAAGCATTTCCAAGCTTCGGGCAGTTTAAAAGAAATTATATTTACACACGTCTGCGCTGCTCAATTTGTGACTTCCTGAACGAGCATTTGCATGTCCAAATACAGTTTGACCCTTTAAAATACTTTATATGAATATAATAATACACTTCCTATAATTTAAATATTTTTATAATTGACGCAGAAATATTAAAGAAAGCACAAAAAAGTCGCACCAGAAAATCACAAAAAAAGTGCACGAATCTGCGCAGAAATATATTCGTAAAGAAAAAGTGTGTGTGTGTGTGTGTGAGAGAGAGAGAGAGAGAAGAGAAGAAGTTAATAGCGCGCATAACCCATAATCATGGCTAAGCGCAAAAAGTCAAGCAGACAATTCTAATTGTCAGAGAGGCTCAGGCCGGGCCATTTCATTTCATTTTCGGCTTATTTCGCTGCCTTTTCAAAAATATACATATATATATAAACACTTATTTAATTTGATTTTTTTCTGGTTTGGCAATTTTTCAGCATTTTGCTAATACCCCACTTTGAGTTGGGCTCGCCAAACGCAGATCGCAGATCGAAGTTATTTGATCGGAACCCTTCATTAAACACACGCAGACTGACGACTCATGTTTATAAATTGGTCTATAATTTATATTTTTACAGCTTACAACAGCGACGCGCTTGGCTTATATTTATTTATATATTATTGTTATTTTTTCAGCTAAAGCGTACGAAAACATTTTATTTTTTCAGGCCTCAGCTGAGGCCTTCCAGAAATAAAAATATATTTATATTTTTGCAGGCCCTCTTCTTCGAGCTAATTGCCAAAATTGAGTGAAAATTACTTGCAGAATGAAGCGGAAAATAAATATTTTCTTCTCGTTGTCTTGTTGTTTCAGTAAACAGTTTAAGACAGAACAGACAGTGCTAAGGCTAAGGCCCCTTGTCTAAGCCGGGGCTCGTCTAGCTGCGGTTGCTTTTGCAGGTAGCTGGCATCCGCTCTCGGTCTTTCGCTCTCTCGCTCACTTGCTCTTTGCTCTCTTGTCGTGCGGAGGGGAAATGCACTAATACAACTGCACAGCTGCGCTCTCACTAATACTTTGACACTTGATCTTGCGCTCTCTCGCTCTCTGGCGGTCTGTTCACTCTTGCTCGCTCGCTCTATCTAAGGGCTAACGCATTTTGTGTTTCACTCGCACGTTTTTCGCTGCCTGCACTTCCTTTGCTTGTGTTGGTGTCGCTCTCACGCACACACTGACAACGCTGCCTCTCTCTGTCTCTCACTCTTGTTTACGCTCTCGCTGCCTGCTCTCCGCTCTCGCTCTGGCTCTGTCATTGACACGCTCAGCAGGCAGGTTTGCTGCTAGGCAATTATGTATCTTGTATCTTTCGGCTCGCCTGCGCTGTGTATCTCTACCTCGCCTGGCTCTAGCTGTAGCTGTATCTCTAGCTGTATCTGTGTCTTTAGCTGCTGCCTCAAATGTCTCACATTTTGCTCTAACACTTGCGATTCTTACATAAATACATGTATATCTGTATATATCGCAGATATTGTTTTGGTCGCTGCGCCTGCGCATTCATTGAATATACGAAACCAAAATTTATTTTAAGCCAAAAAAAGCAAATTCGAAAAAAAAAACTCTGTTGCCACTTGGCTGCGTTTTGTGGTGTGAATTTCTTATGCTTAAAAGTCCCGCAACTGATTTGGACGATATTTTGTATATATAAGAAAAAATAGCACTAAATACCAAACGGAAATTTGATCTTTGACTCGAACACCCGCCAACATTTCCCATTGCCTGGTCTGGTCGATAGCAAATTTTTAGTTGCCTTTGTCGCTTAGCCGTTTATTGGCTGTCGCTCGTTCTGCTTAACTTGTTTTCTTGTTGTTGCTGTTGTTTTTTGCCACACACACGAAATGCTCTCATTTGGCCAACTCTTTTGCCATTTTACAATGCAGTTGCCGTTGCCGTTGCCGTCGCCGTTGCCGTCGCCGTCGCCGTCGCCGTTGTTCGCTTGGCTTAAATGAAACTAAATGAGGCGGTAATCAAGTTGTGTTCCAAGCGTCGCCTCAGTCCGTTATAGCCGGCACCTCTTTGCGGTATTTTCGTTTCTCAGTTGCTCATTTCTTTAAGTTGTCTGGGTTTTGCTTTTTTTTCGCTTTCGTCTGTTTTTTTTTTTTTTTTTTTCATACCTCTCTGGTTGTTGTAAACCGCAAATTTCACACTTGCCTCATGAGCCGAGGAAGTCTGAAGGAAGTTCGCAAAAGCGTAAACGCCACAAAAAACCAACTCTTCACCTTTTCTTCTTCTTCTTCTCTGTTTGCCATGCAAGTTTTCAGCGCTGATTGATTTTTTAATGTATAGCAAATAGGCGTGGGGGGAGGGGAGGCTGCGGGGCGGAACTGTTTGGCCACTTCATATGTGGGCTGCGAGGACAGCAAATTAACTCATGTAATGAAGTTGCCTGATTAGATTTTGGTTTTTTCGCTGGACGTCACGAAGTACTGTATTTACAGGGTATAAAACGAAGTGGATGCAATTTGTTTTTTTTTTTTTTTTTTTTGGTGAAGAACGGACAGTCTTAAAGAGAGTTGTTCACAAGCTAAAGCTGAAGCTTAAATTTTGAGACTTTAAGTGAGATATTATGAGAATAAAAGGTATTTATAAGAAATTGAATTTTGAGAGGGAAAGGGTAGGGTGTGGCATATATGACAAAATAATTTGCAGAGTACAGTTTTATGGATATTCGGTGTAAACACTTAATTGAATTGAATAAATTGAGTAACATTATTATTGAAGATATTAATCTGATAATGCTATTTCAAATTATAATAAATATGGTAAAGTATAAGTTTTAATATTTCTATCTTTAATTCTTGCTCTAGATCTCTTTCCTGGTGTTAATATAATCAATTGTATGAATTGCATGAATGCCATCTTTTAGATAACAATCTATTAATTATAGTTCATAGAAGACATAATATATAAATAGGTAATACATTTAAACTTAAACTTATTTTGAGCAAAAGTATATATTTCATAGTAGTTTATAAATATGTATAAAGGCAATGGTACTTCTTTGGAATATATGTATAAGCAGCGTAACTACTTAAAAGTGGCAGATGTTGCTCTTTATATATGTATGTACATTTTGTTATATTTTTTATTAAATATTATATATTTTTAAACGACTACTATAATTGTAAATACTGCTACAATGATTTGTAAACATATTTATTGCATACATTATTTTAAATATTATACACACTATATTTTATGATATTATATTACGTATTATACACCCAATATATAGTATGTCTATTTACTAAATAGAATTTAAGCTTAGCTTTATTCAGCATTAAATTGTGCTGTTTCGGTCCTATCTAGATGAATTGATGAGCAGCGTGTCTGCTACTGTTTTGGCCAGCAGATCAACGCACACCCACACACCGACGCACACACCTACAAAAGCAAACACAGTGTGTGTGGGGCTTTCTCTCAAGCTCTTCGCTCACTTGACAAATTCATTTCAATATTTTCGTTACACTTGAGAGCAGCATCCAGCAGCAGCCGCATCAGCTCCCATCCTGAGCACTTCACATGCATGAATATATATGTATATGTATATATGTATATATCTCTCTATATATTGTATAATAAATATTATTGCTTGGAGTATTTGTATTATTATTTTTTTTTCGGTTGGCCAATGGAGCCACTGTAGCCACTCGAAACCCACTATAAATTCAGCGGACCAGGCCATGACTTAATTAAGAGTCGCACGTTTATTGTGCTTACCTGCGTAGTTTTTTTTTCACATTTATTTTTGGTTTTTACAATATTTTTTTTTTTTTTAACTTTTGTTTATGTTGAACTTACACTTTTTATTATTGTTGCTGTTGCTGTGGCTTTTGTTTTGTGTTTTTGTTGAAACGTCATCATAAATTGCAATTAATTTCAACAGTTGCCGGACGCAGCATATAATAATCATTTTTTATCTTTTTTTAAACCATTTTGTTGGCCTTTTTCTCATTTTTTTTCCATTTTTTTCCAATTTTTTTTTTTTTTTGTTGCCTGTAGGTGTTTCATTAAAGTTAGCCTTGATTTTTCGCAGAGATCGTCTCTTGTCTTGCCTGTCTCGTATATATTAAATTATTTTCACACCTCAAAATGCCGAAGCACTTAAAATTATGCCAATCACGAGCTGGTTTGCCATTGTTTACGTTTTCAAGTGTACTTCATAGGCGAAGGCAGCTGTAGTTTATTGTTGCCACATCACGGCACCATAATGATATATATAGATAGATAGATGGATTGATTGATAGTGAGCAACTATAAATAGAAACGTCCTCTGAATTGATCGAATTTACATACGGCTGCGGCTCGCTTTGTTTTACTGCCTAATTTGTGAAGCCTTTCGGCAGATACGAGCTGCATTTTGGTTTCAATTTCTTCTTTCTTTGTAGATCACAAGAGCCGAAATTTGTCTCTGGTAAGCTGTCGCCTTTTTATCAATCGATGGTGGAGCTGGGACTTATATGGGGGATGGGGGGATGGGGGAGGGCCATTGGAAAGCCATAAAAATGAGAAAAAGGCGCGTAGTGCTTAATTTTAGCCTTTTACGATGCCCAAACCAAATGTCAATTGATATGAAATTTTAGTTTTACAGCTGCAGCAATAGCAGCAGCAGCAGCAGCAGCTCGCGTGTGAGTCGAGTCGCAGCTGAGGCCAAATGCAATTGGCTATTGTCATAAAAAACACTTTGTGAAAGAGTTTTGTGCGGTTTGCTCAGTAATAGCTATCGTTGTTGTTGTTGCTGTTGTTGGACCTTTTTTATGCATCGTCGAGCAGAAAGTGTAGCAGTTATCTGTTACACGAAGCGGCGTCGGACTACTCGAGGATACGCAGGAGACAAGCGAGCAGCACTGAGAGAAAATTATGGGTTTCAATTGAAAAGTGGCTGAGCCAAAATTGTGCGTGCTTAGGCAGTCGTTTATATTCGAAAAATGAGGAAGAGAAAAGGGTTTGTTGTTTCATTGTTTAATTGCAGTAATTGAGCTGGGGAGAGCTTCTTAGCATTTGAAAATAGGTTGAAGAGTTTGCAACGAGAAAAGGGAATGCCAAGTAGGCTAAATTTTCTATATAAATATATAGTTTTATTAAAAAATAGAATTAAGAGTAAGGTTATTTAGAAGAGAATAGAAGAAAGAAAATGAAATGGAAATATTTGAGTATATTTATTTGATATTCGATAAACACAAAGATTATTAACAATAATATGTTATATACCAAATTTTTAATATTATACTTCTTTTTTTTTTTTTTTTGCTATTTTATATATTTATTTTACATACTTTTCTTTATATGCCATTATTTATTTTAATTTTATTAAATTTATTTATTTATATATGTCACCCTTTACTTTTAATCAATTTACTGCATTAGCATTAAAAGCGATTGTTAGTTTAATTAAATTTATAAAATTTAATTATAAAAAATTCCAAACAAAAACTATAATTATAAATAAAATAATGAATTTAAATGCAACACAATATAATAAAAAATTCGAACAATATTTGCATATAATTAAATAATAATATAAATAAATAAATAATTTAATAATATAAAGTAATTGAATTAAAATTTAATATATTTAAATTGTTGATTATGGAGCATTAAAAAAAAAAGTAATATTTGTATTCTTAAATAAAATGAAATAAAATTCCTCTCAAATAATAGCTAATTGATTTTTTTGGTAGTTCCTTAAAGCCTATAAGAAATTACAAAATGAAATTTTATTAAAATAATAGAATTACACTCCAAAATATTACTTAGTTGTATAAAACACCATCATTTTTGTAAAGTCTACTTAAATCTGTAAAATTGATTGATAACTACATATGCAACTAATGCAACCCTATAGCAATTAGCACAAATAATAGAGTAGAGATACTCTCTCAAGAGCTCTGCTCATTAGCTACGAAAATTCCAGGCAGGAAGGCAACGAAAAACTTCCCAAGAAGCACTTTAAGCATAATTTGCATATCTGAATTAGAGTTGAGCTCGCGCGCTATCTACGCCCAAGTTTCTCGAGCAGTGTACGTGGCCATTACAATAACCACAACATAAAAATGAAAAATATATATAAAAAAAAGAAAAGAAGAAGAGGAAAACACCGAATAGAATAAAGGATATGCTTTGACTGGTGGCTACTGGGCTGCTGCCTTTAAAACTTTGTTCTATTCCACGCCCCGTTTTTATTATCGCCGTCTAAGTCGCCGCTCGACTTAAGGGACGGCACATAAAAACGCCAAGAAACCAGCAGCAGCAACAACAACAACAACAACAGCAATATCAAGAGCAGCTAGAGGAATTGTTAGGCTAGGCCATTAGACGGGAGTGCAGTCGCCTATCTTGGCATGCCAAGGATAACAGCAGAGAAAAGTAGAGAGAGAGGGAGAGAGAGAGAGAGAGAGAGAGAGAGAGTCGGGAGCTAGGTGCTACCACTAAAAGTTGACCCAAATTTTATCATCAATGTGACAGAAAGTAGCGATTAGATGATGCCTTTTATGTGCAACGCCAGGCTGCCAGGCTGCTGGGAAAACGTTGCCTGAACCTCTTTCTCATTTTTATTCATTTTCTTTTTCTTTTTTTTTTTTTTGTGTAACCGACAAAAGGTGCCACTGTTTGGTATTAGTACTATATGCTTTTGCTGAATGGGTTCTGTATGAGCGTAATGCGCCGCCTGATATCTTAATTTGCCGCATCTATCGTAGTGCAACCACTTGAGTGTGCCTCTGTGTGTGTGTGCGTGTGTGTGTGTGTGTGCGTCCGAGACGCCACTCAAGTTGTTGCAGCTGCACTTGTTTGAATTTCCATGGGGCACAACATACACACGTATCCGGCCTGTCGCTCTCGTAGCGGTCGGCATCAGGCGCCGTCAGGGCAAATACGCGCATCCTGCACTTGAGAGTTGTATACCCTGTAGTAGTCAGTGCAGTGGGTAGTATGATGAAGCACGCGTTGGACATTGTGCAGTTTAGTTGTTAAAATAAGTATATTCTATATTGTAACTAATTTAAATTGAATAGTAAACATCTTTGTATAAACAAGAAATAAAGAGAGGGTTTACGTGTAGAGGTAGTATTACTGTGGGTCAGAAAACCTTTAATGATAAAATCAATATTGCAAATGAATTTTAAAAATATAATACTAAAATTATTAAATGTATATTTAAATGAATATTTTGATTAATTTATATATCGATATGGATTAGCTTAGACTTTACATTTATATACTATACTATATACTATATAACAAAAAAATAAATAAATAAAAAAAACCAATATTTTGATTTTCAACAATATTTCTCTACTCTTTAAATTGTAAGCAATTATTGCAAATGTTTGTTTCTTCCTTTACTTCAACTAAAACAGCTAAAAATACTTTTACTTCGACTTACAGGGTATTTCAGCGTCACTCTCGAAGATTCGCTGAGCTGCTCTTTTCGGTAAATGATGCAGAAAATCGCAGCCTAGACAGCAGCTGAGGCGTTTGATTTTTGTTGGTGTTTGCTATGCCATGTAGGTCGCTTCAACTATGCATGAAATGTCCAGGAGCCTATCGGAAGTTGATAGCATTCGGGTCTTCGGTACCTTTGGGTAATTCTAGACACTGCTTCCTTTGATCTCTGCCAGACTGTGTGTGTGCGTGTGTGTCCCCTGATAAAATGTTGATAAACCAATTCTGAAAATGCAAATCTCAGCTGTCCACGACAAAGGAAAAAGCCGTCAAATCGTAAAGAAGCTAAAGGCGCAGCTTATGAATATTTATGGCGCCTAAAAGGTTCGCTTGGGATAGGCTTGCAAGTATAATGCTCCATAAATACAAAAAATGAAAATGAAAATGAAAATGTAAATAAATATGAAATAGTCCTAATTCATGAAATTGTGGCAAGTGGCTGGAATTTATATCAATAATGCCGTTAGACGCGAACACTCAGTCGTTGCCTCGTAGTTATTTATTAAAGCCAAGTTAACAAGCCGTCGCCATATTTTAATCTTTCAACAAGTTTGCCCTGCCTTAGATTTGTGGCTCTTGTTGTTGTTGTAGCTGTTGTTGTTGCTATTTTGCCAGTGTCCAAGATTTTCCCGTGCCCTGAACGCATTTGACACGCAACTTGAACCTGTAGCCTCACCCCACCTCTCCTCGCCCCGCCCCACCCTATCTCGTCTCGTGCACTTTGTGGGCCAACTGAAAATCAACTGCTAACATGGCATAACTTATGGCCAAAGCATGCAAATTTCATTTCTAGGGGCAGCTCCGTTATGGTTGGACTCCATCGGGCGTTTGCCGGAGCGCGGGTCCTCCATTGAAGTTGAAGGCAAAAGTTATTGGCACTTTGTCAAAGTAGGCAAATACGTTCACAGCACTCCAAGTGCGGTTTACACGTGTAGTCTAAATATATCACCTAATGGGCTCCAAGTGCACTCAGTTGAGCTCTTTTGTAAGCAATAAACTGATTTATCAAATGGATCAATTTGTGCAGCTGATGTGCTGAAAATAAATAGATCAACTAGTAAAAAAAAACGTGAAGCGAGCGTGGAGAGAATAAACTGTGGAAAATAATAATAGAGTCTTATTGAAATTACCAAAGGTGTTGCTAATTAATATCATTTTGTTGTTGTTTTATAATAAATTAAAAAAATTATATTTTTCCTTTTGTTTTTTTGTTTTAAGTCAATTCTATGTCCAGATATTTCCAAATAAATAAATAAATAAAAAATAAAATAAAATAAATACAAAAATATTATTAACAGCAATAAATAAATATTTGCGTGTTTTTTTTTTAATTTAATATAAATATATTATTTTATTTTCTAATATCTAAATTTAAAAATTTAAAAATTATATAACTTTTTTTCTATTATCTAAATAAATCTAAATATGAATGAATATGCATGTTTTAATTTATTTTTATGTTAGAGTAAATAGTGTTATTATTATTATGCACCTATTGAAGATGGTAAATCAGGGTTATTATTTTTATTTTATTTTTTTTTGTATTTGAAATACTTAATATTTTTGAACTTTTAAAATTTGATTTGCATATTATTCATCATAAATAATTTGATTTACTATAAGATTTTCCACGAGAAATATTCGAAGAAAGTTTTCGAATAAATAATTTATGCCTTTTTTGAGTGTGCACAATGCTAAATGAATAAACCAAATATTCTTTTTTATATTTATCGCATTTTCGCTTTCTCATGGTTCATGGCATAAACGTAAGGACTTCTCGATTCCTGAACAATTTGCGTGTATGTAGTGCATATTGTGATGGCAGCTGCCCATTTCAGCCCATATGCCCCTCGTACTCTCCTAAGCATGTATGGATTGAAGCTAGTAGTTCGGCTGTATATCTGGCCATGTATACACACTTTGAGCCAGAACGATAATTGGCCGGGCTAATTTACCTATTTAACCAGATTTGCGGGCGCGCAGGCGGCGCCCAAACATGCAAATCGGGCGCAAACAAGAGCTTCACTCAATTTGCAGTTGGCCAAAATACTTGAAGGCAGTTTTCGTGGAAAACACTTTCCGAAAACTTTCCCAAAAAAAATGAGAACAATACGAGTTAAGATTGAAATAGTTTGGTTCTTTGTGAAGTGCAGTTGGGCACGAAACCTAATTAATTGGGATGTGTTTGCGCAGCAGTTGCGCAAGCTTCAAAAATACCTAATCTAGCAAAGCTTGTCAATATTTGTGGGTGTCTACACAGATTGTGCAACAGCCGTAACAGCAGCAGCAGCAGCAGCAGCAGTTGTAGATATAACTATTTAATTGTCAAAAACGAGACAGTTAGGAAGGGGAGGGGGGACGAGAGATGTTATCTAATCTCTGTGCCACTTAGGGCTACCACATAATGTGAGTTGGCTATGTGGCATTTGCAACAAAAAGGGGAATTGCATTAATAAGAGAAGAGCATGAAGAAGGGCTGCTGCTGCTCTAGCTCTTAGCTACTGTATTTATTTAAGCCCTCGACTCTGTCGCGTCATTCAATTAGAAATGAAAACATGAAGACAAAAAGGTCGGGCTGCTCCAAAAACTGTTTTAGTTTTGACTTTGCCTCCGTGCATAAAAAGCCAAACAAAATATTTAGAAAGCAAAGATAGAAGCAACAGCCAGCCAGCAATAAGAACAACAATAGGACGCAACATATGTACCAAAGGTAATTGTCAAGTAGAGCAGCCACAGCAGCCAGCAGACAGCAGACAGACGCAGTCGTGGATGTGGACGTGGCACGAACCGCAGCCAGCAGGAGAAGCCACCAAACCAGCTAAGAAAAGCAAATACCGAATCCGACTTGCAGTCGCAGTCGCAGTTGAAGTCATAGATGGAGTCACATGGAGTCTAAAGACAAAGACCGAGGCAGTTGGGGTGTTCGGCTACTGCGCACACATATTAACCCATTGCACTGCACTCTCCGCCTACAAATGACACACAAAAATTGTAACACAAACAAGATGAGGTGTGCCCTGCTGCGGTACGAATATTAGATGCTCTGAGAGGGCGAGCGACGGGCGGGGAAGTAAATTGAGCTTGCAGTACTAAGAGAGTTGCTAGGGTGGAGAGCCTGCTATAGGCAAAATGAATAATCTGATGTTAGGCAGCAAATCTTTTTTGAAGTGTAATTATATAAATTTACATATTACTGTATATACTCTGGCATTGACATACATATCAAGGTATGACAATTTACTGTTAAAACTGATTGTACTCTTTTTTTCTTAATTTAATGTAATTGCTGTAGTATTTATATAATATACAATATGATATTTGGTAATGTGCTAAGGAATTTATACATTAAATATAATTGAACAAATTTTTAAGAAATAGAATAGAATAGAATATTGAATTTAAGTTAATACATTTGAAAAATATTGAAAATAAATAAGTTATTATTGAGCATCGTGCCACAGTACATAAAGATAATAGTCTTAGGATAATATAATTTTTTTTTTTTTTTTAATATTATTGTTTAACTATAAAAGTATAATATACTTTTTATGTATTAACAAATAATCTAAAATCATTTCATATGTGTATATCATGCAAAAAATGATTACTAGTAATATTATACTAATATTATATCATTAGAATTATTCATTTAATATTAAGGTTGATTTCTTATACATTTAATATTTGAATAAAATTTCTATACAAAAATTTATAAACGAATAATATTAACTAAATATAATAATAATAATATACAATAAGTATAAAAATATATATGTATGTATGATTTAGAAACGGATTATGGGAAACTTTGAGAAACAGCTACATATTAAATTACATACAGCTACAGATACAGATACAAAGTTGATAAATGACGTATGTTTGTATAGATAAGGAAGAAGAAGAACAGTTTGTGTTTCTTTACAAATATGCCATGTCCATTGTTATGTATGTATATGCTCCACAAACAAAGAGTACAACAAACACAGTAGTTGTTCTTACTTAAGTGTACACAAATGTGTGTGTGTGTGTGTTGCTCGTCTGGCATAGCGAACAAACACTTTTGGTAACATTCTTGTGGTTTTGGCTGCTCAATAGAACTAAAATATGCTGAGGTCTGGCCATCGCGGCTTGGGTCGACTGGAGGGGTTAGACATATGCGTGACAATTAATATAAGACTCGTCGCGGTTGTTGCTGTTGTTGCTATTGCTGTTGTTGTTGTGGGTGTAGGCTGCTCTCTGCAAGAGGCAGGGAGGGGGTGGGGCAAAGGCGGTTGACAGAGGTACACAAAACGGAACTGCAGACATTGCGCCCAAGAGACGAGACGAGACTAGCTGCAAGCACTTGTAGCTTGCACCCCCCTCTCTCGCTGCCTCTCCCCCTCTCTCGCTCCATCTCTATCTGTTTATATTGCAGACGGTAGCCATGCCTACATAGTCGTGTCTTGGTGGCATATGCGACAACCATGTGGCGTCTAAATGACAGCCCCAAGTTGCGGGTGTATGTATACGTGTGTGAGTGTGTGTGTCTGTGTGTGTGTGTATGAGCTGGACACGGCACCTGCCAGAGCTGAAACCAATTTGCGGGGCATAAAACAAACTAAACAACGACGAGGGGGCAACCTGCGCTGCCTCCGCTGCCTCTGCTGCTGCTGCTGCTTCTAGTGGCAAGCCAGAGCAGGCCCTGGCCGGGCCTTCCGACTGGGTCGCGTGTCGCTTATCAGGCTGCTTTATCAGCCAGAGAGTCCACTCTACTTCAGGCTCAGAGTCCAGCCAAGGCAAAAACAAAAACTTCGTTAGCGTTTTGTGGCGTCTTGAGCTATTTGCTACTTGTTTTCCATTTCTCCCTGTTGCACGTTGTGGCCCTTGTGTTGCATTATTATTGTTTTTCATATGCCCTGTATAAATTCTATTCAAGTGGGTATATTGCAGTTGGGCTAGTGTGTGACATGGATCACCCAAATAGCAATAAGAGGGAAATACTATGTGGACTTGTAAGATAACTAAAAGATCTCCAGGTTTCAATTTTCTATTAGAAATCCTATTAGAAATTCTATTAGAAAATAATGTCATTTTGAATGTTAGATGTAAATTATAGGAATGCTTAAGAGCTATAAATTATATATTCATTTCAATCCATGTAAGCAATTACATATCAAGAGAATTCTTGTATACCCTAGGCATTAAAGACTTACTGAAATCGTTACATATAAAGTAAAGTATATAAGTATATTTTATTAATTTTATATATAATTTCAGATAATATCATTGGTATTTATTTAAACACTTTAAGCCCGTACACAAATGTATATCATTGGTATTTATTTAAACACTTTAAACCCGTACACAAATGTATAATTCAAAATTGCCCTACATTTTTATTTATTTTTGTTGTAATTCTACAACTATTCACAATAAATAGCGAAATATTAAAAATATTTTAATAAATAAAATAAATTTAAAATATAAATATAATACTTAAAGTTGCATGTGTTTACCATATATTGTTTATTTAGGAAGTATATATGTATATATAATTATCATATCAACTGTGCAGATAATTTCAAAATGTTTAAATCAAAACAATATAAATTGAGCTTTAGATAAAAAAAAATTTGAAATATTAGTCAGTCATTGATGATTTACCAGAAAAATTCTTCTTCTATTTACTTTATTATTATATATTATTTTATTATCGAATTAAATGAAAATATATATTGGTTCTTGAATTGTTTTATTTCAATTACAATTTATATACTACTTTTGTCAACAAGATAAATTTGTTGCTATTTACAGGGTATTCTGTAACCCTCTGCTTTGGGCTAAGGTATTTCAACTTGTTTTTTGCTAGCCAACTGCATATTTTAAGTATGCGCTGCCGTTGTTTTCATTATGCAACACACACATACATATGCGTGTATATACATATATTCCAATAGGTAGCCTGGCTTTAGTATGCATGTGCGGATATTGTGAAAATGCATTTCCACTTAGATCCTAACTGATTGCGCCTTTGACAGGGCGTGGCATTGTGTGGACTTAAAAAGCCATTTTAGTTACGAATATGTGAGAACAGGCCGGAGTTTCTTTTGAAAGGAATTGCGGCGAATAGTACGGGGAAAGTGGATAAATACCAAAATGCAATATATGAAATGTTTCAGCAAAAAGGGTTTACAATGTGTGTTTGTGTGTGTAGGGAGCGTAGGGAATGTTTATTTAAAAGCGGGTGGCTTATGTGTCTAAACGAGCGTGTTGAGACATGCGAGACTACAGAAAAGGGAGAACTTTAAAGGAATGTGTACAAACGCGTATTTTGTGTGAAAATGTGAGGAAAACTGCGTAAGTAAAATTGCTTGCTTGGATTGGATTGGGTTAGGTTGGCTGTGATTAGGTAGAAGCTGTCTCTTTATAAAGCAAATCAAGATGGAAAATTAAAAGAAATTTAGAAGCAATTTTTATTCACTTGATGTGATATTTCTGAAGTAAATCCCCCCTGTCTCTCTCTCTCTCTCTTTCTCTCTTTCTCTTTCTCTTTCTCTTTCTCTTTCTCTTTCTCTTTCCCTTGTAAGACTGCTCTTAACAATCATAAGAATTTAACTCTCATACCGATTTATCAGCAATGCGAAGGATTCAGACGATCCTCAAAGGAAGACGCATCAATCCTGGAATTCCAAATAGGGCTCCATTTGCTGACGATTAGTTACGATCAGCTTCGATTAGTTATGAACTTGTACGGCTTCTGAAATCTTCGCTTGATTTAATTTTCAGTTTCTTAGCCGTCCCTTGGGGCTTCGGCTTCTTATGGCTCTTAATTGACTGGAATTGCTCTCCAAGGAGCAAATCAATTGATCTTAAGTGCTCATTTATGCAGAAACAGCGGAAATTGTTAGCTGGCAGCAGCGGAAACAGCAATTCGGAGGCGCAACTCCTCTACAAATAAGTGTATTCAAGTGGGACTCAAACACTTGATCTTTGGCAAATGCGTGAAATAGATACTTGAATGCCCTGGGCTGGGCACAGGACAGCTGCAAGATAGGTGGATGCGCGTTTAAGGATTGCATTTACAATTTAGCTGCTCCACATAAAATAACTCAATTTGTTGCAACAAATTGACAGAAATATGAGCCAAGACAACAAGCCGAGCCGGAGGCGGCCCACAGTTGAGAGCCCTAAGCACTCATTGAGAGTCATAAATTTGTCATCGATTGCATGTGAAATTCGACTCTGTCAGCTGCAGCATCTGATCTGACTTAGAGGGACAGAGAGAGAGAGAGAAAAAGAGGGTCAGAGAAATAGAGAGAGAGGCTGGCAGAGTTAGGTCCCCAGGCAGAGGCTCCTCGCTTCGTGTTTGTGTTTTGAGTATCTGTTTGTTATCCTTAGAGCCAGTTTATTGCTTTATTATGTCGCTGGGCGTCTTCATTGTGTCAGTGCCTGTCGTTTCGTCTTATTTTTATTATTTCTGTATGTTTTGCTTTACGATTCCGACGTAATCTGCGTGATTTCTAGTGCTGCAATTTATGCAGGCTGTTCAAGAGCTCTGCAGAAAAAAAAGAACAAAAAAAAAAAATTTTTTTTTAAATATATTGCATCGTCTTCCAGCGCTGCTCTCGAAGTTCACCTATATTAAATTTCAGTTTTTGCCAGCCTAAGCATTTTATTTTAATTTTTTTTTATAAATGCACGAAATGCACTTGGCATGTGAATAACAAAGAATAACTAGAATATACCCTGTAATTGAATTGCTTGCGAATTTCGAACTTAGTTTGACTTGGACCAATTTTTATTTATTTATTATTTATATCAAGAGTTGTGTGCATTAAAGACGATTTATTGATCTATTTTATATTAAATATTTTAGTTTTTATATATTTTTTGTTCTCTTCATTTTCATTTCCTCTTCATCTTCAATTAGCAAGTCTTCACTTATTCATGCTGCACTTTAATCGTTTAGTTTTATAATGCCTCAAAGTTTTTGTAACCCACTTTCGAAAGGTTCTTTGAGTTATTGCTCAAGATAAAATGTGACTGGTCAAAGTGGAGCTCTTGGTGGGAGTGAGAGGGAGAGGGGGAGAGAGGCAGGGAGCTGCGTCTTTGGTTTGTTGCTCACTTAACTGGAATAATTGACATGAACGATTCCTTGGCTCAACTCTTCTGTGGTTTCATATTTTACTAGACGCCTCTTCAAGTGAGCCTGGCTCCTTGGTTTGTCAACGCCTGCTCTGCTCCTTAAGGCTGCTGCTGCCGCTGCCGCTGCTGCTGCTGCTGTATGCTCGGCTGAGTAGCTTCGCTCAAGCTGCAACAGTTTATATTGCATTATTCTGCTTGAATGGCATTTGCACTTTGAGAAAAATAACAAAAAATACAAGAAGCGAAAGAGAAGAAAAAGTCGATGCCAATGCCCAACGAAAACAAAGCGAATTTCATTATGAGCGCCGACCCCGCAGCCCCGGACACGCTCAATTTGAATTATGAAAATCACGAGCTGCTGCAAGTTCTCTTTGTGGGCGTAAATGTGGGCGTATTTATCGCAGTTGTTGCTGTTGTAGTTGTTGTTGTTTTTGGCATTGCGTCGGTTGACTTTTGAATGAATCTCACTCAATTCCATTTCGCCATTGAAGCGTAAAATTTAACGCAGCTGTTGTCAGTTGCACGGTGTTTTTTACTCCTCTCCCTCTCTCTCACTCTCTCTCTCCCTCTGCCCTTCTCTCGCATATTTGATGAGGCGGCACATCAGGTGGCGCTCCATATGCCACAGCTGCTTATTGTAATGTCGGTGGAGCCAATATTAAAATCCGAAAGCCACACAACCATGACCGTGAGATCGAGTTAAGTGAGTGCCGTGTAATATGGGAAAATCTGCAGAGTTCACAGGATTTCTGGTGCGGCTCGTGTGCACCTTTCAGTTTGAGTGAGAATTTGCCGAAAGCCTCAACAGAGGCTGCTCTGTGGGAGCTGCAAATGCAACAGATATCGCATGTATGTATGGGAAGGCCAGTTACCTTCGGCCATAACTGAACTCAGTTGAATCGCTGGGAATTTCAGTCAATAAACTTCTGAATGAATGAACTTGTATATATAGAGTTGATAACCATAATTTATATATACTATATATAAAATAATAGCATAGATAGATATTCCTTTATAAGTTAGACACTCAACTAAGTTTCCACTAGAGTTTATCAATTGAATTATTTGAAAATTAATAATATCTCTACTTGGCATTCAAACAGATTAAATCATTTCATGCACAGCTATATTTTGAATATTAAACACATTTTGTATTGTGGAGTTTGTAAGGCATTATGATGTCATATAACTAAGCTAATTAATTGATTTCCTTATCTTTATTTCATTACTTTTACTTTTTTAGCTGCAATATAGAATCATTTATAAATCATTTCGTAGTAAATTTGTATATTCAAAATACAACATGATTTTGTAAATATTTCTAAATATTAGTCTGTATTATTATTATTATTATTATTTTTTTTTTTACAAACTATAATAAAGTATTACTTTCATTTTAATTTACTTATGTCAACCAGCTTTAGTCCAGGTCAAATTTATTATTTTTCACATATTTCCATCTACACCAAAATGCCAAAGAGTTTCTATTACATTAGTGTTTTCGCTCTTGTAAATGAGTTCGACACAATTTTAATTAATAATAAAAAAAATTAAAACAAAATTCGGCAGAAAATAAAGATAAATTCAATTCAATTGAAAAAGAGAAACATGTTTATAACTTAAATTGTATATATAATCAGGAGTAATATTTAATGCATTTAATTAAATAATTTAATTTAATTTATTAATAATCAAGAGTAATGTGAAATATAGGGCAAGCACATTTCTAAATGCATTCCTTTCCATTCAAAACTCTTGTTTGGTCTTTAAACATTTAAAGCCATACTGCAGTCTGCCTTACATATATACATATTAAGCTTGAAAAGCTTTTCTAGATCAATCTGAGACTTTTGTCGACTTGCAGTTTCCTTTGATCTCCATTGAAAGATCTGAGCTGCCCCACACTGCAGTCAGAGTCCCAGGCTGGTTGCAAAGGTTCAACTGCAGGCTTGGGTTCGACTCGGAGTCAACAAAACTAAAGCAAGACAACAGAATTTGTCATGGCTTGATCATGATTGTGGCAAAACAAAAAAAAAACAAAAAAAAAGAAAAGAGGAGGTAGATGGTACAGGCAGCGCTCTGTGGCACTGCCAATGGTCCAGCAGTGTTTAAATTCTCAGCCCCTGTTGTCGGCCCGTGCGTGCTAATGGCCCACAATGTAACCCACATGCCGGCCAGATAAACGGACTCGGCCAAGAGCGAAAGAGCCACACAAAAGTGTGGCAACACTTTTGTCACACGTAGGTGTAGCATACACAATATATAACAGACAAAGCGACAAACAGACAAACTGCTGGACGTTTGGACTGACAGGGGCCGCTTTCTTTAGCCAGAATAACGATGGCATCTGGAACGCAACGGAACCAAAGGAGGCGCTGCCTGGATCTGGCTGCCACACCATAATACCTCTTGCCACTTTGCTTATTTTTCACTTTGAGCATGGGCCACAAAACAGTTTATGCAAAAACGTAACAAGCCGCTGCTTAAGTTGAGAATTTCTATGCATTGTGTTTCGTATACCCTGTATGAGACTTGGCCTGAGTGGGTATATTGAAAGTGTTGGGGCTTAGATGTGTTGAGTATGTAATGCAGGTAAACTAAACAAAAACTGAACTTATAATTCAAGTTCATTTAAAGTTGAGTTTTAGTTCTCTTCAAAGGGCTTAGATGAGTATCGATTGGTGCTTATAGATTAAAGATAAAGATTCTAATGCATCCGAACTCTTGAGCTTGTTATTAAATATATAAATTTAGAATTCAATTGTATAAATGTAATAAATTAAAATTAATTTAAAAGTAACCAAATATATATATATATAACAAAATATTCTTCAGATATCAGCTACATTCCAAATGTAAACAACTTGACTTTTAACAACTATACAAGCCAATGTTTAACTTTCATGTTGAGCTAAGTTCATTTCTGAATCTATTGAGGCTGTATGGAGCTGCTGCTTATCTCTTTCAACAAACAGGGTATCTAGCCAACAGGCAATGCCTGTGCTGCTGCATTCCTCATTGTGATCTAATCGTTTGTCTCCTTGCCATTGCAGCTAAATGTTGCTTAGGCCGTTGCCCACGCTCATGTATTTTTATTATTATTGGTTTTAAGCATTTAGGCGATATTTCGAGCTGCCATTTGCATTTCTTATTACCACGAATTGTCATTCAGTCAGCCTCAGTCTGAGTCTCAGTCACAGTCTCAGCTCCAGCAACAGCCTCAGCTCTAGCCTCAGCCTCAGCTTTAGCCTCTCGTTAATGTGTGAAGATCGTAGCGAGGCGTAGGAAAATGAATTGCTTTGTTGATTTGGCGAATTTGTGGCCCCGCGCGGTTCAAGTCGTGTTGGGCAGGCGGTCAGTCTGACCTTGCTTACAATTTAATGGGGATGCTGCACGCCCTCCTCCATCAGCTCTTCCAGCTCCGCCAGCTGTTGCTGTTGCTGTTCAGTCTCTTTGATCAGTCAGCCAGGCGGATTAGTCAACGGCTTTGACTAGCGCGCTTCCTTTTGTACTCGCCAGCTAAAGCTCATGCTCGTCGTTTATAATTAACTCAGACTGGATGCTGGCCAGCATCATGTGAGAAACCGGGCTTGTCACGCGTCAGAGAGAAAGAGACGCACACTGAGAGAGAGAGACACAGAGAGAGAGAGAGAGAGTATACTGATTCGCAACTCTCGACTGCATAGCCGCTGCGCCTGTCTATGGCCTTTGATAAACGAGCACATCAGAAATGTGACTTGTCATAAATTTGCCTGCGTGGCCATTACTCATGTGTCATGTGGAGCGACGGGGCAAAATGCAGCCGCTTGCTGCAGGAGCAGCAGCAGCACTCACACATACATACATACCTGGCCCACAATTCATGCCACATGCTTGTGTGACTCTGCTGCTGCCTCTGCTGCTGCCTGTGTGTCGGATACCTGTGCCATCGCTGCTTCGACAATATGCCAAGCATATGAAGTAATCGCCGTTATCAACTTTTGTGACATGATCAGCCAGTGCTCCACATACGCTTCAGCCCCACCAGCCAACCAGCCAGCCAGCCAGCAGCCAGACGGACGGACAGACAGCCAGGCAGCCGCATCGTCAGACAACATTGTAAACAGTTCTCTTCCAGGTTGTTGTTGTTGCTGTTGGTGTTTGTTATAGACTTGTTTGGCTTATTATAGGCCCTCATCGATCTGAGTCGCTTCTTGGCATCTGTTTCGTATATAAGCTCTTTTTTTTAAGACAAATTCCAATCGCATGATCTGAGCACACACACAAGCAGCATTCAGCATTATGGAAGGTTTTCAATGAGATCTCTCAAGGCATTTAAGCATTAATGTATTTTTAAATTAATCTCCATAAATACATATATATAATCTCACATTTTTCATTAACAATTGCTGATGTCTCAGCAAAATGTTCAATGATAAAAGTTATTTCAGCTTTTGTGAAGCATAATATATTTTAAAAAAATCACAAGACAGTATACAAAAATACGAGCCGGTAAAAAAAATTTTTTATATAATATATATATATATATATATATATATATATATAATCTAGTTTTATAATACGAGTATATTTTATTTGGCATAAGTTAATAAATTATTGGTAATTTTCAATGGAATAAATTTGTGTTTTTTTTTTTTTTTTTTTTTTGAAATAATATAAAATATTTTTATTTCTGATAGATATTTGTATTATATTATATTTATATTTTGGTTAAATATTTTAGTCATCTTAAATTAACTAAAAAAAAAAAACTAATAATAAAAAATAAAAAAAAATAAAATAAAATACAAATAATAAAATTATGTATATTATTTTTTAAGTTCCTAACGTTTTCGAAAAATAGGTGATTTAATAATATAAATATATACATATATAATGAAACAATATATTTATATATATTATTTACTAAATGTAGTTTAGTCTAGTTTTTATTCAAATTGGCAATTAAAATATTAATTAAATATATAAATGTTTTCGTAAAATAATCTACTTTGTACGAATATAATTTATGACACATATATAATACATACATATCCATAATTAAAATTTATCCATATTTATAATATTAATAAATATATCATTCTTGATATATGCTAACATTATTTTCTGATGGTGGCTTAATAATTCTCTTATATTCTTCCATTTTTTCTTTGTGTGATTTTATTGATCATCAGCCGCTCAATTGCTGCAGTTGGTGCCTTCAATCTTATGGCTCAATTTTCTCGATTCCTGTAGCCTTTCAAGATCGTCTTTTCGTTGCACCTTTCAGCTGCAACAGTTGGGGGCAAGCTTTTGGCTCATTAACCCAAACGATCTGGTTCGCCCTGGAGTTCGCTCTGTGGCAGCAAATGAAGTCATTAAACAATCGGATGCAGCGCTGCATGCTACGGCTACCATTGTTGTTGTTGTTGCTGTTTGTGCCACCTGTACAAATTTCTCAATAAATTGTTCACACTTAATTTTTCACGAAAACAATGCAAAGCACAAGAAAAATGAAGCACTGACAACTCGTGCTGTGGCGGCAGCCGAGAGAACCCAAAAAGCGAGACAAGCCGAACTTTTTTTTCTCCCTCCTCTCACTTCAACAGCTGCCGCTCGACCAGCTTCAGCAGCCCCTCCCCTCTCTCTCGCTCTCTCTCGCCACCGCCCTACTCCGTTTTCTACCGCTGCGCCCCCATGCAGTGCGCTGCATAATAAACACAAGAGGCAACACAATTTTTCCACACCTCGCTGTAGGCGGCTGTAGCGCAACCTGCAGAGCAGCGCATACATTAAAAATTTATTAATTGGTTTTTAAAAGCACTCGCACCCGTCGGGCCATTCATAATTTGTACTCTGGTCTCTGGTCTGAGGTCTCTGGTCTCTTGTCTCTGGTCTAGTTCCTATTCCAACTTCAATTTCCGCCTAATTTCATGCACTTTTATGCGGCTTTTGTGTGAATTACGCAGCGAAAAAATAGAAGAAATAACAACTCTGAAACCAAAGCGGAAAAAGATCGGGAATAGCTGATGGGAAATACATTTCATAATTGAGCATGTTATTTCGCTTCTAATTTGACAGACGCTATGTAGAAAGGCAAAACACCTTTCAAATCCGCCAATTTGCCATAGATTTGATGTGCTTCACAAACAACCTGATACTTTGTGTATGTGTGTGAGTGCAGAAACCTTAGATATATTTGAATGAAGTGCTTAAGCGTTGGATAAGACGGACCAAAGGGGGCTCTAGAGTGATTTCTGTAAATAGAAAAATAATCGATGAGCAGAATTGAAAGGAAAGTTTCGTTTAATAATCAATAGAATATTTTCAAAGTGGGAAATATACATATATTATAAATAAGAATAATAATAATAAATAAGAATATATTATTGTATTATATAAAATATAATAGAAAAGAGTAAAAATAAGAACAGAAAACAATTAATAAAAATTTGATGACAACGGCAGAGCAGAAAATATGTATATTAGAAAAAAGGTAACATATCTTTATTAACCTGAAATTAATTTAAAAATATTTTATTGAAAATTATTGACAATTTGATTTTGGAATATACTTGTTCAAGTCAGAGGACAAAATAAATAGGAGAATACAAAAAATTTTCTTGAGAGATGGAGATAGAGAAAGAGAGAATTAGAAATACGGTATACTATGGTAGAGTATTAGTCTTAGTATAAGTATAAAGAGAAATATATGTATAGAATATTCAGTGGGTAGAGAAGCTGCAGCAAATGCTCCATAGATGCTAGAGAGATGTTCTCTCCATCATCTCATCTCTCCATCGTACATGTTCAGCTCAAGTAACACAAAACAAAGAGCAATGGAATAGAGAACTATGAAAGCTCTCTTGCTCCTTG
This sequence comes from Drosophila arizonae, assembly GCF_054131065.1. Classification (NCBI taxonomy): domain Eukaryota; kingdom Metazoa; phylum Arthropoda; class Insecta; order Diptera; family Drosophilidae; genus Drosophila; species Drosophila arizonae. The sequence goes on along the minus strand of NC_142925.1, from coordinate 21,934,711 downwards.
ATTCAGCTCAATGCCAATTGATTTCCGTTTTCTAATTATACCCGAAAACAGTTCTCTCGAGTAGGCCATGAAAATTGAAAAGTATGGCAGTTGTGCGCCTCCATGACAAGCCAAACTCGTTTGCTCGTTGCCAATTGATTTCCATTTCATAATTGAAAGATCCATTGATATTGTGTATTATTGTTTCCTCAAACACTTTGCTGCTATCAATTGCAATGGAATATTTCTTTTTGCTTTTGTTTCCTTATTGGTTTTTTTTTTATTTTTTATTTGAGCTCTTTCACTTTGTGGGCACATTTGTCTACACTGCCACGCCCACCACCACGCCAGCCCCCTCCTGCTGGCTGTATATAGTTCGGTCAGATAGTTCAGGCATTGGCAAGAAACTTAATTAATGATTCTGCATTGTTCGTTCCATTCGCTCAAAATTCTTTTGTGGCCACACAATGGTTGTCTCTATATATACATTTTTTTATTCGTTTGTAATTGTTTGTAGTTGTTGTTAGGCTTTATTATAGTTGCTGTTGCTGTTGCTGTTATTGTTGTTGTTTAGCTGTCGGTCAATGCAGGCAGTCGAAATTCGTAACGCCATCATCATTAGAGGGGGACCACAGACCAAGACCCAGACCCAGACCCAGACACGGCCACAGACACTGAAATCTCCGAGTCTCTGTAGCTTCGATTGCTGCCCGTCTATCGAAATTAATTTGACTATTCTCTGCCTCCCTTTGCCGCCCTTCGCCTTCCTCCTCTGTCAGCCTCTCTCTGCTGCTGCTGCTGCTTCTGCTGCTGCTGTTATGCTGCCTAATAAGCCATAGGCAATTAAGCAAAACACTTACTCATGCCGCCTTGCTCTTGAGTTTGGACTTAAGAATTGGACACGCGAATCTTTGTAGCCGCCCAAAGAAAGAAAGAAAAAACTACTTCATCAGCCACAGCGGCTCAGCGGGCGGCATTGAAACCGAATAAAATCCCGCCACTATACTATATCAGAGTTTACTATGCAATGCGCCTTATAAAAACAATTCATTATGCCATATAAATACACGAAATACATATGGTTATGAGAGCGCGCGATGAATATGCTGAAGCCATAATCAGGTGAAGTGTTTACGAGTATATAAAGAGTATATAGAATAGAGTTTACGTAGTAGACTGGAAACAAATTATAATAATTGAAATATTGTAATATCTGCGTAAAACCATAAATGGAATCAAGTCGCGTCTTAGGGCATCAGTTTAAAGGGTATTCCTTTGCACTAGTCAGTCTTTTAATACTATAATATGGATTCGTTACTAGAATATTTCTAAGTATTCATACATGGGATAGCATTTAGTATTATTTAAGATAACTGATGGCATTTTGGATGAATATATAGAGAAGGCAAATGAAATAAGGAAACAGAAAAGAAGGTGTAACTTATATACAAAGTTTATCCCATGTTTATTTGACTATCCCATATGATTTATATAAGGATATAAGGATTTGTGATACTTGAATTAATTAATGTTAAAGATTATTAATCTTTAAAACAGAGATCTTAAGTCCATAAAACATATATGCTTAGTCTGAAATGTTTATGTGAATCCATTCGCTGTCTTGAAAAATTTCGAATTCTTCACTTTGCTTTTCACCTATTTCTTATGTATTTTCTTACAGGGCAACTCCCTAGTCTGGCCCACCTCAAATCCAATTTAAACACATGTTTTGAAAGTGTTCTTCTGTGCACCCGCTTTCTAGCACATTTTGTAACATTTATTTATTTTCTGATTTCATGCCGCGTGTTCAGTTCAAGTAGCGCCCGGAGCTGAGAAATGTGTGCCAAAGTTTCAATCAGTTAATGCTAATTAATTGCCTCAGTAATAATGCTGCTTCTGTTGCTGCTCAATAATCAGGCAGAGCAGCGCAGTCTCTCAGCTAGCCTGGCCAACAGCGAAGTTGGTGCATTGAACCTGAGGCGCACAGGAAGTCTTGTTTAAACTTTAAGCCCGGCTCTAGGTGTTAACTATAAACAATACCCGAGTCGGCTTATTTACGACTTCCATGGTAAGGCATGGCTGGAGCAGTAAACCAGACTAACTCCACTTCGTTCCGCTGCCCCTGCAGCCATGCCCCCTCTGCCATCGCCCCATTCATAGTCTCAGGCGTAATTGCGCATGCGCTGGCAGCCGCAGAACATTTTTAAAATATTCGACTTTGCATCAGTTCCTTTTTTTCTTTACTTGGTTCGCAAAACTCCATACAATTAACTCCATACAACTATCTTGTTACCTGACGCGTTTTTATGATTTCTGCATAAAATTAAAACGTAGCCACGGCTTGCAGCCGTAGCTTTGCTCAGCGCCTATCCTTAACCATATACCCATAGCTATATAGTTCTATATAACTCTCAGTCTGTGTGTGCGTGCTTGTGTGTGTGTGTGTGTGTGTGTGTGTGTGTGTGTGTGGACGCAGCAGCAGGTTGATAGCTGAGCAGAACTAGTTTCAGATACAACTCTTTTACTGCTGCTGCTGCTGCTGCTGCTGCTTGGCAGTCTTCTCACTCATCTTTTGCTTTAATAATTTTTACTTTGCTTTAATTATAGTTTTGCGCTTAATAAATTTCACAGCCTGGCCAAGTCTCTCTCTCTCTCTCTTTCTCTGTCTCTCTCTCTCAGTCTCTGTCTTCTTTTTCATGCTTTAAGCTTAGACATTACAGACTGCGTGAAATTTATTTGAAAATTTATAACTACGGCTTAAGATGCTTAAGCCTGATGTAATAGTTAATAATATACATAGTTAATTGCGCCTTGCAACTGGAAAACAAAAAGAGCTTAAAGAGCAGCAGAAGTGCCAGACTTTCAGAGCGTTAAGAAGTAACTAACTTATTGTTGGTTGAAAATGTTAATATTTATGTTATTTATGTAGATTGTCTAACTGTTCGAGGTGTTGGACTCTGAAATAGTTATTGCATTCATTAAATATTTGAGATTTATGTAAAAGCGTCTTAAAGACGATTACAAGTAGATTAAGTTGTTAAAGAAGCGCAGCCTTAAAGTTCCTTTTTGATGAAATTATTTAATTTTAAATTAAGTCTTATTTACTTTGGGTCGTGCCTCACATTGCTCCGCATTAAATATATAAATTTTTGCTTAACAAGTTGTCAGCTTGACGAACTGTAATTGATTTCAAGTTAAGAGCATTTTCATATGCTGTAATTGAATTGCCTTTGTAATCTGTTTCCCTCTCTCTCTTCCTCCTTCTCTTGCTCGACCAATATCATGCTGCATAAATTAATCAGTATGTAAATTTTATTTTTTATTTTATTTAATTTTGTTTTTTCGTTTTATATTATGTTTGCAACACATCGCATATGTTGAATGCAATTATTTGTGTCGTTGTTGTTGTTGTGTTGTTGTTATCGGCTTTTCATAGCAGCTCTTGTTTATTTTTTCTGCACATTATTCATTGCACATTTTATGCTTCATTCACTTTTTCAATTAATTAATAATCATCATGCTAATAAGTTTGTTCGTGTTGTTGCTGAAATGTTGTCTTGTTTTTTTTTTAATTTTCCACGAATTTTACAATTTCATTTAATTGTATTTAATTGCATGTCAATAGATTTTCTTGCAATGTACTAAATTAATTTTTTTGTATAGATAATGTTTTTTATAATCTTCTCAAAGTTAGATTTGCCTAGTCTGAAATGAGTTTAAGATTATTAGATAGATATATATATAATTTATTATTAAAATAGAAATTTTAAAAAATATATAAGTTGTACAATTTATTCTAAAATGTAAAGAAAGTAAATGTAATTACTTAATATTTACTAGAAGAATATTAACATTTTCTATTATTATTATTTCAACATTTTCATTACAGAATAGTATTTTTTACAATACTTATAAGGAAATTCTTTATATACGAGAATATACCATACCAATATCTCTTGTTTCGTATTTCTTCTTCTATACAATTCTAGCTTACAAATTTATCTCACATGTTAGCCGACAGCTAGGCGGCAGCCACTGCGGCTACTGTTTGTTGTTGTTGTTGTTTTTTGTCTCTGTTTGGGTCAGAGTGCATTAGCCTTAGATCGGCCGACTGCGAAATGGTTGTACAACATGTTTAGCTGCCTGTCTTTATGGCCAGGGCTAGGTTGTAACACTCAAATGCCAGACATGGCAAATAAAAAGCATTTAAATAGAGCATAAACTGCAGCAGCAACAACAATAACAACAACGGGAATGGGAACAACTAAGGCAATGCCCAGATCCAGATCCAGATCCAGACGTGACCAACAAGCTGCACGTTCTTCACTTCACAAAATAGTGAAAAGAAATAACATGAGTAAAATGTGAAAAAAATTAGAGAAAAAAAAAACAAGAACAAAATCGACACACTATACGAAAATTCTCATTTGAGTGCGAAAAGTCGGCGTTGGTGTTAGAAGTAAGCGCCGCTGCTCTAAACGGAAGTTCCGCACTCTCCATCCTTTCTCTTTGCCTCTCCCTCTCTCACTGTCATGCTCTCTCTCTCACTCTGTGCTGCACTCACTAATTAACGGCAAAAACAATGCACATGTGCTGCATTGTATTGTGCCACGCCTTCAATTACAATTCATGAACTTTTTACGCACATTTGTCAAGCACATCAGTGAGTGAGTGCGAGAGGGAGAGGTAGAGTGAAAGGGAGAGAGAGCTGCCTGTAAGGGCAGCGGCTGTCTAATTGCAGTTATGCTAACGAGCTATGTGTCCCCATAAAGGGGATTGCTCTAGTGCTAGGAAAGGGTTGCGAAGAAAATAAGTAGGGATGGATGCTGGATGCACACGGACCGGACTGCGTTTTGATGCGTGCCGTACGCATGTACTACATAAAATTCTGAAAAGAATTTCCATTCAGCTTTGATTCGGCAAACATTTAATACACTTCCCTAATGAAGAAAGTTCTATGAAAAACTTTTTCTCTCATAATTTTACAGAAATTTTCTTTTAAACTGCAGAGAACTTTAGAGTACGGCTGAAGGTGGACTGAAGTTCATCCATCTTATGAATAGCTTTCAAATGGCATACGCTACTTTTATAGAGAAACGGATTATTAAATAATATTTAAGAGAGATCTGATAGAATTTTACAGATGTTTAAGTCTGTAAATGTGGTATATATTAAAAATTCATAATTATTGCATTTATTTATAATTTTATATATTCTATTAACGTGTAGAGTAGGCCTTTTATCTTTATTTATTTATATTTATATTTATATTTTATATTTTATATTTTATATTTTATATTTTATATTTTATATTTTATATTTTATATTTTATATTCATTATTATATTATATTTATATTTAAATATAAAAATATTTGCATATATGCTGATATTAGTATTCTAATGAAATATTTAATAATTTTGCTATTGCATACTATTTTCATCATATTCAATTCACTAATTGCATCATAACATTAGAGTACCCCAAATGGAAGGGAAAATGCTTTTTGCTTAATTATTGCATTGATTTACATTGCAGCCGAAAGGGTGCCAAGGGCCACTCGAGTGTCCCATTGGGAATGCAGCTTGCCTGCCTGACTGGCTGGCTGCCTTTGCTGCCTGTTGCAACTGCAACTGCAGCTGCATTTTGTCGCCAGTGCAGCGCAGCGCAGCGAGTGAAGTGCACTTCGAACTCCTGCTCGTTGACATTTCGCCAGTTTTTGGCTTGCAATCGACAAATTTTGTGCGTGCACGAGTTGTAGTTTGTGGCGGTGGTGGTGGTGCTGCCGCCGGTGGTGGTGGTGCGTTGCTTGCCACTCGATGTGGCACTGGCGGCCTCTTCAGTGGCTACGCACTCTCACAATGGCAGCAAGCGAAGCAGCAGCTGGGCACGTTTGGTGGTTGAGTGGCCAAGCGAACGAAACTCCTCGAGCACTTGTTAGCACCGCCCCACACCCGTTCCACACCCACGCCCACTCTCACTCGAGTTTGATGGCCTGCCTTGGCAATTTGCCGCAATATTTATGATTAAAGGCGAACGTTTGACTAAATTCCAAAGATTAACACATTTTCAGCGATGACACGCCATCGTTTTGGCCACCCGGTCAGAGAACGTCTAATGTGACCAGGGCACGTCAACAAAATCGATAAGTCATAAAAAAAAAATGAGAATCGAGTGAGTGGGCCATGATGGAATAGCAGATATCCTAAAGTTATAGAGATTTAGCAATGTTTAAATATTTTTAGATAAATATATAAGATTCAATTCAGTCAATATAAAGACCACTATGAGCGTAAGTGCGTATAAGACTGACAGATATCAAGCTTTAATCGTATCTAGTCAACTTGATTGAGAATATATGTATTATATATATACTAATTAAACTCAAATTTATTATATTAATATCGTAATAAAAAAAATCAATATTTCAATTTGTCAGTGTGTGTGTGAGTGTTTTTATTTTTTATAGTTTTTATAGTTTTATAAATTTATATGCCAACGATCAAAACTAAATAAATAAAATAGTATTGTATAAAGTAACACGTAATTAAAATATATTTAATAAAAAAACAACATTAAAGCAGTAAATAATTAAAAAAAAAATTATATATATAAATATAAAAACAAAGTTTATCGAAATCATAGTTTAATAATTATACAAAGAAAAAAATATTAAAATATTTTCAAAATATAAATTGCATTAAAAACTTTAGCTTCTGGATAAACTAAAAAAAAAAATCATTTATTTTCCACATGTCCTTTCAAATATTAATACACACATCTCCAGTTATATATCCATTATAAACTCACCTGTTTTACCACGTATATATTTTGCATATTTTAGATTTCCTTCAGGGGAAACAAGGAAAATTCTCTGCGATTAGCATCGCGGTTGCCTTTGACCCGAGGGTGGAGGCAATTAAAAAATTGCATTGAATGTTGCGTGTGGTGTTGGAATTGTTCGTTGGGTTTTCTAATATGAAAACTATAGTGTAATATACCTGACACGAAACTGGTGCAGCGAGACGTCCTTTAAAATTGTGGTTGTTGGACTGAAATTTATTTGAGACCTGGTCAAAATACCAAACATAATTCACAACATGCCAAACGACAACAACGACAACATGTTGCATTGTTAGCGGCTTATTGTGCCAATTGTTGTTGCCACCAATTTGATTGTTTCTGTTGTTGTTGTTGTTGCTGTTGTTGCTGTTCGTGCTATTGCCATGGTATTTATGCAAATTTGTAGTGGGCCACAAAGCGCACAGAATTCGAGTATTTTATTTAAGCTCAGGCGGCGCCACTTTTTTTTTTGTTTTGTACTTTTATTTTTGTATTTGAAAACCTTTATAAAGTTTACGTGGCTCACGTGGAGAGTGGAGCAACAACAACAACAACATGGCAAATGTTGCAATTGTAATTGTGATATCTTTAGCCAGCTTGTCTAGCATTGCTTTTGTGTTTGCCTGCAAATTTCATTTGTGTTTTGCTTTTACTAAATTGCAGCACTAAGCAAATAAACAATATGTTAAATCAATATATTTATTAACTCCAATAGGAATCAGCTGTCCAAATAAAATTTTTGCGTGCCTCGAATAATTTTTTAAATTATATATTTTAAATGCATTAATTTTGTTGTTCACACACAGATATACATTTATAATTTTCGGCTTCAGACTTTATTTGATAGCTAAATTTATATTACATGTAACAAGGCACTGGGACCACTTTTATATAAAAAACAGAAGTATCATGACTCTGTCTAGTACATGAAGTAAAATGAAAAATAAAATATATACAAAAACAAATATAATTGTATTTTAAAATATATTGATCTAATTCTAAAAATATGTAGTTAATATTAATATATAAATGAAATAAGTTGTAATAATTAATTTTACTAGTAATAACATTAATTCAATATATACTTGGTGTTCGTATATAAATATTATATTAATTACATATCGTGTTACAAAATGTATGCCTGTAATTCTAAATTAATATTTGTATTATTATTTTATCTCAATGATACGCTGCTTGCCTGCTAGTTCACCCAGTTTCCACAGCTGTCACGCACTGTTCCACACAGCTCCAGTAAAATGGCTAGAAAAGTATTAACTCTACAACAGTTTGTGTGCAATCGCTAAGAAGCTGTTTGCCTTAGCAGAGACGGTCAATTAAATATAATTTAATAGTCTTTGGCTTTTGCTAAATTATTGTTTAAACGTCTATAATATAGCTAAATTGTTATGCAAAATACATTTTATGGTCTTATATAGATCACATGTGTGTTGTGTATGTGGGCATGATTATGCATGCAATACATTTTTGCTGTTGTTGTTGTTGCTGCTGCTGGTGCTTAGGTTGCCCACTATCCCTGAAGCAAATGCCACTTTTGCTGTCTTCGCTTTCGTTGAAACACGCCCTGCCAGCCTCTCGGAGAGGCCAGCGCCAACGCTTTTGTCTTGCAGACGCCGAAAGCTGACGGAAGTGCAGCAAACAAAGCAACGGCCAACAACAAAGTAAAAGGCTTTGACGCATGCGCCAAATAGCCAATTTGGCTGGCATTTTGGCCGTCTAGCCTCAGCGCTGATTATCGGCATTACCCTACGTTACGTTGTCTACCTGAAGAAAAATTAAGTGGAAAAATCAATCACTTTCACTAATTTTTGTTTTTGGTTCGAAAACGATTTTCCACAAGCTAAGCGGGAAAATCGGGTTCGGGTTCCCCTTGGCTTGTTATCAAGTGTTGAAGCAAACGCCGAATGTGAAGAAAAGATTTGGAAAGAGAGAGAGAGAAAAAAACTAAATGAAATAAAAGGCTGAAAGCGACTCCCTGCTAATGCAAAACCATTTATAAGCAGCACAACAATTAAATAGTTTTTTAACTAAGACAAATTTAATTTAAATGAATAACAACAAAAATAAGATAAATAAACTCCAATGCGAGTGTTGAGTGTGCCAGACCCAGCAGATGCCCTTTAAGTCATGTAATAACATGTTTCGGAATTATTAATTTTTAAAGTATTTATAAAAAATTGAAATAACAATTTTTAAATTGAAAAAAGTTGAAAATAAAGTTAAACCAAAAAAAAAAAAAAGAAAAAAATAAAATAAAATAAAATAAAATTATAAAAAGAATAACAAAATTTATAGTATATATTTTCATTACATTATATAAATTTCAATTTTGGCGTATTATATGCTCTATAATAATTTAGTTTATAATATATAATATACAATAATAAAAATGGAAAATATTAAAAAAGTTTACATATTTGAAATTAAAAAAAAAAAATATATATATATATATATTAAAAAAAAAAAAAAACTCTTTATGTACCACGCTTAACTACTTCGCCAATTATTTATTTGATAATAAATTAATTTAAATGTATATGAGCATCTGAATTTTTTCATTTATGAACTACATGAACTATATATTCTGACTCTGCTTTATATCATAATTTCTGAAGCCTACCTTCACTGACTTTAGTTTCCCAACGACTGAAAACAACTTTATTTACTTTTCAAATATTTTTTAATTTCTTTATTTTCAACATTTACTTTGTCACAGTTTTCAATACTACAGGGTATTTCACAAATGGAAACGATTTGTAAAGCCGAATATTATAAACAAAGATCAAGTATGAATTGATTAATTGCCCGCGTTTTGGGTCGCGCGTTGCGACGACATTTTTAATTTGGATCGTAGTTAATTTTAGTTGGCGCGATAAATCTCCCCAGCCCAAAATCTAACGGTCTTTTTTCCGCTCCTTCAGTTTCGAATTTCGCGCCATATCATATTTGCTGAATCGCAAACGGAAGCTGCGCATGCGTCATGCAGTCTGCAGTGCGCTATCCCTCTCTAGGTCAAGCGTTGTCTTCTCTCTCGCTCACACACTCGCCAGCTCTGTTGCTGTTGCTGCTGCTGGCTCGGTCAATCGTTTGGTGCGTGCTGGGCTAAAAAGAGTTTGGTTTCGTGTCTGGCTGGGATTTTAGCCTCAGAAAATTTCTTATTTATTCTCATGTTAATTTTCCACTGTGGCACTTGCGTGACTTGATCGTTTTGGCCAGATATTATTTTGTTACATTAAAAAATAATTACCGCGTTTGCCTTTGCCTTTTTTCACATTTCTTTCCACCATTCATCTTCTCTTTGTTGTTCACTCATTCTGTCTTTCTGCCTTTCTGTTTTTGTGACTTTCTGTCTGGCTGTTGATTTGTAAATAATTTTGTGAAAATTAGTTCATTTAGATTTCAACATTTTCAAATGCTGTGAATTCACCTGCGAAGTGTGCTGATGATGGTAAATGCTTTTAACGGACACTGTATACTATTATAGAATTTTTCGATTATTTCTGATTGGATTTAAGAAGTATAATGTTGGCTTGAGTGTATATCATTTCTAATTGTAGCACAGTATTATTATTATTATTATTTTTTTACCAAGTTTTTCCTAAAGTCTTATAGTTTGATTTTCCATTAAGTTTTTTCTCTTGTAAGCAATTTAAGCTGCCTTTAAGTTGATTTCGAATTATCTCGTGATTCGATTAATTGCATTGCTTTGATTTGTAGCTGCGTCGGTGTGCGTGTGTGTGTGTGTGGCTAGTTGAAGCGCGAGTGTTAAAACCCAAATAAAGTTCTGGGCACGATTTCTTAATTAAAACTTGGCATTGCCCTACGAAAAGGAAAGCGCTTTTGAGACCAAAACAGCCAACTCAGCCAATTCAGTGGCTCAGTTGAACCACCGAGCCAAGTGGGTGGGCTGCTGTCGTCTAGACGGGTCACCACTTCCCTTGCTCTCGCTCGGGCTATGGTTAGTTTTTTTTCGAGAACTTTATAATATTTATTTTTACAACCGGACATGCTGCAAACTTTTTACAGTTACGTGCGAAAGTGAAACGCTTAAAAAGGCATCGAATGTCTTCATTATGGCCGCAAAGCCAATCAGCTCGAGGCAAACTGCAAAATCGAACCTGCAGACGTTTAGGTTGAGGAGAGCTGTGTGCGGCGGGGGAGGAGGATGGTGGGGCTCTGTGTTCGTGTGGAGCTTCCAGCAACGACGCTTGTCATCAAATTTTATTGTTATTTAAATGACGAGACGGGGGCCCCAACGACTGCGACACTGTAAGAAAATGTCATGCAAAGTGTGAGGCGACGATGGAACTTGCGTTATACCCTGTAAAGTTGCTGGCCAAGGGTGGCTTGGCAGCGAAACTGTTTGCAAATTTTGGGGGAAGGGCAGGACAAATATAAATTTTAGATTTTAAAATGTACAATGATATTATATATTTAATATATCGTATAAAATGATATGTTGAATTCGTAAATAATATGTTTACTTATATATGAAGTAAACATGTTAGATATACACATATGAAAGCAATCTGCAGGGTATTTGCTATTTAATTTTCTTCATAAATGCTAAATTTGTTCTGCATATATTTTGATTTCGTATACCATAAACTACAGGGTATTCTATGGTCGAATTTGCTTTAGCTCTTGCATCTTTATTTGTTTTTCTTTGCTGCATTGTTGCCAATATGCAGCGCATGCCTTGCCCGTATAAAGCCTGTGCCTGAAAGACCAGGCAGAGTCACTGCCACTTTGTATATAGCCCCCGTTTCAGATACACACATATATACACATCTACATACATATTTGTATGTATGTTTATGTATATATGTATGTATATATATTTATTGCGCCTCGTTTCAGTCAATGGTGACACTTGCTGCATTTTAAATGGGCGCGCGCCTGCACATTGCCGTTGTCACTTACAGAGAAAGAGCAGGAGAGACAGATAGAGTGAGAGAGAGAGAGGGAGCTGTTGAGCCAAAAGCGAAAAGAATGCAGAATGCAAAAGGTGCCTGGCAACACATTCCGCTAACTGCAACGGCGTTGCACAAGTTTTGTTTGCAGCTCCTGCTGCTGCTGCTGCTGCTGCTGATGGTGGTGGTGTTGGTGGTGGTGGTGCTGCTTCCAGCACGTTTTGTGGCCATCATTTTGCACAGTTTTCTCCATTAAAATCATCAAAATGTATAGCGCCGAGTTTCTGTTTATGAAATATTTGTCTCGCCAGTTGAAAGTTGCAGTTTGCAGTTATCGTTACTGTTACTGCTGCTGCAGGTGTTGCCAAGGACAGCAATTCGCCAAGCTAAAGATGTGAGCAGACATAAAATATCGCCAATGCCACTTAAATAGTAAATATTTGTTCCAGTTGAGGACTAAAGATGAAAGACCGAATGCTTATATTTGCTGAGAATTTTATTTTTTTATACATAACAAATTTATATTTTAAATGTACTTTAAAAATACTCATTTATTAGTAATTTTAGGCTTTAGTTAAGATTCTAGTGCATCATTGATAAATTTGTCATACCATAAAAAACAAATTTAAGGCTGTTAAAATGCAATGGAATGCTGAGAAATAAAAGAACTTCTTACATCTTTTGGCTTGAATCCCGATTTAAAGGTTTATGGATTTGATTTTACCCCAATTACATTTTCTTTGGCAAGGAATGGATTGAGAGATGTTTAAGTATTCAATCCCTTCCTTGTCAAAGGAAAGTGAATAAAAATGAATTTGTCAAACTACAATATTGATTTTAATAATAGATTGTATGATAAATAAGTCCTTATTCTCTATCTCCACTCATACACTCACGGTCTAGCCTTCGTCTTGGCTACGCTCTTTCCACAAACGATATCTCGCTGAGAGTGCTAAAAATGCTAAGAATTCAGTTTCAGACTCAGCTCTTCAAAATTCTATGATAAATCTTTGTAGGGATTTACTAGAGCTATTAAAAATGCTATTAAAGTTTTTCTATAAATTAGCTGTAAATGAAATTTTTCAACTTCCGCACTTACTCAGCATATATAGCAAATATAAATCAAATATTTCGAGATCTTTTTAGATTTACTTGTGTTTTTTTATGCTTTAGCTATAAATTCGAATGGCAATTATGAGAAACACTGCGAAATGCAGCACCTGGAGGTGCCACTAATGGCACTCAGCCATCTTATAGCTGTTACTGCCTAATGTTTACCCTTAGCTACCGCACTTACACAGCTCTCGTAATGAACTTTAGTTTGGCTTGTCTTTATAAATTCATCAGCTAGTCGCTAAATTCTCTGGCTGCCTGGGCGGCCGTCCAACTTTTTTCGCTTGCACTTTTTACGCTTTTCCGTGCGAGTCGAGTGCAATGTGTTTTTGGCCGGGCTTTTTCACTTACTTAGGTGCGCAAGCCGGCCTATAAGCAACTGAAGCTCTGACTACAGTGAAGATACATAGTGAAGCCCTGGCATGCATTTTAAGCAACTTTACGAGCTGCTGCAGTTGCCGTTTTATTTCTTTTCGCTTTTAGCCAACTAAATGGAAGAAAAGAACCTCAAATGTAGATGAAGTGTGTGAGTGTGTGTGTTGGTGTGTGTGTGTGTGTGTGCTGGTCAATGTGTGAACAAAATGCAATACACAGCATCGTTAGAGGATGCAAACAAGTTTCAATACTTTTTTCTTCTTGTCTATCTTTCGTTTTTCTCTTGCAGTTCATCTGTTTTCTGTGCAGCTGGTGCTTCTTCTTCTACTCGATGCTGTCACTGCAGTTGCGGACGCTTTGTTTGAAATGTTGCTGACAAACCACTTGAAAGTGTTGTGCGAGTGGATGTGGTGTGCATGTGTGTGCGTGTGTGTGTGTGTGCACGCTGACGTACATATTTCATAAGAAAACCGAGTGACAAGTTTTACCCCCATTACCCCCGCTGCTTTATACAGTTGCCGAAATTATGCCGCCTAGAAGAAAAGAAAGAAAAAAGGTTAAAGTGTAAGTGGGGAAAACAAATTGTTGGCCCAACCAGTTGTGCTGGCCCAGACTGAGTGACTGGCTGGCTAGCTGGCTGGGCCATCGGGCTGCCCGACTGAGTCTGGCTCTCTGACAGGCAGCCTCCTCGGCAAGTGTCGAAAACTGGCCTACTCTCGCGCCGGCCTTCGAGAATTCAACAGACAAGAGACAACAGAGAGAACTTTGCGTGCTTCAAGAAAAGTATTATTTATTTGAAAAATTTTCCACGAAAAATGATTTCGAGTGCTTGACAGCTGTGCGTAGTACATTCGGCCTTTGTCGCTTTGTATTCTGTGCTTCTTTCTTCTATTTTTTCGTTCTTTTATATTTAATTTCATTTCAAGTTTTTCCTCATATTTCGCTGCCCCACTTCAATAACAAATTTGTAGGCTGAAAAGTTCTCAAGAAAATGTGCACATTTCATGCGGCTTCACTCCGCAGCTTCTCCTTCCAGCGAAAGTGGAGCCCAAAGATGCGAAGCGCACCAAACCTCAGCTCTGCACGCACTCCACTTTCTAATCAATTATTTTGCACTTATGTATATGCAAATTTTGTGGTGTGTGCGTGTGTTTGTGCAAACAAATAAATCAATTGAATAGGCGGCTCCCCCCTCTCTCCACATTGACGCCCCTGGCAACGCGCTCTATTGGCCACAATGAACCAATTTGAGCAGCACCTTTCGCCTGTGAAATTGCGTTGTCAGCGTTGGCGCCGCCGGTGGAAGCCAGTGAAGTGGGTTTCGCTTCGTTTTTTGTTTTCTTTTTTATTTGGGGTTTCTGCCTAGTTAACAGCTTTTTTTCTGTTCATCTACGTCTGCTTATTCTGCTGCTCGCACTCATTCGATTTCGCGCTGACAAAAAGCACGCGCAATGTGCTTGAAAAGCGCAAAATTTCGTGAATATCGAATTTCAAAAGTGGCCAAATCAAAAAACGGAAGTGAGCCACAGCGACTCTCAAATGCGCTCCAGGCAGCTCACCCATGAACAGCTATTAAGAGTTCTGGGTGAGAGCCTTAGATGACTGGATTCATTGGCGAATCAAGAACTATCAACTTGCCAAATGTCATAATAGATATAAAACTATATATTTTTAGGATGTAATATATCCGATATATACATACACATATAGTATTAAATAATACATAAAAGGAATTCTAAAAATATATTAGATTTATTTTTGTTTGTTTTGCCTTTTGGTAAACTAAATGCACGAAGAATTTATGTTGCTATAAAAATATAACTTTATTTAGAAATTAATTGCTATATTAATTTTCTTAAATAAAAATAATATTTTATGGTTAATGCTTGGAATAAATATATATTCTTTACTATGTAATTGTTTTTTTAATAATTTTTATTTATTTATTTATTTTTTTTTTTTGTAAAGATGCCTATTAAATATAAATGTATATTTAAAAAAGTTTCTTTTTTTACAATAAAATATTTGTATACAAAAAAATATTGATATTAATTATGTAAACTTAAAATATTAAAATATTACTTAATCATAAATTTTGTATTTATTTATTTTTTAAATATTTTTTTATTTTTTTTTATATTTTTTTATTTTTTTTTAATTTTTTTTTTTTGTATTTGTTTATTTATTTTTTTTTTTGTCAATATCCGTCAAATGAGTTTAAAAAAATATAAATTATATGTAATTTTAATTTTGATATATTTTCATATTTTATATATTTTCTGTCTACTACTATCTTCCAAAATATATAATTTTTTTTTTTTTAATTTTATTAATTTTTTTTTTTTAAATTTCAAATAAAATCTTTGTGTGAGTTGGGATTTATTTATTTAAATGTTATACACTTAATTATTCTTTAGCTTTCTTATTTTTATTAATAGTTCTTTAAGTAGTTATTCCAGTCACTTTTATTCGTTACTTCGCTTCAGATTCTTATCATTGAGGGTCTTATATCAAATTCAAAAATTTATCAGACTGAATTTTCTGTCCAACCGAATGAGTCAGCCGCGTTGGCAGCTGCATTAGTCAAATCCATAAGCCTTGGCTAATATGCATACACTATGTACATATATATTTATAAATACATATACGTATATATGTAGTACGAAAAATGCCAATTCATTCAATTTCAATTAAATGACAAAAGTACAAAAATATTTTGACGCCAAATCAACAATTCGGAAATTTAATTTCGTGCTCTTTTGCTACGGTTTCATATTCACAAGCAAAGTCTGAATTTTGTTTTCCTTTTTTGCAAGCTTCACAAAAAAAGTAGAAATCAACAACAACAACAACAATAAAATTCGCGTTTCATTCATTGACAAAGTCAAAGATGAAAATTGTTTGACTCGAGTGAAAATGAAAAAGTTATTTTTGTTTTGCTTTCTTTGTTTTTTTTTTTTTTTTTGTCGCGTGTTTCTTGAGCAGCAACATTTTCAAACGAATCGGCATGTTGTTGTAACAAGAGGCCCAACTCATGTTAAACAATTTGAATAAGTACACATAACGATAACGATGAATACGAACACAGACATATATATGTAGATATATTATTTTCATAGCTATATAATTTTTTTTTTTTTTTTGCTTGCTCTTGACATCCAGTCGAGAGGCAGACAGGCCGACAGACACGTCTGTGCACAACAATTTGATCTCTTGCGTTTTGGCACGAACTGTAATTGAAAATATTTCATATCCAAAAACAAAAACCGACAAACCAACAAACAAACAGCGCGCTTGACACTTGAAACATTTGGTTCGTGGCGTGTTGCTCTTTGATGGCAGTGGGAAAGGTGTGTGGCGGAGATTCGGGGGGCTGCTTCACGGATCTCTTGTAGCCAGCTTTCTTGTCCGGTTATGTTACGTTACGTGAAATTTCATATGTCATAATTTTGACAGTTTGATAGTCATACACATGGCTTCGTTTCTATCTCTCTGTAACTATGTGAGTGTGTGTGTGTGTGTGTGTGTGTGTGTGTGTAGTGGGAAGCTGCGAGGCATTCGAGCGGTTTGTTGTGAAGCGCATTGCCCAACAGTGTTACCAAAAAGTAGCCAACAGCAAACAAAGTGACAACTTTGGCATATTACGGGCATAGGCCACGCACAGTGGGCAAAACATTGAAAACGCTGTGGGTCAAATGATGTCAGTGCATTACAATGGAGCTGCTAAATGATTTATGTATGTGGCCTGAAAGTATTCAAGATCATAAGAAATGGTTATGATATGATAAATATAATGTAATAAATTTTATATATTTAAGTTCTTGGCGTTTTTCAGCTTCAATGTGCGTTTTAGTATATATTTCTTTCTTTCTTTCCGATTTTATTATTTATATTTTATTAATAGATTTTAAATTTAAGATGCAAAGTTAAGGCATTTGATATTGCAAAAAATTTTTACTACGAGCCAATGTGATTATTTTTTTTTTTTTTTATTATTTTCATATTTTAATATTTTTTTTTATTATACTCACACATTTTTTACAATATTGTAGTAAATATTTTTTTTCTTAATTTAAGATCATTTCATCATTTTTTTTTTTTTTTTTCATTTATTTAAGATCAGTAAAAAGATCTGATTCGAAAAGGACAGTCGCGTTATTTATTTTATTCTTTTATTTCACATAAGAGAAAAGATGCCTCCAGTTGCAGTTCTATAAAAGTATAGATGCTTGAAAAAGTCTCTTCATACAAAAGAGTTGTATTAGCATATCATATTAAATACACTAATATACATATATATTTATTAATTAGCAATTAATTTAAATTAAATTTAAGGCTTTAAGAACTTTAATAAATGAACTACAATTTATGTTTTTCAACATGTATTAATATATCCTTTTATATATCAAAAGTAAAAGTCTATCTTCAGTACGTACCTCATTACCGCGTATGCCTAAGCTCTGTGGCCACACATAGAGCTCTAGCTTTATGTTTAATGTAAAGTTGCATAACATGTAAAAATTCAGCTCATGTCTTACAACTGACTATGTCACATTTTTTTCTCGAGAAATGGTCGGCAGCTCGAGCCGCCAAATTAGGCATTGCGAGGCTCAGGCAGACATACATTCATATATGGCCTGTGGGTACTATAAGCCGAGCCTATACGATTATTTTTCTGGTCAGCTTAGCTCTTTGTGTTGTATGTGTATCGAGTAACAGGGAAACGTCAGAGACAAACAAGCACGGGACAAGTCAGTTTTACAGAACTTGCTATCCCAACAGGTTGGGGTGGGGAAAAATAATAAAAGGGGAAAAACTTGGACCTCGTCAGCTTTTTGACATTGACGAAGTGGTTCTTCGAATGAAATTGTCATAATTTTTTCGGGTTTTCTACATGTCTTTTGATGCATACAAAGCGTTAATGTTGCCCACTTTGTCATACTTTGCGCTTGCCTCACACAATTGAACAATTGATAAAAGCCACGACAGTCAAGCCTAACAAAACTAACGGTTCATTTCAGGTATTGCCTCACCAAACATCTGGATCTGAACAATTAAACGCGGAGCATGAGTCAGATTCGTGGCCTGCAATTGCCATGCGCCTGGGTGTGGCCGGCCAGTAGAGCAAAAGCGTGCCACTAATATACCCTTGACTAAAACCCTTGTGCAGTCTACACTCAGCTACCCTTGGCTAAACCCCTTTGGAGTTCCAACACTCAGTCAGCATCTGCTGACCGCGCTTGGGCTTGCTCACAGGTAGTAATTAGTTCAGCATTATTTGAATTCAAATTTCACACCTTGAAGTGTTGTAATCCATTCGTTCAGCTTGTTACGAATATGCATAGACAAATTGCACTTCAATTTGTTGTCGGCGTCGTCGTTCAATAGTTGAGAATGAAAATAAGCAAGGCTTTGCGTATTCAAGGAGTAGTAAAAAGCATGAAATATTAATTTATTTTATATATAGAAATAATTTATTTATATAATTATTTCATAAATGCAAATGTACATATATATAAATTATATAATAATATATATAAAATATAATCCTAAATTGTGAGAAAAGGGTATGACAATCCTCTTGAAAGCTATATAATCGTTGTTTATAAATAAAATATATCTCCATATATGTGCGTACATTTATATATGTATATTTTGTAATTATTTGTGTGTGTTAATATTATATACATACACTTTATATATATATATATATATTTTTAATTTACTTAGTCCGAATTATTTTCTTTAGATTTATGCGTCTCTCATACATATATGTAACAAAATTAAACATCATTTTGACTTTTTCTCATAACAAGTACATGAGATGAAACAGAGTAAAGACAAAAAAATTTTAAAAATTAAGTTCAAGATAAAAGATATTATATATTATACATATACATATATACATATGTATATATAATTCACAATGCCTTCAATAGGTCTATGTATAGCTTGAATAAATTTGAAGCTTATTAAGTGAGAAGCTTAGCAATTCTAGCTGAGGTATTTGAAATAGGAAATATAATTTCGAATATTTTTATTAATTTTTTTGCATTGCTTGTACTTTATGAGTATGAGCAGCTGTGCCATCAGCACTCGCTAATACCCCGAAAAGGCGTATAAAAATAAATACAGTTTACAACATTCCATTCAATCTCAAACAGAGGCTTGCATTTTAGATATTCCTCTAAAATATTATTCTATTATAGACTTTTAAAATAATTAAAACTCAATGGCAAATCAAATATTTCAATATTGAAATAAATTCATTTTCCATCCCTTTGAGCTTACTTTTATCGCCTCCAGCTGAAATGCCATTTGCCACGCCTGACGCAATTTTAAACGTTTCGTTTCGTTTCATTTCGTTTCGTTTTTAATGGACTTCATGTGGCACAGGCATAAGCAGTTTTTGTATTTGATTTAATCCTCGCCGGCACGTCACATAAATTCAAATGCTTATTTCGGCCCACAACTAACAATAAATTAGTCCATAAATATGTTCGCGTCTTAGACTAAGCTGCGCCAACAGCCCAGACACAGACACAGGCACAGACAGAGCTCCAGGGCCAAGCCGAGCCGAGCTGAGTTTAGTCGAGTCGAGCAATGAACGATATTCCATAAGCAATTATTATATCGATTTATGACAAGCCGAGCAAAGATTGTCTTGGGTGGGAGATTATGTTGGCCCAGGCGGGGGATTTGTGCCAAGGCGGCAATGGCTCAAGTTCCTAAACGCAGTCAAGACAAGACAAAAACGCTGAGCATGAAATTTAAATCTCAGGCTAATAAATACTAATTCTAGCTAAAAAGCACGAAAAACACACCAAAAATATAAAGTAAAATTACATTTCCGCCTGGCGGAGAAGAAATCGCTAACTGTGGGGGCAACAGGTAAACGGTGGCAGTCCGAAAAAATAAATAAGAATTGTGTAAGGTAAGGTAAATGCAGGTAAGACCCAAGGCTCTAGACCCGGCCTCTGAGCTGGTTATAAAAACTGTCATGATTTACAGTTCGCACTTTTTACGATGCCGCTGCGCTGCGGCTGGCTTACGGGCGGTTCGGTTCTATCGGCTAAGAATTATGTGGAATTTAAGTAAGCGAGAAATATATATATATACATATATATATATACTATATGTATTTAAGCATAGTTGTTTTTTATTTGTCGGGAGCTCTTTTTCTATTCTCTATTTTTATGTGGCTTTTATGTGTTCCCATACCACGAGGAGATAACTTTAAAGGCGGCTGTTAGCAGCTTCGTGTAATTAAAATCATTTATTGGCATTAAAAATCATGTATTTAAGCTCGATTTTTGCGCCGCTCACTCACGTAGATCACATAAAAATGGCAGCCAAAAAGCGCCTGAAAATCAAAGCCCACAACTAACACATAAAACATAAAAGCCAAACAAAATACGAGAAAAAAAAAAGAACAATTTCCCAGCGTTCTCAATGGCATACATCATGTAACGTTTTCACTTAAAATTCACACTTGATACACAACTAGAAGAAGAAGAAGAAGTAGAAGCGGCAGAGGAACATTTATCATTTCGCTTAGATCTCGCGCCTTTTAGAGCGGTACGAGGCCTAAAAGTGTCGCCCGTTTCTTACTGCTGTTGTTGTTGTTGTAGTGTGTTTTTTTTTCGCATCTTTTGATTTATTCTCAAGTGCTTTGCTGTTGCTGCTGTCTCTTTGTTTTATTTCTTTGGCAACCTAAATATTGAGATAGGCATCTGCGGTCGCTCGCTCGCTCGTTCGCTCGCGCGGTCGCCAGTGTCAACTGAAGCAGTTCAGCTTGAGCTGAGTTAATTCCCTTGGCCTTTTTACCTACAAAGTACGTACGCTTCATTAGAAATGCCATTAAAACGTCGCTGACGCTCCAAGTTTCGGCCGATTCAGCCATAGTGACGCTGAGATCTAAGCTAAATTGCATTGGCTGCTTGCAGCTGAGTTGGCTCCAGTACGTGTCGGGCATAGAAAAGTCAAGAAAAGAGCGATACTTCTAGAAGTGACTCTGAAATTGTAATGGTTGCCAATCTCTAAGATTGCAAATTGCAGCGCATATCGTTTGCGACAACATTGTCGCCTGCGCTGCAATGCAATGCACTAGAGAGACAGAGAGCGGAGCTTTAGCGATCGAGCTTTCGCTAAGCTTACGCTGTGCTCGCTCGTCGGAGACAGTGGGAGAAATACGCTCACTAGCATCCCGCTGTCCGAAGCTTCGCTGAGAGCGAAACGCCGAAACTAAGAACACTGGAATGTGGGCGTATAAAAAGCGGCCACATTGCCAGCTCCATCTTTTTCCGGCCCACATTTTCAAGAAGATACCCTCAGCGTGGAGTTCTATCCACCTAAAATTTTTGTTAATAATTATATATATATATATCTTTATATATATATATATTTAACAAAAAGAAACATACACAAAAGATTATTGCCCTCCACAAAAGATTGGAATTTTCTGAATTTGGCCCACCGTGACCAGCTGAGCTGGTCAGTCATTGACTTTGGTGCGCGCAGCCGCACGCATTTTTATTCGTGGGAAACAACAAGTGTGCAAGCAGAAAAAAAAAAAGGTATTTCGATCAAAATTAATATAAATTAAAACTTAGTTTACAGAAACTAAGTCGGTTTTTTGTATTTTGCAGCCTTTAATATAACCCTAACCTCTCGGCCAGCAGAAGGCCACATGCACATATGCGCTGTGCAGAGGTTAGGGCTATACATTAAAGTAGCCCCCGAAAAAAAAAAAAAAAGATTAGCCACCGAAGAAAAAAAAAGAGCCCCCGAAAAATAGCACCCGAAATAAAATGTATAGCAGATCGCAGAACGGCGAGGGATTATTGACGACATATTAGTGAAAAAAAAAAATATATATATATATATAAACTAAAAATTACAAATCATTATATGTGCGGTTTAAAAAGAAACAAAAATTAGAGAAAATTATGTATATATATTTGCACGTGTGCGCAATGTGTATGTGAAGAAAAAACCATGAAAAAAAAGCTTCCAAGACAAATTTGATAAAAGTGAACGTGCAGCATAAAACTGCAAGTACACGAAAAAAAAAAAAAAGAACTTTAAATGCTTAGTGGTTAAATAAATTCTTGATTTAATAGACAATAATGAATATTATACATATATAGAATTATATATATATATAATATATATATAAAAAAAAAAAAAAAAAAAAAAAAAAAAAAAAAACCGAAAAGCATGATACTATAATTCCCCACTAAAATAATAATAATGCATTAAAATAATACACAATATTCACACATCCTCCATATAGCAGCAGCAGCAGTCACCAAACGAAAGGCCTTTCAGCGGTGGACATACAACAAAAAGAACTGTGAGTGCTAAATTAACCCTTGTCTTCCCCTCCCTATCATGTCCCCAAAATGTATAACAAAATAAAACTAAATAAATAAATAAAGAAAAAAAAAAGAAAAAAAAAAGAAAAAAAACAAAAGAAAAGAAAAAAAGAAAAAAGAAAAAAAATTTTCAATAAAGAATGAAATACAAACTATGAAACAAAAACTATGAAATGAAAGCTATGAATTAAAACTAAATTTTTAAATTAATATATATTAACGAATACTCCCCAAATGTCTAAAATATGATTTAAACATTTTTTTAATATTTTATTGTAATATTATATTATTATATTATTATGTTATTATTACTATATTGCTAACCTTTTTATACATTTGTAATTTTTTCCTATTATGTAGTTTTTTTATTTTATTATACACTCAAACTACATACCAAACACATGCACATACATATATATAAATTAAAGAACATGAAGCGACAGTAATTAAGAGTAAATGAAAATGTAATAGTCTAGTTAGAGTAATTTAAAGAATAAATGTATCTTTTAGAATTTTTTTTGAGTTTCCTTGATGGATTAATATGGTAGGCTAGGAGTATAGCGTTGGCATAGAAGAGAGAGAGAGAGTCGAGGCAATCTTTATTAGGGGATCTTCATAAACAATTTAAAGCTGAAGATCATGGTTGGGTTTGGGTAAAGACAGCGAGAAGCCAACACCACCTCGGCTTCCGCGTCTTTCTAACTGTCCGTGTTTGTTTCGTTTTTTCTTGTTGTCCGAATGTTTGTGTTGCATAGGAATCCTAAAAATTTTAAAGTTTGTGTGTATTGGTGACGGTTTGGCAAGACCCACCCCACCGCCGACAGAGCTAAGGGAACCAGAGGATTCCGCCCGCCACTACCCGATCCACGTCTTGTGTATGTTGATGTATGTATGTATGTATGTATGTATACATGTATGTGACATATATGTGTATATATGTATATATGTAAACATGCGAATGCACGAAGATCGCTTTCATACTCGAGTACGCTCGTTACATAGATTTTATGGCGCCCAACGGGGGGCCTGAAATTCGAAGAGAGAAGTTAACGCCCGCTGCATTCATACATAAGATCGACACATTACATAAATTTTATGGCGCCCAACGTGGGGCACTGTGAGTTGTTACGCTTTCAGTGAACCGAAATCCAACGTGGGGCACTGTGAGTTGATACGCTTTCAGTGAACCGAAATTGTTTGTGAGGCACTGTGAGTTGATACACTTTCAGTGAACCAAAATTTTTCTTATATGGCCACTTCTTCTATATGGAGTAGTAGTCATACAAAACACCCCCTTTTGTGAGAATATTAGTTGTCTCAGTAGCCTGTATTGCTGAAATAGACTTAGACTGGGTTGGTCTAGCTATCGCAACAGCGACTGCTGAGAGGAATAGATTTGTTTTCATAGGTACTACGAAGCTGCTGGATTCAAGCCTGGATCGCAGACCGAGACACCTTGAAGTATCTTTCAACTTTAAATGAATTAAAGCATCGCTGCTTTGGAAAAGAACATCTTCCCTCACAATTGTAGCTCGTTTTTGTTTGCTGTGGATGAAGCCACAATTCAATCTAGTTCTAGAAAAACTTCTCTAAATAATTCCAGAATATTGTGTATTCGGCTAGGATACCAATACTGATTATCCCTGGAGGGTATTCTTTACTTAAATGAAGAATGGTAGAAGCCTTAAGCAATGCTAGTTGTGTGTTGATAAGTTGTTGTCGTTGCGTCTTTAAGTGTACTATTGTCTGGAACTCGGAGATATGCTGCCTGTGCATTCCCTTGCCGAATAGTATAGTTTTTGATGGTAGCGATAATAAATTTGTAAATACCTGCTAGATTTAGTTTCAATAGCCCAAAAAAGAAATAATTCGGAACAGTTAGAACTAATAAGAATACCTCGATTTTCTCTCTCTATGCCTTAATAGTCAAATTTAACAATTTAATATTTTAGTAACTATGCACGTCGCATCTGTCGGTACTTACCATGCTTAGAAGCTGATTCCCGCTAATATACTGTCTAACGTTGTATATTATCGGGTGGTGTAATGGTTGCCAATCTCTAAGATTGCAAATTGCAGCGCATATCGTTTGCGACAACATTGTCGCCTGCGCTGCAATGCAATGCACTAGAGAGACAGAGAGCGGAGCTTTAGCGATCGAGCTTTCGCTAAGCTTACGCTGTGCTCGCTCGTCGGAGACAGTGGGAGAAATACGCTCACTAGCATCCCGCTGTCCGAAGCTTCGCTGAGAGCGAAACGCCGAAACTAAGAACACTGGAATGTGGGCGTATAAAAAGCGGCCACATTGCCAGCTCCATCTTTTTCCGGCCCACATTTTCAAGAAGATACCCTCAGCGTGGAGTTCTATCCACCTAAAATTTTTGTTAATAATTATATATATATATATCTTTATATATATATATATTTAACAAAAAGAAACATACACAAAAGATTATTGCCCTCCACAAAAGATTGGAATTTTCTGAATTTGGCCCACCGTGACCAGCTGAGCTGGTCAGTCATTGACTTTGGTGCGCGCAGCCGCACGCATTTTTATTCGTGGGAAACAACAAGTGTGCAAGCAGAAAAAAAAAAAGGTATTTCGATCAAAATTAATATAAATTAAAACTTAGTTTACAGAAACTAAGTCGGTTTTTTGTATTTTGCAGCCTTTAATATAACCCTAACCTCTCGGCCAGCAGAAGGCCACATGCACATATGCGCTGTGCAGAGGTTAGGGCTATACATTAAAGTAGCCCCCGAAAAAAAAAAAAAAAGATTAGCCACCGAAGAAAAAAAAAGAGCCCCCGAAAAATAGCACCCGAAATAAAATGTATAGCAGATCGCAGAACGGCGAGGGATTATTGACGACATATTAGTGAAAAAAAAAAATATATATATATATATAAACTAAAAATTACAAATCATTATATGTGCGGTTTAAAAAGAAACAAAAATTAGAGAAAATTATGTATATATATTTGCACGTGTGCGCAATGTGTATGTGAAGAAAAAACCATGAAAAAAAAGCTTCCAAGACAAATTTGATAAAAGTGAACGTGCAGCATAAAACTGCAAGTACACGAAAAAAAAAAAAAAGAACTTTAAATGCTTAGTGGTTAAATAAATTCTTGATTTAATAGACAATAATGAATATTATACATATATAGAATTATATATATATATAATATATATATAAAAAAAAAAAAAAAAAAAAAAAAAAAAAAAAAACCGAAAAGCATGATACTATAATTCCCCACTAAAATAATAATAATGCATTAAAATAATACACAATATTCACACATCCTCCATATAGCAGCAGCAGCAGTCACCAAACGAAAGGCCTTTCAGCGGTGGACATACAACAAAAAGAACTGTGAGTGCTAAATTAACCCTTGTCTTCCCCTCCCTATCATGTCCCCAAAATGTATAACAAAATAAAACTAAATAAATAAATAAAGAAAAAAAAAAGAAAAAAAAAAAGAAAAAAAACAAAAGAAAAGAAAAAAAGAAAAAAGAAAAAAAATTTTCAATAAAGAATGAAATACAAACTATGAAACAAAAACTATGAAATGAAAGCTATGAATTAAAACTAAATTTTTAAATTAATATATATTAACGAATACTCCCCAAATGTCTAAAATATGATTTAAACATTTTTTTAATATTTTATTGTAATATTATATTATTATATTATTATGTTATTATTACTATATTGCTAACCTTTTTATACATTTGTAATTTTTTCCTATTATGTAGTTTTTTTATTTTATTATACACTCAAACTACATACCAAACACATGCACATACATATATATAAATTAAAGAACATGAAGCGACAGTAATTAAGAGTAAATGAAAATGTAATAGTCTAGTTAGAGTAATTTAAAGAATAAATGTATCTTTTAGAATTTTTTTTGAGTTTCCTTGATGGATTAATATGGTAGGCTAGGAGTATAGCGTTGGCATAGAAGAGAGAGAGAGAGTCGAGGCAATCTTTATTAGGGGATCTTCATAAACAATTTAAAGCTGAAGATCATGGTTGGGTTTGGGTAAAGACAGCGAGAAGCCAACACCACCTCGGCTTCCGCGTCTTTCTAACTGTCCGTGTTTGTTTCGTTTTTTCTTGTTGTCCGAATGTTTGTGTTGCATAGGAATCCTAAAAATTTTAAAGTTTGTGTGTATTGGTGACGGTTTGGCAAGACCCACCCCACCGCCGACAGAGCTAAGGGAACCAGAGGATTCCGCCCGCCACTACCCGATCCACGTCTTGTGTATGTTGATGTATGTATGTATGTATGTATGTATACATGTATGTGACATATATGTGTATATATGTATATATGTAAACATGCGAATGCACGAAGATCGCTTTCATACTCGAGTACGCTCGTTACATAGATTTTATGGCGCCCAACGGGGGGCCTGAAATTCGAAGAGAGAAGTTAACGCCCGCTGCATTCATACATAAGATCGATACATTACAAAATATATCTAATAATAAAAAGCTCTAATGGTCAAACAGTTACTGCAAAAGATTTATAGAAATTAGTCTAGAATAAAAGCGTTTCCTGATTTTAGACTATAAGCCGTTATATTCAAATTAGCTATTCATATTAGAATGCCGTATGAGAATGAATAATATTGAGAGGGTAGAGAGAAAGAGAAAGAGAGAGAGAGAGACAGAGTTACAATGTAAGAGCTTACACTAGCCACTACGATCTTACAATATATTGTCAATTGTAAAGAGCTTAGAATGAATGAAAAAATATTTAAATTTAAATTTTAAATTTAAATTTATTAATTAATATTTTAAAAGATTTATTGATAATTTGTTTATTTTACTTATTTCATTATTTATATTTATTAATAATTTATTTTACTCATTTTTAAAAATAAAAAAAAATAATAAAAAAATATTACAATTAAGAACAGATAAAAATCAAATATATGTATACAATATATATACTATTAACTACATCTTTAGTATGCTCTGCTCCTATTATAAAGGTATATTAGAGTATAACACTTACAACTGATTACTGTAAAATGAAGACTGAGATCTTACGACTTTTTATAAACTAAAATTTATTTATTATTTCATTTTATTTATTTTATTTTATTTAAATATTTTTTTAGTTCAATGCATTTGTTTTTAGTTTTGTGCTCCATTCACTTGATTTGCATTTGCCGAATGCATTTGTAAATGTTCAAAGCTCTTTGCTCTTTGCTTCACAAAGCCTCGAAGACAATATTAATTGCCGGCCATTAACAGCATCACTCAATTTGAAACATATGCAGCAGCAGCTAGAGCTAGAGCAGCAGCAACACAGATCACAGAGACAGAAAATAAAAAAGTGGAAAAACTAAAAAATAAAAAGCAGAAAAATAAAAGTGGAAACTATCTGTAAACTCATACATCAATGCCGCTAAATCCACTTGTCAGGGCAACAAACGTGAGAATCGCTTGCGAGAAAAAAAAACTAAACGAAACGAAAAACGAAACACAAAACAAAATCGAACCCAAACGCAAACAGATCGAGCAGCTAGAAAATATTGTCAGGGCGACACTTAACCCGGTGGAGGGTGCTTCTCCTGTTCGTCCAACTTAGCTTTGGACTCTATTAGAGATTTGTTGCTGCTGCAGCCAGAGACACCTGCAACAGTTGAGGGCAAGCCAGTGAAAGAGAGAGACTTTTTTCTTTCCGTATGCTAAATACCAGCGCATTTTATTGATGACGACAACGGCAACGAAAACAATGTGATATATCTTGCTCTATACACTGCCTCTCCCTCTCTCTCACCTCTCTCTGTCTTGCACACATATGCAGCATCCAGCAACAACAGCAACAAATGAGTGACAAAACACCACAAGGAATTTTAATCCCAAAATGATTGATAATCATTGCCGTAGAAGAAAAAGCTTTATCACGTTCCGTTTGCTAGGTGTAAAGTCTATGCGGCATTATCAGCATCATCATTATTATATTCTTACCTATCATGCTCATCATCGTCTTGGAACTGGGTTGGGTTCCGGGTGCCAACTGTGGACCAGCGAGGCCCAGGCCCATTGTGCTCTGCTAATGTTTGCACTTAATTCAACAGACAATGGACAGGAAAGCTGTTGGGCGCATTTTCTTTTAGCTTTTACCTCAAGTGTTAGGCACGACCGAGGTGCGAGGGAGACAGAGAGAGGGAGGGAGAGTGAGATAGCACGCGAAAGACGCTGCCAGCCAAGGCGAAAATCTAAATTATGTCGTACGGAAAAAATGCAGCGTTTTGTTAGCATAAACAGCAACACGAACGATGCGCTTTTTATGAATGGTGCGAGAACACTGAGAGAAATTTCGGAATATTTTAAATGGAAAAAATATATAAATATTTTATGGAGATATTATATGAAATATGTAAATATTTTGATAGTTCTTGAAGTACATTTGTTTCTTCAGACTTTTCCCCTACATTGTTTTCAGTGTAGTTAAGTATGTGCATCCACCCACCCAGAGTCTGGGTTCATTTGCCATATCATGTTGCCATGCACTCCGCCCGCCGCATTCTCCAGCTGCCCCCAGTGGGCTCCATTCAGCATTCGGTTAAGCGTTTCATTTGGCTTCTCTTTCTTTTTGCATCTCAACATTTTCCATTTGCCTAGCCTGTGGCAGCCGGAACAAAAGCAACAACAGCAACATCATTATTTTTATCCATTTAGTCGCTTTGTTGGTTTGTTGGTGACACCTTTTCTAATGCACACAATCTCTATCTCACACACATACACACACACACACAACTATTTGAACCTGGGCGTCACCTGTGCGCAGCATTTCAAATTCATGAGTTTTGATGATGAGTTGAAAATTGAACAAAAGCTGATTCAAGTCATAATTTATCATGAGGTTTTCGGACTGGGATTAGATGCGCTCAATTTAACAACTGTTTATTTTTAACACGTTGCCGCATTGCGCATACGCCGCATGTGACATGCGCGCTAGCTAATGTTTTAATTTATTGACTATCAAATGGCTGAGGCTTTTGTGCTTTGACTGCCGGCTGCCTACTGCATTGGTTTGTGCCACAAAAAGAATGAAAAAAGATGAAACAACAAAGCCAAGTCGTCGCTTGCCCGCTCCCCCTCCACATTGAGCTGTCTTGCCCAGCCACGCCCACCAAAAAATAAAATAAGAAATGAACGAAACTCGTTCTTTCACTTTAGCGAGTGAACGCCTGCAAGCGCGAATTTTATGGTTACACCCAGCCAAAAATCTGATGAGGATCGCGCGCCGCGCAAGTTCTAGCGGTAAATAAAGAATTGTCCAACGCCAACGCCGCGCCCACCCAGCCAGCCAGGCAGCCAGCCAGCCAGCCGAAGGACCACCAAAATGATAAGTTGCCCGTTCGCTTCTCTCTTCTTCATTTCACATATAAAAAGCAGTAAAAGAATTGCTGTTCTTTTTTCTTGGGTGCAGTTGGGATTAAGAAATTACAAGAAACTCGCCCCACGCATCTGGGCAAAGAATTTAATTTAATTTAATTTTCAGCCACACGTCCCGGCAAAATGAAAGTTGACCCACTGCCTGCAAAACTGTGGCTAACTGTGCTGCTGCCCAAACGAAAAACCAAAAAAAAAAAAAAAAAAAAAAAAAAAAAAAGGGTCTGTCGCCTAAATCGCTCCGGGCTTGAATTAAGACATAATAAAGCTGTCCCAGCTCAAGCGTATCCAATGGTAGCGCACTCTCTGTCTCACACACGCGCCGACACTGTGCCGCTATCTCTTTCGCTCAGTCATCCGTCAACCGTTTCGGGGCGTCAGTTTTTGGAACATCTTTGAACGAACACCTTTACGGGCCAAGCTGACGACGAAACAACTTAAACTGACAGGAAGTGCTCGAAGGGCAGAGTGGGAGAGGTGGGGCAAGCGGGCGAGCTGAAGAGTGAGAGGGGGAGAGGGTGTAGCTTGAATGATATTTTCCCTAGCAAAAGGTATTCAAATTTTCTCTGACAACGTGTAACGCATTAAAGTGATGAATATTTTATATATCATCTATTTATTATATTTCAAATATTTAATGTGTCTTGGTGCTATCAGAAGACCCCGATCAAATGATGCATATGCTCTAAAATATCGAAGTTGAATCGGTTATACTGAAGTGCATTTCATATAAATATGTATATAGTAAAATAGTATATAGTAAATATATATAATAGACTGAAATGCTTTTCTTATAAATACATATTAAATATTAATATAAAAGCTTTAATAGAATAGCTTGTAGTAGTCACTACTCGATATAAAAACTGTAAAATTATTTAGTAATAAAAAAAAATTATAATTATTAAAGCGTAAATAATTATATTTTACATAAATATTTTAAATTATTATAAATTTATTATTATAAAATAATAAATGTAATCATATTAGCTACACTTCATATCACAAACCTGAAATAAAAAGCTAGAACGAAGATTGATTTTTTTAAGATATACCAATAGACCATCCGGCAATTTGACATATATGAAAATATTGAATTAGCATATGGCTCAAATATAAATAATGAAAAATTAATTTCAAATCAATTACTTAAAACAAGAGTATGTAAAAATAAAACAAAGTATTTATGTATATCATTGTTATCAAAAAAGAAAATTAATTATTAGATTAAAATATTTTGAAAATATTTATTATTTATTTTAAAATATTATCAATCGCTTATACTTATGATAACTGTTAGAGTATTTCATCTTCGGAAAATCGATAAAAGAAATTCTGTGGCTCCTTTTGGGGCTCATTGGGCGTTGGGTTATATATCTGCAGAATATTTTGCAGTTCATTTTGTACTCGTGGCTCATTGTCTTGGCAATCATGTGAGTGTGCAAGTGCGAATGCGTGTGTGTGTGTGAGTGTGTACGTGTGAGTATTCCGTTTGACAAACGAGTGTCATTTATCAAAATGTGACACTATTTGCGCCAAGTCATGTGTTAACTGCACTTTATTTTATTGTTATATGTGTGTTGCCCGTGCCCAAAGGAATATCACGACGAAGTGCTGCTCCTACTCCGGCCCAACTAAACGGAGCTGTCTGGCATTGGTTTTTAAAGTGCTCTCATAAAATATATATCATAATTGAGGGTTATGTGTTATTTTATGTTTGGCCAAAAAACTTCTTTAGCGCTAAAGTTTAGTAAAGCAATTGACCCAGACACGAAGCCGTTGGCATGCCTCAAGATTGAGATATGGGTGTGTGTGTGTGTGTGTGTGGCCAGGTCTTTCTCTTGGTGCAACTTTGCCTTTGGGCATACTTGAAGAATTGCTTGTTATTAATATGTGAAAATATATCTGGGATTTCTGTAATGACTTATTTATTTATTGCTTTGCATTTCTTTTATTATATGTAAGCTATAAAAGTTTATTAAATTTACAAATATTTTTAATGAATTTCCATATGCATTTGGGTATAGCATAACTCTGGACCTACCAGAAAATAATTTATACTCTGCTCGGCGGGCATTTTTATGCTCTTTAAGAGCTGCATTTAGTGAACATAATATAAATATTATGATTATACGCTCCAAACTTGGGCGCAGTCTTAAATGTTTTTTCGCTCGTGTGTGTGTGTATGTATGTGTGTCTGCGCATATTACTCTTCACTGAAAACAAAAAAAAAAATCTCCAAAATCGAAAAGTAATTTCTTGCACGACATTAATTTCTTTTAAATTACGCATAATTGAAGTACGGACCACTCGAACTTGATCGATGATCGCTTCAATGTTTCGACTCCGTTCGAAACGTGCTTCGCGTCGAGCAAGTGAAATTTTCTATATAAGAGAGAGGCAAAAATAACAAAACAAAAAAAAAAAAAAAAAAAACTAAAGATTGCGCCATAATTATTTAATTTCTCGTCTTTGGCGTTGGTGTTCTGGCTGCCTCTCGCCATATGGGGCCCAAAGGTTCTTGGCTGGAGCCCAGCGGCATTGACATTCAAATAAGACACCTGATATGATAGCCCGAGAGACTCGTAACTGTCATTCGATTTGCTTTTGCCTTACTCACCTAGCGCAGCTCTATCAGCGGTTTGAAGCCTTGAGTTTTTTCTTGTATATATATATAATTTATTTTTGGTGTATTATTTTGAAATTTGATTTTGATTTTGAGTTTGACTTACCATTGTGCCTCCGTGGGCATTTAAGTCGTAAGCTATATACCCTTGCATACTCTAACAAGGGGTATATGGATATGTATATGATGTTTGAAGTCATAAAGAAACTTGTGAATATATATTATAAGTTTATGAATTTTATTATATTAGATGTATATAAAATAAATATATTATTTATAATATTAATACATAATATCTCAAGGTGCTCTGTATTATTGGTAGATTTTTTTTATAATTTTTATTGAATTATTATACTATCTATAGAAAACCAAATAGAAATTTCATTTATTTGTTAGAGTATTCAGCATTCGATATTTAATAAAAATAAATATATCACATTTATTTTTTTGTGGATTTTTCTCATTTGTTCGTCTGTAATTTCATATGAGAGTTGTTGTTGTTGTTGCTGTTGTGTTCGTAGCTGGCGCTGTTTGGTATTTAGTTATATTTTTGGCCGCTGCCTTTGTTAGCCTGCTAAGCGGATTTATTCTTACATCAGTTTAGTGTCACATTAGCGCTGTTGTGAAGTGCGACCCAGGCACTTAACCAATCCGCATGCCACAACATAACAAAGCACTGTGCATGGGGGCGGCAGATCACATCAATTCAATTCAGTTCAGTTCAGTTCAGTACAGATCCGATCAGATCAGATCAGTCAAAATCTTTTGCTGACAAACACATGTGTGTGTGTATGTGTGTGTGCTTATATACACATATTACATATATGACTGTATTCACTTCTGCATCTCCCTCTGCCGCATCGATTTCAGTTTTGGGCTGGCTTAACGCTCATAAAATGTTTCAGCAGAAAACAACTTATGAAAGTTTTTTATTTTATTTTTTTTTTTTCATTTTTACTTTTCAATTCAAGCTTTTATTTTTTTTATGACACTGAGATGCTATCTGCATTTTTGCATTTGGCAAGATTGGCTCGTTAAATTTCGCTCAAAGAGTTTCGATTCATTGCGTGATTCATAAAGTCATAAAGATATTTTCAGAATCCATTCTTAAGTTTCTTGTTTCAATGCCTGCACACAGCTCTCTTAATGAAAATAGCTGTGAATGTCTTTATAAATTTAATTTTAATTTGTTAATTGCACACGTGCTCTGAGTTGTATAGCTTCAAGCCATTGAATAAGGGAGCTGCAAAAGAAGGGAAGCGATATGAAGCTAGAGGAAATGTTTAGGATATATGGATTAACATAAGCTATAATCTTAAAGTAATGTTTGCAACTACTTTGAACTGCATATTAATATTTTGTAATTTATTAAGTTAATTATTTAGTATAAGTATATAATACAAATTATTTTATTATAATAGCGCCAATGAAACATTTATTTAATTTCTATTATTTATGTGTGATTTCATACATCTGATAAAATCAAATATGCTTGAACTACTAATTTTAAAATACCATATAGAAAAGGCTAACTGACACAGTGAGAATCTTATTGATGTATGTATGTATGTGTATGTATGTATTATAAGTATATTACTGACTTGAGAGATTTGGTTTTTGTCTAATCCATTGACGAAGCATATGCAAATTGTTCTTTGGCAGAGGATAATAACAAATTTTAGCCAAATAAACATAGAGTTTCTTTATTTTGCCATAATAATATACAAATGCATTTAAATTTGTTCTGGGTTATTTTGTTTTGGTATAATAATTTATAAATTTAAATAAGTTTCTTTATTCTTCATTATTATTTATTTCATTTCATTGAAGCAGAATAAAAGTTAGACATAATATATTAAATACTTACGTTTGATTCTCCCTCTCGGTGAGATCGCACAGCAAAGAGCTAAAAAGCTGCGATAAGTTAAGGCTAGTTAGCTGTGGATGTTTCAACAAAGGCACAAAAAGCATGCGCAGAAGGGAAATAAACGAAAGCAGAAACAGAAACAGAAACAAAAACAAAAATGATTTATCATAATGGTAGTCGGCGACCTGGGGGCTCCCAACGGCGTTGCCTTAAACGGCCGATAACAGCAACAACAACAACAACAGCAGCAGCAGCAGCAACAATGACGCGACGACACGACGCGTCTGGACCGAAATGTCAACTCTTCATATAAAAATTAACAAAATATAAATTAAAATAAATAAACCAGAAATATGCGTTTTGTCGGGATGCGTTTCTGTGTTTTCTCTCTTGGTTCTCTTGGATTTTTTTCGGTATTTTTTGTCTTTGCCTGGGCAATTTATGTGTGGAGCATCCCTTTTGGATATCGAATTACGCCTGCGCCTGTTGCGACTGTGGAATCTCTCGGACTCGGGCACAAATTATGAATGCCTGCGTCTCCGGCTCTGAAGCTTATCGAGCGAATGCATCGCTGCGTTTATATTTTTATATACACATACATATACATATATACAGTTCTCTACCGTTTTTTGGTTGTCATTCTCATTTTTCTGTTATCTATGGCAGCGCATTTTTTATCTAACGGCCGCAGCTTCCACGCATCTGCCCATTGATTACTCACACACGCACAGCAGGCCTTCGAATTTGTATGTTCGACTCGATGCTGACTTATGACAGGGTCGCTCCTATCAGAGCTGAACGTTGATAGCTTCATGAGCCGCGATAAGACGCCCAAGCGCCCAAGTCAAGCGCTAATTGCCTTCTCACAGGCGCCGGGCATTGTCTGCTAGAGCGAGAGGGAGGCGAGCGGTAGCTGGGCTGGCCTGTATTTTTCTCTCTTTTTGTACCCAGGTGGCATGCGCAAGCGAGATCGCGAGCTCAGACGGTATCAGCTGCTTGTTATCGCCAGACAAATGCATTTTGCAAATTATTAACATACTACACGTTGTCTGCATGCAGCTGTATGTGTGAGTGCTTGTATCTGACGCCTGAGTAGTCAGACTCTCTGCTGGCTGCTGGTCTCGGCTCTGGCTCTGGCTCTGGCTGTGGCTTTGGCAACCGGCAGCAGCTAATTGAAGTCAATGCACAAAACTTGATTTATTTCTATTAATAAAAGCCCCAAATGCAATCATTTTGGCAGGCCAACATACAACAGCCCCACATGCAGATATGCGAGAGTGCCCCATGAGAAATTCGCCAATGGCAAATGTCTAGTCTGATTGCTTGGGGAACTAAGCAACTATGATTTATATTTTGAAAGTCACTACTAAAGCTAAATTTTAAAAACTAAATGTCTTATTCTGAGGGCAGAAACATAAATTGATAACTATTAATCAACTAATTTATATAAATAATATAATTAATTTAATGCATATATGTATATGAATTCCTTATTTTCATGAGTGAATTAATTAATTGGCATATCAGAGGTTCATTTGAGTGCTATTTAAAAAAAAAAAAGATTCTTCAATTATTTGAATAATTTGTAAAATAATAAAGCAACGTGTTTGCAATTTGTTATGACACAAATTAGCGAATTGAACATAGATGGAATAATATGAGTCAGATGACCTAAATATGAAGGAAATATACATACATATAATATATACATATAGAACAAGCTATCACTATAAATAATCGCCTCTGAGAAGGTCTGAACAGGTCTATGAAATGCTGATAGGAACTGAAAGTGATTCTTTTGAAATATGTAGGAAGAGAGAGAGAGAGAGAGAGAGAGAGAGAGAGAGAGAGAGAGAGAGAGAGAGAGAGAGAGAGAGAGAGAGAGAGAGAGAGAGAGAGAAACTGAAATATAAATATATTTAAAGCCATTGATAAAGGCTAATCTTTTATTAAGTAACACTAAAGAACAACTCATTTGATTAGTGACTATTTTCTTATGCACTCAGTGCACTCGCATTTCCTACTGGGTGCTTGCATATGTGAGCCTGGTCAATAAATCGCTTGTTTGGCCACAATTACACAAACGAACAGCAGCAGCCGAAAATAGTCGAAAACACAAAAATGCGCCAATTGCAATAAATGCAGCTCCGTCGTTACTGATACTGCTGCTGCTGCTGCTGATGCAGTTGTTGTTGCTCTTGTTGTTGTTGTTGTTGTTACTTCGATAAAAATCACGTAAAAATTTAGTTGCATAAATTTTAACACCGATTTTAATCGACGCCATGTCGCCGGCTTAGACAACTCATTGAGCTGCTGAGCGTGAGTTTTATGCATATGAAAGCAAGCGAAGGACGAGTATATTAGTATTCCAGAATTGTTGCTGAATTGAATGAATTGTATATTTTCTATTGAAGAGCTTTGTAAGGTAAGCAAGAGCTCTTCAATATGTTTAATAATTATAAGCTTAATCCGCTTTAAGATCTTGAGCGAGTATAAGATAGTCGCCCATACTCGACATGCAATATTCTACGCTGTTTTTCATTTTACTCATTTTTTTCTTCATCAACATCGAAATCGAAATCCACGTCGACGTCGACATCGACAACGATCGACACTTTACGTGGCAGCGTTTTTCGCTTGTAATTACGGCCAGCAGCAGTTCCGGTGTCTTGTTGTTGTTGTTGTTGCAGTTGCAGTTGATGTGGCTGCCGCTGTACTCTATAATTTTGTTATGCTCGTAAATTATTGATATGTCAAATCAAATGCTGGGCATGTTTTGCAGCCAGGCACACCACAAATTTATGGCTCACAAGTTAAATTGGCCGCAAACGAAAACTGGCTAAAAAGTAGTTACAATATATATAAAAAAATCACATTAATATGTAATCAAATGGATTTAAAAAAAGATATAAAAATGAATATAAATATATATAAAAAATTTGTGTATGAGAATAAATGTTTTTGTGTAAGTTTATGACTAATAAAAAAATAGCCCCAACGGTAGCTAAGTAATGGAAAAAGACCATATCGAAATAATAATAATAATATAAATTAATGATAACAAAAATGTGCATTAATTAAATTAAGATAAATATTCCAATTTTACCAGAAAGTAAAAATAATACATTTATTTAAAGTAAAATTTATGAGGTGAGTTTAAAAGTATGTTTGATTTCTTTTAAGTCAATATACAGTATTAATTTCTTCCATAAATTATACTTTTTTTTCTTTTTATAAAACAGGAATTTTTATTAAAAATATATTTTTGTAAAGAATAAATTTGTGTAAGAAATTTATTACATAAAAAAAAAATTAAAAAATTTACAATATAAGTTATTAATTTATTATTGTTAATTTTACTTATAATTTATTTTTAGCTATTTACTATAAAATTATAATTTTATTTTTCCATGCATTTTTGTGAATATATAAAAAATAATGACACTATATAATATATAATAATATATTTATTTATTATATTTATTTATATTTACAGTAGATAGCTAAAATAAAATAATTAAATTATAATATTATTTTGCAGTTTTATATAATATTGTTTACCAAATAATAATATAATTTATTTATTATTTTTTTTTTTACAGCTATCTACTATAAATATATCCTTTAATTCTATGTATATTATTATAAATATGAAGTAAGTTTATAAATGTTCGTTTTATTGATATTTGTATTTATTTTTTTCATACATTAAATTCT
This sequence comes from Drosophila arizonae, assembly GCF_054131065.1. Taxonomy (NCBI): domain Eukaryota; kingdom Metazoa; phylum Arthropoda; class Insecta; order Diptera; family Drosophilidae; genus Drosophila; species Drosophila arizonae. The sequence goes on along the minus strand of NC_142925.1, from coordinate 21,896,458 downwards.
TTCTTTCATTAAAAATTTGTATTTATTTCTAATTTAATTGATATTCAAGCGAATTTATAATTTGCATACAATAAATAGAAAACTTTTCAATCTCATCTCGTAGGTGGACCACAAATATTTTTGGGACTGAAAGTTATTTCGGACAGCAGCGCATGTAAAACACTTTGCTCAACAAGCCGCCTGCATAAACGTTGCAGTTCGCCTCACCTAACCTCACCTCACCTTACCTGCCTCATCGTACGCCCAGCCGCCGTCCGCTCTGTCTGCGTCGAGTTGTGTTCCTGGCTGGCCGAAAATGTACACAATTTTTCGAATTTCCTCATGTTTGGGGCATTTGGCGCTTTTTAGTTTCGCTTTTGGCCAGAGTTTTGACATAACTGGAGCGGATCGCGGTAGATGGGGAAAGGGGAATGGAAAGGGTGCTCATATGTGGAACTTGAGGAGGGAGGCAACCTGATTTGGACGTGGCTCGCGCTGGCGTTGTCTAACAAAATGCTCAAATGCTTGTCTTGGCCATTTGCATTTCGATCTTTGGGTAAATGGCCAGCAAACAGGCCCACAAATAAAAGCAAAACAAAACATTGCCTGGAAAATCCTATGGCAATAAATGTTTTCCTATGCAAAATTACCAACACAACGAGAATGTGGATTTGGGTTTTGGGACTCTTGGGTGCATTTACTGTTGTGATTATGTACGTGTGTGTGTGATCATATGCGTGTGTGTGTCTGTGTTAGTTTGGCTGCAATTTGGCTGCAGTTGCAGTTCGACTTTCACTTTTCGACTGCCAAATGGCCATTTGGATATTTTGGGGCGATTTAGCCTGGCTGCGCTTTAAATTTATGTTGATTGCCCGAGTTTGTTTTTGGCTAAATGCTGTTAAATTGTTTTTCCGTTTTAAATGACATGCATTTGACAAATGATTAGGCCTAGTTTGCGGTCGCAGCTCTAACCTCGACCTATTATATACGAATGCCATTTTAGTCAAGGAAATGGCTTGCAAATGGAACGGAAAATGCTTGGCTTCAGTTATGGGGATAACGTCAACAAATGGGAAAATAAATCAGAATATTAAAACATGTTTACTTTAATTTAACTTATATAAGACTATTATTATTATAGTAAAATATTTAGAATTTTAGTTGAATTGTTTTCAATAATAATTTTTCAATTTGCAGCTCTGACTTTACTGATTTAATAACTTTGACAGCAGCTCACTCGACGTAAATATATTTTCTTTTAAATCCAATCTTTAGCATCTAGATAAATCTTTGACTTATCTTCTACTGCCATCCGTTGAGACTTCCCTTTGTGCTCGTAAAATTCGGCTGCTCTGCAACATTGTTACAATGTTTTCTTTCTTTTCGGCGAATCATAAAACATAAAATACTAAAGTCCGCCAAAAATCTCAAACAATGTCAATACCAAATAAATACTAATAAAGTATGGGTCAAGAGTGCCGCCGCCGAGGGTCTCGTTTGTGTACTACATAAATTTCAATATTTATGGTCAGAGGCGAAAAACGGCGATGCTACCGAAAGGGCACAGAATCAGAAGAGCTGCTACTATATAGAGAGCTGTGTCCCTTATGCTCTGCCCAGTTAGTTCCCCCTTTTTGTTTGGGTATTTCTGGCTGGGTTCATCTTAGTTTTTGTGTAGGCGTATGACAAGCCGAGCCGCTGTGGGCGTTACCCAAATAGAGGCGTGCGGCATGCGGCGTGCGACGTACGCCGTTTTCGCAGTCAGCCAAATATACGACTTTCATTTCTATGTAACTAACGGCGGGAGAGCTCGCGCCTCGACATACGGGAACTGGCCTCGCTGATCCTGTTTCAGGACCTGGTTGAGCATCATAAATCGCCGCGACATAAATTCAGTGTAGTTTTGACATTGTTGCCTACCTGGGCGCAGGCACCTGACACAGGAATTGTTTTTGTCTGCTGCTGCTGTTGGTATTTCGCACGCTAATCTCTGTAAACAAATCACTAGAGTAAAATATAGAGAGAGAGCAGCAGTATGGACTGGGCGTGCCGGGCCGTGTCCTTGGGGACATGTTGTTGCTTTAATTGCTGCCAGACGTCGCAAATTTATGAGCATCAATAAAGTGTCAACTTTTGTTTTGGCTACAAAAAGTCGTTGAGAAGCATATAAAAAACGCAGCTCCTGGCTGTAAATCATCCGCGTGACTTTCCTGGAAAGCAAAAAAGAAAAGAGCTAGCCTCGCAGCGAATGCTACTACAGTTAGCACTACCGGCTAGGGACTCCACTGCAACTGCAACTGCAACTGAAACTGCAGCAGATGCTTAACTTGGTCCAGACATGCAAGCCAAGCCTTTGTTTTGATTTTCCTTCAGTTATTTGGTATTTGCATTTCAATTGAAGCGAGTAATTAATGTATCGCATATCTGCAGAATTTTAATTGCCAAGCCAATGCACTCGTCACTCGCAGATGCATCACTCATTTCGATAACACTAGACAGCAGCGAATGCGAGAATGACTCAAGTTTAATTAAAACATAGCTAATGAAATATGGATGAAAATAAATTAAACAAAACATAGATAAAGATTAGATACATTTTTAAAATGTATATAAAAATAAAGAAATATTATTATAATAATGCGAAGAGCTGAACTGATTTACTCAAGTTGAATAAAAACACAGATAATAAAATATGGATGCAAATATCAAATATAATTTATAAGATACAAAATATAAATAAAACTGAAAAAGATATTTTAATAACAATAAGAGTTAGCGAATTAAATCGGAACGTATCTATATATGTATCTATACGTATCTATAAACATAAACAGATTTAATAATAAAATTAATAGATTAAATTATATTTAAATCGAAATAAAACAAATACAGAAAGGGATGAACTATATAATTTATGAAATATTCAAAAAAATATAATTAAAAAATTTAAAAAAACAAATTTTTAATTTAATAAATAATAAATATAGGATGTTTATTAATTCTTTACAAAGTAATTAAACAATTATGAACTTATTCAAATAAAATATTATTTACAAATGAATCATATGAAATATATATTTAAAAATTCTTACAATAATACTTATACATAATTGATTAAATATTTTTAAAATATACATGGTTTTACTAATATTTTCTACAATTCATAAATATGTTTTGACGTTTTCTATTTAATTTGGACTGCACTTAAATTTCTATATATGTATTTCAAACATATGTTACAACGTATTTTGACAACATCAGGGTTACTTCAGTTCAACGACAACTGTTTCATTGCATATTAGACCTTGTTCGATGGTGTAATAGGCGCGCGTGTGGCCCCGTCACGTAGTCTGCTCAAAACTTAAGCCTCAAAAAGGCAGCTGGGCTGTCCACCACAGCAGCAGCAACAACAACAATTAAAATGTGGAAAGGGTTTGCTCATATTATTCAATAGATATATGTGAGTGTGTGTGTATGTGTGCATAGAATGTTTCGCAGTAATCTAACAGAAAACCACAAGTGAACCACAAGCAGGCAACGGCTTGGACTGGACCGAAAATCCTCGACTCGGAATGCTAGCGGCGAGCGTTGCGAATGCTCAATGCATATTCCTCTGCTATGGCCCAAGTAAAATAAAAAGAGAAGAAAAAAAAAAAAAAAAAGAAATAAAATAGAAAACAAATGCTAGAAGTGGCTGCTGTTGCTGCACGTGATGATTGCATCATTGTGTCAGCTTAGTACGTGCCCCACAACGTTCGCTTGTCACATAAAAAATGACACAAAATTCTCGGCATTTGCTGCATTATAAACTTTTGCATGCTGTCGACAGATGTTTGCTTGGCAAAAAATAAGAAAGAAAACCAAAATAATAATAATATGAGAAACAGAGAAAAAAGAAAAAAGCCTGTGTATTATGCCACAAATTTTTGTTTACCGAAACTTATGGCTGGCTCTCGTGTAGCTCGAGCCGTGCCACAAGCCAAGCACTTGACACTTGCGCTCTGGGATTGGAGTCTGACCAAAAGCCTTTATTTTCGAGTGCGATTAACCAATGTGTGGCTAGAGATTAGACCTAGGAATGAGAAGAGAGACTCTAACTGAGCTTGGGCATAAAATACATATTTTAATGAAGATGTGAATGTGTCCTCCATGGTCAGTAATGTCAGCTATACTTTTACAGTACTTGAGGGAGAAAAAAGAGCTGTAGAAATTTCTCTCTTATTATAAATACATCGTACCCTACATGATTCAAATGACTTTTAGCAACGAGAGTATTATCAATTGACTTTTAAGAGATAAAAACAAATATTTTTATTAAATAATTTTATTATTAAAATATTTGAAATATAATTGTGAGTGGAAATTATATAAAAATATAATTATAATCTTAGAATAAAATATTATTTACAAAAAATATATTTTTAAATTCCATATTTAATACATTTTATTTTATTATCTATTTAATATACTAAAATTCGTATATATTACAAATTAAATACAAAAATATGTTTAAACTCTTCATATATAAATGTTTATTAAATTTTATTTTATTATTATTTAATTTACTAAAATTCATATTTACTAAAATTGACTTAATTTTTTAGTGTGAATAATATTTTATTTTAGTTCTGTATATTATAAAATAAATACAATTTTAAATAAAATATAGGCCGATAATATGTACATATATACCTATGGCATGTATAAATATCCATAATATTTTAATTAATTATATATCATAAAATTTCATTTCAAATGAAGTTAGATTACTTTATGTATAATTTAATAAATATTATATATGTATAGCTAATATTATCTAATGTCACTTAAAATTCTTCCATTGACAATTCTTAACTGCTGACTTCGACTGACTTACATATTCCTCAATGGAGCAGAGATGTCGCCCTGCTGTCTAGGGCCGCATTTTCGACCATGAGTCACATCAAAGGCCAGCCAGAGTTTGCTTCTGAATGGCCATTGGGCAGCTGCCTAAATACAATTCAATGCTGACCGATATCCGCTTTATTGTTATGCAAAATCCGACGTAATAAAAAAATTTAAAGTAATATTAAATACGCATAATAAAAAAACGAAAAAAAAAAAAAAACGAATCAACACTATAAAAGAAGACCAAAGCAAAGTGTTGGTCATAAACCAGGCAACTTTCGCCCTGGGTTTGGAGCACAAAGGCTGCGCTTTATGCTACCAAGTGCACTGCTGTTGTGCACAACAAAAGCCGGAGCAAGAGCAAGAAGAAGACGAAGGCTAAGATGGAGAAAAAGAGGAGCAGTTTTTCGTCTTTCTGCTTTCATAATTTATGGCAAATGCGCGCATTAAACTTCATTAGATCGAAATTTAAGAGCGAAGCGTTACGTTGATGCGGCTATTAAAATGGGAACACAAAAGTCAAACGCGGCATCGTTTAAAGGCTGCTCTTTTGTAGTTGCTGTTGGCGTTGTTGTAGATGCCACATACAAGTAAATGCAAACGGGTATGATAGGCCGAAGGCAAAGGAATGTAACGAATTTTTATATTTTTATCTAAGCGAGTATAAGTCTGTATATTAAAGAGAATAGTCAGTTGGCAGATATGAAAGAGCTCATATACGATATATTTCAGATAATATTATGCTATATTATATTATTGTTTTTATCTTAAGTGAATATCGCAATTATAATTATATATTTTAGCTAACTTTTATGTTTTTCATGCACAAATCTCTGCACAAATCTTTTTCTTATCGATCTTAGGGTATCTACCATTCCATCAATATGTGCTGTTCACATTTTTGTTACTTTTCTTTCTGTTTGCAATTAGTTGGGCAGAAGTTCAATGACAGCCAACCGCATGATAGAAGCAGAAAAAAGAAAACATGTATAAAACTGGACTACATGTTCATTGAGGCTGGAGAACTGGGAAACTGCAGCCGCCAATACGAGGAATTATCACATAAATTTATTTTTAAAAGAAATGCCCAAAGAAATGCACCACCAACTGCGTCTTTGTTGGCGGTTGCATTTGTCAAGCGGCGGCACACAGCGTGCGATGGGCCCCAGCCCCAAACCCCAACCCCCAAACCCCAAATCGAGCTACAGATCGGCATCGTCTCTCAAATATTTTGGTAGTTTATGTGCAACACCCACCCAAAGAGAGAAGATCTCTTCAACTTCAACTTCGCCCTCTCTTTCACTCTCCCTGGGATTTCTCAGCCATGTGTAAACATTTGCCGCCAAAGTCGAAACTAATTTTGGCTGCTGTTGCGGTGGCTGCTGCTGCGTGGGCCTTGAGGCAAGTGCAAGCGCGATGATGACAATGATAATGATCATGATGATCAACTAGTTGACGATGAGTGTGATATGTGTTGATTGTAAGCGCTCTTCACGCGCGTCTGCTCATAGCTGTTGACTCTTCGCTGTTGCCTGTTGGCTGTTGGCGCTGAAAGTGTCATAAATTTCAATGCCATATGCAAAGTGCAACAGCTTCAGATCTACTCAAGCTGGAGAGCTGGCAACACTTGCTGCCTGCCTGCCACATTTCTTACACAATTCTTCACGCTTTACGAAACACGCGCGCTCTCAGCATTAGTCGACCTTGACGACGGCGCATCGTAAAACTCAATTGACTAGAAACAGTTTTTCCACATTTCGTTTCTGTTGGGAAAAGTTGTGAGCCTCGTTTCGGACACCTCCTGGGCAGCGTGTGTCGCGACGCGCTTAATGAGTGGCCGGTTCAGGCCCGGACGGGCAAGAGCAGACCGGGCATAGGGCTTAGTCAATTTGTCATGCCTCTAGCGATTGCTGACGTTTTGACTTAGCCGGAACTGCAATCCGGGCGAGGACTACGGCCGAAAGGCCATTGAAAAGCCATAAATCAGGCAATGGCGCGTGCCCTTTTACTACAACGACATAGGTAGGAATAGTTGCAGCCAGAGTGTAACAAGTGTAAAACTTAGTATTAGCCATTTGCAAAAATTCTGAATAACCCGAAAAAAGAGTGGGGGGAGCAAAAAGTATGAAATGGAAAGAAGCCAGAACACAAATCAAGTGTGGCCAACCTTGGGAGCTGTGAGAGCCATCGGGTTCAGCGCGTAAATTGTGGCAGACACTTAAGAACCGAGACAAGATTAAATGTTGAATTACGTTAAGGCCAACTGAGATAAGGCAAGTGCAGCCAGCCAGCTCGCCAGCTAGCCAGCCAGAGCCTGGTCCATAATATATATACGCGACTCTCGCTGCTCGGTTATCCAGTTCCAGGCGAGCGACGAGCGTCCGCGCTCCGTGTTCGGGGCCAAGGTGATAATGATAAGGAAATGAAATCGAGTTAAGTTTCGCGACCAACGCAATCTCCAAATGAGAATGCGAAATGAGAATGCGAATGCGAATGAGTGCACTATCTGAGCGCGTATAAAGTATGGTAACTGATGCGTAACATAAATTATCAATGCACAGTGGGCTCACACAGTTGGATGTACGCATATATGATATGATATGACGGTGTAATAAAGTAGAGACGTAGAAGTAGAGAAAGAGAGAACCCAGATCTAATTAATTGTTGTACATCAATTTCCAAGATTTCTTTTATATATGTATATATACTGTTTTTACAAAAAAAAAAAAAAAAAAAAAAAAAAAAAAATATATATATATATATATATATATATATATATATATATATATTTTTTTTTTTATATATATATATATATATATATATTTTTTTTTTTTTTTTTTTTTTTTTTTTGTAAAAACAGTATAATATTGATAAACAAATACACTTAAAAATGAGCTGGTAATTATATATATGCATTCAAAATTTTGATTATTTTATTTTGTATATAATTTTTACTATATTATAACCTATACATCTCAATAGGTGTTTTTATAAATTATATATTATTTATGTAAGAAAATCTTAAGGCTATATAATTTTTGACAGTTCAATCGTATTACAGAAAGTGAAGTAAACAAGTAGAAATAAGAAACTATTAGATAATATAATTTAAAGCTGCACATACGTAAAGAAGCTGAACAAATTTGCTAGTAAATTACTGGGGAATATATTTATAGTTGAATAATCAGTTCACAAAATTATATTAAATTACTTTCATTTACCATGTAGCATTTATTATTATATATTTTTAAATTAATGACAAATTTGTAAATTTCCATATACAGATTCATTACGAATTTAATTTGCCTAAAGATATCAACTGAGAACCACTGTGCAACAGTATTGTTAACAATCCTTCCCTTGATTGTCTCTATAGAGATACACTTAAGTGTTATGTGTATGGATATGTGTGTGCGAGTGTGTGTGTGTGTGTGAAACATGCCCATTGGCTTACGCCGTTTGTGTTAGCAAGCTTGACCCTCTCGCAACAGCCCGATAAGCGTAATTGATTTTTGCAATTATTTTTAGCATAGCTCAAAAAATACTTTGAAAATGTGTCAAATGGCAGCGCTGCCAACGCCAACGACCTCATAATTTTTATGATTAGTGGGCAATGCTTGTTAGTGGGCAGCACAACAGCGCAACAGCGCCGTGAGTCGAAAGCTGAGAGTCGCGGGTCGCCTCATCTCCTCAGCCTCATCAGCAGCGGCGCATCAGCAACACGTACGCACACTTCTCACACAAGCCCCTGCGCAAGGGGCTGGGGAGCGGGGCGAAGGCAAAAGGCAAAAAGGACCGCCACGCCGACGTTCCGTGATAAATTGCAATGATAGCAAAAGTACTTGGCTCTCTGCTGTTGCTGTTGCTGTTGCTGTTGCCGAAACAGAATAAAACGAAACATTTTGGCAGACGTGTCCACCAGGCAGCAGCAACGGCAACAGCAGCAGCAAAAATTAACCGCCGGCAGCAGCAAATGAGGCGGGAGGAGGCGAAAGGCGTGGGGTGGGGGGCGCTTCGTGTTGCATGTAAGCCAGTCCGTCAGAGCCGAAAGATGATATATCCAAAAAAAATTCCATATAATGACTGTCGAGTAACAGCAACAACAACTGTTGCTGGTCAGCAGCAATAACGGCAAGTAAGCAACGCGCATTAGAACTGACAACAACAACAACAAAAGCGACGGCAGCAGCAGCACTGCATAAGAGCAACAGAAATTGTGTATATAGCTAAGAAAATAGCCAACTAGCCCAGACATGGGAACTATTTTCACGCTCAGTTGCAATCTGTCAATGCCGTTCGCCACACAGCAACACTAACAGCAACAACAACAGCAACAGCAAAGCGCACGACACCTTTTTGTGGCCTGTTGCGCAGAGAGTTAGAATAGTTGCTGTAACGCCCCGGCACGCTGGCCAGGCAATCAGCCAGACACTGAGAGCCACACAGAGTCAGGCTCAGGCTCAGGCTCAGACTCAGGCAACGGACAGAGTCGCGATGCGCTGATATATCAAAGCCGAACCATCATCATCTTATTAAAGAGTGCCAACTTAATTTGCTTGGCCATGTTGCTAGACAAGTTGTTGCCAGAGTGTTGCTGTTGCTGTTGTTGTTGCTGTTGCCGTTGCAGTTGCCATTGCCGTTGCCTTAGCTGTTGCTGTTGCTGTTTTGCTGCTTTGCTGTTGCCGGTGGTGGTGTCGGTGGTGGTGCTCGTCTAGGTGTTGCTGAGGGGCGTTACTTCGTACAGTTAGAAACGAGAAAAACGGGCCATGATTTTAACAGCGAATATTCGATGTGCTTACAAGCAAAGAGAAGAATTAAAAATATAAATATATATATATAAAAAAAAAAATTATTTAATATTTTGTTCCCGATTAAAAATGTATTATAATGTATTACAAATATTATATAAAATATATTTAAAATTATAGCAAAATTTATGAATTATAATTATTTTGCCTGCATTAGAAAATTGTTTACTAAAATATGTATTGTAAGTAATTTATTTTAAGTATCTAAGAATTTAGTATTTTACTGTGGCATAATACATATATAAATAAATAATAAATTTAATTGAAGTGATTGTTATATAAAAAATTGAGGGATGCTAATATTCGAAATTTTTAGATAAATGTATGTAATATGTATTATTATATATTATTTTATAAAACGTTTCTTATCTTAACGTTTAAAAAATATGAAAAAAAAAACTCAGTTCAATTATATTTCTATGTTTGTGTAGAAAACTGTATTCTATTACACTTTAAGTTATTTGCATTTTTTTATTATATTAAAAAACTTAAAAATATTAAAAAACATAATTATATATTAATTCTAAGAAATAGTCGAGCCCTCAGACTCCCAAAATTAATAAAATTCGCATTTATATTTTAACTAAATTAGAAATTATTAATAAAAGTGTTGTATTTAATGTATCATACTAATAAATTAATTACATGCCTAACAATTAATTCAATTATTATTATCATCTTAAGCTTGAATTACCTTAACCAGAAATCCTAGCTAATGTGCTCTCAGTCGGAATACTCTTAAATATTTTCAAATTTCATAACTAGAATTCTGTCAGTAAGTGCGTGTGCTCAAGGCTTTCCAACAATACCAAAAAGAAATGCGCCGTTAGCTCGCAGAGGGCTATATCCGACTGTGTAATACTCTGTAGGAGTTAAAAATATATTCAATTTGCCCGTCATGCCCCGAACTATTAAGGCAGCTCGGCAAGGCACAACTGTTGCTCGCTTCAAAGCCAATATGCCCCTCTGGCTGTTGCAAGGGCGGGCAGCGGAGAACCGTTTACACAACCGGTGAACTTGAGCTTCGGTCCAGCCAGTCAGAGTTTCGGCATGGATTTGGTGTCCGCTCAACACCTTTTGGGCTGCCGTTAGCTGGACGCTATAATTAATAGATTATCATCGACAACATTTTAAATTCGCATTACATTTTCTTTTTTGCCCGCCACAGCGAAATTTTCTACACAAATTTTTCTTCACTCGCTTCTAATGCCAAGCGAAAAATATTCTTTTGACTGCTGCTTCGCTTTGGTCACATACGCGGAAGTGATTTTTCCACTTCAATGACGTAGTCAACACGGCATTGTTGTTGTTGTTGTTGTGCAACAAGTTGCAGTTTATGTATTGGGGGTGTGTGTTGTTCGCTCACGTGCTTCAAGCGGCTCGGAAAACAACAACAACAACAAAGAATGGAAAGAAAATCGTAAAATTAAACTTGGTTGCAGATATTTACCGCATTTTTGCTTTTTGCTTTTTCTTTGCAGTTGTTCTTGTTGCCGTTGTTGTTGTTGTTGTTGCTTATAGACAAGATCAGTGCTGGAGTTGTTGCTGTTGCTCGTTAGTTAGTCAGTGGGTTTCGATTACAAGAATACAACAAACAAGCAACAAGTAATAAAACTATTTATTTTTTTTTATTTTAGCCATTTGGGGAAAAGTAGTTATGGTATACATATATAAATAATAATAATAATAATAATAATTAAAGTTATTGTATAAATAATATTGGTAAATTTTAATTGAATTTCATAGAATGATAAATGAAAACTCGCAATGAACACCCAATACTAGATTATTATTATCTTATATTTATTCCATTTACTCCATATATTTTTTACATTTTTATTTATTTATTATTATTTTTTTATATTTATTTTATTCGTAATTATCATGTTACATTTTATTATTATTTTCATATAACTTCCAAGGTATGTACCCTGCCCTGATCAGATAATTTTAGCTGCATTTACATTTACCAATATTTCTCTGACTTTAAAATCAGTCAGTCATACGCAATTAAATGTATATGATCACTTCATTATCCTTTTGTTGAGCTGCAAGCACCTGTCAGAAGAATAATAGAGTCAAAGGTGACGAAGCTTTGCGCACGAGCTGCGCTGTGCTGTCAGCAGAAATATTTGCACAAGAAATTAACGTGATTGGGCTCATTAAGCACATGCGCTTTATTTACACAAAGCTCATAAAAACGTCTCGTATTTAATAAGCAAATATTAACACCTTGCAAAAACGAAAAACGAAAAACGAAACGAAAATGAGGAGTAGTTCAATATACGACGAGTCGTGCGAGCAAAGAGTTGGCCGAGTGGCATCTGCGTGGCAATCAGCAAAGAAAACAGTGACTGATGCGTCGCCTGATGACGCTTGCTGATGAGTTGGGTAAATATAATTTTTCAAGATCAATGTTTATTTGTATAGATGGCGAGAAGAGGAAACAGAATGCATTATTGGCAGCAGCCAAACCGAGCCTCACAAAACGAAACAAACAAACAAACAATGGTCCAAGCTCTGGACACGCAATTGCAATTAATGGGAAGTAACCAAAAACCAATGTATGCAGCGAGACGCCGTCAAGTGTACAGTAGAAGGCGCACACACACAACACACACACACACGCACATGAGCTCTACAGTGCACAGTCTCAGTCTCTGACTCTGACTCCGACTCTGACTCGAGTTGTTGTGATGAAGTTTTTCATTTGAAGTGCTTTGGCAACTTGACAACGCAGCAGCCAGAAAAAATTAAGACGTCAAGCGTCGTCAATTGCTGACCAAAAAGGTCTCGAAAAACGGAAGAATGTCTACAAAATATAAACAAGCATTGATGATGACTGAGTAGGTTTTTTCATTTATTTTTTATTTATTATATTTTTGACTATGCGAGCCAACGGTCAACGGACAGTCTGTCACGAAACGCTCCACAACACGGCCAAGTTCAATGGCCAAGGATATGCCACAGACAATAACAATTGCGTGCCACATGCATCACCAGCAGCAGCAGCAGCAGCAGCAACAGCAGGCAACAATATGAGATGTCGATTAGGTGGCTGCTGCTGGTGTTTATTCGTCTCCCTCTCCCTCTCTCGGGTTCATAAAAACGCTAAGTGCATATTGGCAAAAATAATGATGACATTTGCCCAACTAGACCAGACAGTCAGGCAATGCACAACAACAACCAAAATGACAACAGCAACAGAAACAGCAAAAAGAGTAAGACATTTAACAAATTAAGATGCAAACATTGCGGAGATAGGCAAACACTAGCAGGCATGGGGAAATTCATTTAAACTGTAATCACGCTCATATTAACACTGTTCAACAAAATTATGCAGCTATTGAAATGATTTCCGCATCATAACTGAAGCATGAATTAAAACTATAAAGTTTGAAGAATTCGAAAGAATAATAAAGTTTTTTGAATAAAAAATTAATACAAAATAAAAAAAAAAAATTAAAATAATTATGATAAAGTCTAAAGCTTTATTAAAAATGAAAAAGATATTTAAAAAATAAAAATAAATGTAATTTAATAATTATTTACAATATATTTTGTTATAAATTATATTTAAAGTCTACAAAGTAAATTATAAATGAAAAATAAATTATAAAAAATAATAAATTGTAATTAAATAATTATCAATGTAAATTGTAATTTTAAAAAATTATTATTATTATTATTATTTTTTGTTTGTTTATTGTCTACAACATATTTATAAAAATATTTAATTGATCAAAATTTCTGTATTACAATTGTTTAGAGTTTGCTAGACGCTGACCAAGCAAGATAAATACTATTTGAATTAACAAAACTTCAGCTGTTATTTAAGATATCGACAACATTTAGCAGCTAAAATACTTAATCAGATTTGCCATTAAGTAATGACTCAGCTTACGTCTGCCAAACATGTGGAAGTGATTTTAAAAATTTACTAAAATTGTGGCTCAGTTGATTGTCGAATTGTGTTGTGAAGTCGGGAGTCATCATGGCCATTTGTGGGACAGCTGCGAAGCTTGAAGTCTCTACTCTTGTGGCTTTTAAGTTTACAGTCAAATAAAGTTATTTTTTAAAGGTCTATAAAGTGTATTGGCCCATATTAAAAAAAATTAAGAAAATATGATCTTTCATCCGATTAAGACTGATCTGATTTATTCAAAATTAGCTCGATGCCAACTCAAGCAATTTTTTTTTTTTTTTTTTTTTTTTTTGTTGGGCTGAGGTAGGAAAAAATGCTTTATGCACCGTCAGTCATGTCGTCACTTTGACCGGTGTGTCGGACTGCATAACTGCTTACCGACTAAAAAATCCTCCTCTTCTGGGGCTCAAATCCACCTTGGAACCAGGAGATATCCCGCATTAACCTTCAAGGTGGAACCCCATTGTGTGCTCTAAATGAGCGTTGCCCTCTGTGTGCCTGCGTCCAGGTCATACTTCTTCCGCCGCAGAACCTTTTCGGCGAAGTCATAGACTTTTTTCCAAGCGTCTATGCTGCTGCACATTTGCTGTACTAACGTCTCTACTTTGACTTCACCTACTGTATCTGCCAGGTCGATTCTTTCTTCCGACCATCTTTTGCAATTGAAGAAGGTGTGTTCTGCATCGTCCATTGCATTTTCGCAGTAAATGCAGCTGGATTCGGCAGTTTTCCCCATTTTATTTAGGTACTTTCGAAAGTATCCATGTCCGGAGAGTAGTTGTGTCAAATAGAAAGACGTTTCACCGTGCTTTCTATTTATCCACTGCTCCAGATCGGGGATTATTTTAGCGGTCCATCTTCCATACCTTTCGCATGACCATCTCGCCTTCCACGAGACTATGGTTTGCTGTCGTATGCTCTTTGCCGCATGTTCTGAGTATTCTCCTCTTTGCCGAAGATTCCATATTTTTTTGCGCTCTTGGGCAAGCAAGTCAACCGGTATGACTGCTGCTATCACAGTCACGGCCGCCCCGGAGACTGTGCGGTACGCCGATGTTATCCTTAAGGCTGCTCTTCGTTGCACAGCTAGCATCGGTTTTCGCCTTACATTCGCCTCTAAGGTATCCGCCCATACTTCACTGCCATATAGCAGTATTGCATTTGTCGCTTCCATGAGGAGTCTCCGTTTTCCTGCCGTCGGGCCGTCAACGTTTGCCATCAGTCTACTCAGAGACCCCGTTGCTGTCGCTGTTTTCCGCGTGGCATACTTCAGCTGTTCCCAGAAGGTAAGTTTACTGTCCAGCCTAACGCCTAGATAGTTCACTGTCCTCTGCGTCCTTATCAGGTTTCCGCTTACTCGCATCTCTATTTCGGTTGGGATCTGCTTCCCCGTGAACAGAAGTAACTCTGTTTTATGGGTGGCAAGCTCCAATCCTCGAGAGCTGAGCCATGTCTGTGTGCGGATCATGACTTGGGTAAGTCTCTTTTGGGCCTCTATGGTGTTTCTGGCAGTAATGACGGCTGCGATATCATCGGCATAACCAATAAGGAAGGTGTCTTCAGGCATTTCCAGTCTTAGGATGTCGTCGTAGCTGATATTCCACAGGTCTGGTCCCAGGATTGACCCCTGTGCAGCTCCTCCAGTTACTCTGTATCGTTTTGTTCCAGTTTGCGTGGAGTACAGGAGTATTCGATCCTGCAAATAGCTCCTGATCATATTCATGAGGTACTCCGGTATCTGGAAGCGGTGTTCCAAGGAAGTAAGCATATCAGTCCACCTTACACTATTAAAGGCGTTTTTAACGTCCAGCGTTGCTAACAGAACAACTGGGCGCGAGTATGCATTTCCTCTTTGCGTAGCTCTGGCTGCCTGAACCACTTCATCGATAGCTCCCATTGTGGATTTTCCAGCTCTGAACCCATGTTGCCTAGGGCTAAGTCCTCCAGCAGCCTCTACTGCTGCGAGTAGTCTAGGTCTTATGAGCTTTTCTAAAAGCTTCCCAGCTGTGTTTAACATACACAATGGGCGATAAGCCGAGGGTGTATTGGGATCGCCTTTGCCTTTGCTAATGAGCACCAGTCTTTGTTCTTTCCACGCTTCTGGGAATATCCTTTCTTTTAGACATGCGTTATACATCCTAAGTAGAAAAGTGGGACGTCCTGATGCTATCACCTTCAGTATTTCTGCCGGTATATTATCTGGTCCCGGCGCTTTCTTGTTCTTCAGGGAGAGAGCTGCAATGTTGAGTTCTTCCTCGGTGAAATCTGGGACTAAACCATCGAGCTCTACGGGTGCTCGCTCATGCGCCTCGTGGATGTGTGCTGGAAATAGTGTTTCCACTATGTGATCCATCGTGTCATCATCCACGTTTGGCACTGCTCCGTAGTTTCTCAGCTTTTTCATGACTATCTTGTAGCCAAGTCCCCAAGGGTCTTTATTTATATCTTTGCAGAGCTCTTTCCACTTGTCATGCTTACTGCGTGTGATAGCAATCGACAGTTCTTTTCTCGCAATCTTGGCTGCTAACGCTTCCGTCGTGAAATTTCCAGAGCGTCGTGCCCTTGTTAGCCTTCTTCTACATTGTATGCATACTTTCCTTTTTTCTGCAATATCGTGGTTCCACCAGTACGCCTGTCGTCTACCTCCGTGTTTGCTGTGCGTTTTTGGCATCGATACGTTACACGCTCTTTCCATAGCGGTTAGGCTTCTTTCGACCACTTGCTTCGACGTCAATGTGCCGTCGAACTGTCGTTCTCGCCTATCTAATTCAGCTAGTAGTTTGCCTGTATCCACCTTACTTATGTCCCATCTATGAGAAGTCTTTCTTGAGTATGATGGGTGGTTTTGCTGACTGGTATTTTGGAAGTCATATGATATATACTCGTGATCACTTCCCGTGAAGTCATCGAGTATCTTCCAGTCCTTTATCCGATCTACGATGTGTTCGGATCCAAAGGTTACGTCAGGTATTGTGCCTTCACATCCCGGCCTATGGAAGGTAGGTCTGCTTCCTCGGTTTGCTACCACTAACCCGGACCTAGCGGCCATATCCATAATTTTTCGTCCTCTAGAGTTAGTAGACGACATTCCCCAGTCCACTGCTCGTGCATTCAGATCGCCTGCCACAATGAAGGGCTGCCGTCGATCCACGAGGAGATCCTCGATTGCATCGAGTTTATTCTGGAAGGTGCTTATGTCATCGCTAGGGGTTAGGTAGCAACTGACTACTGCGACTTCTCTGAAGCGTGCGTAGACGTAGCAGTTTCCCATCTTGCTTTCTAGTGGCTGTTGTCCACTACTACTGGGGATCCATATGGCCGCAGTCTTGGTGTCGTCCTCTAACCAAACTCCGTTCTCTTTTCGCTTATATTGCTCACTGATGATCACTACATCTATAGCATGTTCTGCTACTATCTGTGTCAAAAGTGCATCTGCCGTTTTGCTCCGGTGTAGATTACCTTGGAGAATTTTCAACATTTTGCTGTAGTTTGTCGTGTGCTTGGGCATTTCTGCGATCCCGGCATGTGATCGACAGAAGTACGCCCCGCATCCGTGCAAATGCAGCATTTTGGTGGTTTTTTGCAGTCTTTCATCTTGTGACCTGATTCACCACATCTAATGCAGATGCCACCACCACTTCTGTCCGGTCCTGTGCAGTTGGTCTGCAGATGGCCGACCCCGAAGCATCTGTAGCATCTGCGGATGGGTTGACACATCCTGGGCCTAGCCCTGACAAAACCAATTTTAATGTCTGAGCTCAGCAACGTCTCCGCTAATTGGCTTTCTAAAGTTACAAAGGCCCTTACTTGCTCTCGACTGTTTGGGGCAGTGACTTTTATGCGCAAGTCCACTGATGAATTATCAAGGACTTGTCGCACTGCCTCAGCCACCTCAGACTCTACAGTTAGTGAGTCTAGATCTCGGATCTCCACTGTCGCTGTAGGCTTTAACTCGGCTACCGTGGCTGTTTTTTTAACGGTAGCCTTTAGTTTTTCAACTAGTTCTGGATGTAACTTTTCCCCTCTGCTCAGTTCTACAAGGAGTGCCCCGGATCGGGTTTTCCTTATGCCTCTCACGTTTGCCTTTTCGTCCTGTTGGATTGTGCTGCGTATGTTTCGTAAAACATCTACGTAGCTTTGTCCACTTTCAGGTTTTATGAGGACTGCTTCTGAACGGGGAGGTTTCTTCTTCTCTTTTTTTGCTGGTTGTTTTACTACTTTCGGCTTTTCTGCGGGTGCCGAAGTAGTCTTTTCCGCTCTTTGTTTCAAAGTCCCTTTTCTGGTGACTTTTTGCCACAAGTTCTGTTGTCCCTTGCAAAGTTTTTTGCCGGACTCAGACTCTAGGGGGCTAGGGGCTTGTCTCTTTTGAATGGTAGGTGTTTCCACCGTTTCCAAGATCCGTGCCTCTGCTGCTGGCTCTAATTGCTTCTGCTTAGTTGCTTCAGCTTCCAGTTTCTTCCAGGAGTTCCTACAGTGTCCTAGGATATCGAGTAGTTCGTCTAGGTCGGATACCCCGCTTTTAACATCCAGACTGATGTTTTTTTGTTTAGCGACAGCGGTCTTTATGCGCCGCAGCGCCTGGCGACATTTTAGAATGGCATCCTCTTCCTCGGCCCGGAGTTTCAACATGTACTCATGCCTTGGAGAGATTACCGCCTCTGCAACAGTGTTTGGGACACCTACTTCAGCGGCAGCGGTTTTTGGAGTTTCCTCCACACTTCTTGGCGCCTGCGCTACAGGGCTCCTTTGCATTTTTGAGCTTTTGCCAAAGCCCAGCCGTGGGTCCGTGAAACGGGCCTCGCTCTCTTCCAGTGGTGTTCCACTGATTGTTTTTTTGGTTGTTGGGGTCTTTCTAAATTCCATTTTAAGGGGTCCCGACTCCAAGCCGCTATCTTAGATCGGGTGTACAGTTACTCAAACAATCCTCATGGTTATCTGTGCATAGCAGGGAGGCCATGCGAGGGTTGACTTTGGTCCTTATGGGAGCCAATGTTCAGAGCCAGGATCTTGCACAAATTAAGGATATATATCAACTTAAACCTGTACCACCAATGAAGAATCAGTTGGTGACGATCTTCGAACGTACTTGGAGGCCTGCCAGGGTTTTAACGGGACGGAGGCAGCTGCAGCATTGACCTAGGAGCCATTTCCGCAGGATGTCACTCCTGCTTACTGAGGTCCTAGAATGCGACAGCTGTCAGCCCAGGGGCAAACATTTCAGAAATCGTGTATTTTTCGAAGTCAGGGGTCGGTCAAAGATTTCACTTTAGTAAGTTCTATCTTTCTATTTCTTCTAAAGTCGCTGCACACATTAGTTCACGATTGGTCGGCTGCCCAATCGCTATCCAGTGGGGCCGATCGTGGAGGCTGTGTGTCAACTTGAATTACCAGTGACAAGGATTGCTATTGAAAGTCTCTAGACGAGCAACGTAGCGTTGCCTTGTTTTCGTAACCCCTAACTCAAGCAATTGAATGATGAATTAATTGAATGATGATAAGTTTTAGCCTGAAATCTATTTTAAAATAGCAACAAGAAACAACTTTAAGCCTTAATATGCGAAGAAGAATTATTCCCATTAAATACAGCTCGAGCAATATTCTAAATCTGTATAGAATGCTTCTATGAGTCTAACAGGAGTTACTCTTTTACATATGGAGTTTGATTGCATCTCTGCTATAACTAATTACTTTGTTGTGCAGTGTAATTGGCAGCACCTTATGTCACATTACCACAAGCGATGACAATGCTGTTTGCTGAGAATTGGGTCATTCAGTGTGCACGTCAACAAGTTGCATGCTGTAAGTAGTTGTGCTCTGCCATGTCCGACATGTTGCACGGCCAGGAACTGCAGCAGGCGGGGCTATGGGGAAGGGGGCATGGGGAGCTGTACTGACTGCGACAACTACCAAAACGAAACTAAGCTGCATCTTAATGACAGCGAACAACAATTGCAATTGTCTCATTAGCGTGACACACAAAACACACTCAACTCGGGCTGGCACGCCCACGCGTGTGGCAGGAGCTTAGCTTCACGTATTGTTATACCCTGAACCCATTGAAAATGGGAAATCAGGGTATAATGGTTTTGTTGAAATGTATGTAACAGGCAGAAGGAGGCGTGGCAGACCCCACAAAGTATATATATTCTTGATCAGGGTGACGAGCTGAGTTGATTTGGCCCTGTCCGTCTGTCTGTCTGTCCGTCTGTCCGTCTGTCCGTCTGTCCGTATGTTTGAACGCGTCGATTTCCGAAGATATAAGAGCTAGAGACTTCAAACTTAAAATTACAGCGCGGATATCGAGTTTATCATTAAAATTCGATAACTCATCCCGATCTTTTTTTATCGATGAAAAACCTTATCGAAAACCAGTTATAAAATTATATCTTCTACACCTTTATTGCTAGAGTCTCCAAATTTTTTATATATGCTTATATGCAATTTATACAATTTCGGTTTTTGTTAAAATTTACCCCCCACCTCTAAATTCACCCCCTCACCCTCACTTTTGTAAAACGCGTATTTCAAATACTAGAGACTTGTGCTTTGGCAATTACATGCATATTCATGTTATAATCATAATCTGAAAGTTTCATGAAGATCGTACGTCCACAAAAAAAGTTATTAAACAACTAAGTTCTCATAGTAAGTGCACACTGCAGCCCATGCGTGTTTATGCGTGGGTGCTTGTATGTGTATGTGTTTGTGTATGTGTGTGTGTTTCTTGTGTAAGCTGAAAGACGCGAAAAATTATTGAAATAGCTAGCACTCCAAGGGTTCAGGGGATCTCGTAGTCGAGCAGTCTCGACTAGAGCTTTCTTACTTGTTTTTAAAATACATATTGCAAATGCTATTGCTGTTGCAGTTGTTGCAGTTGCTGTTGCTGTTGCTGTTGCTGTTCAGTTGTATTTAGTAATTAATTTGCGTCGTCGTAATGATTTCTCTGCATTGTTTTCACACACAGAGCCCATTTGCATAATTGTTGCACATGGCTCGCTTGGTGGCTCACGTAGGTGTTGAAAACTGTGGCAAGTATTTGGATTGCAGTGCGGCGCGGCTATCTATGGCTAATTTTGCAATTGCCGCTCGTAACTAGCCGCGATTAATCAGCCAGCCGGCTAGCCAGTCATCTAGACCAGGCCAACGGCTGCCAATGGCATAAATGAATTACTCACATGAGCCGCGCCCGCAATTCGCAATCTAAACAAATGCAACTCAGGTAAAGCAGCTCGCAACTTCGCTTCCTCCGCCTCCTCCTCCTTCTCCCCTGCTCCACTCGGCTCATTTGTTTAGGCCAGCCATATTTCTTGCATTTCGCACTATAATTGATCATGTTTTTGGGCTTTCGGTCGGTATCTGCGCTATTTTGTGTGCTCATAAATTTTGCGCTTTTGCCCAACAGGAAATTATGCCAGGCCAAATGATTTTTTCCCCCATCTGGCCAGATTGCAGCAGTTTTGTGCATTATTTTTTTGCTATTGCATAATAAATCGAGCTTGCTATCTAAATTGGCATATCGGAATAAATAAATTGTATTTAAGTTAAGTCTATAATTGATTTTTATTTAGAGTATCTTTATATTGAATTATTGTTATGATGATTGAATGAGGAGCTGTTCGCTGGAGATAAATTTTAAGATTTTATTTAATAGCTGTGCAAAATGATTTTTTAAACCTAGAACATTTAAAAAAAAATTTGATTAAAAAAAAAATATATATATAAATAAAATTTAAATTAAACTTCTTAACATTTCTAAAATAAATTGTAATAATTTATCATCATATTAAATCATATTAATCACATTAAATCATTCATCAAAATTAAAATAAATAAACAAAAAGATTTATATGATAAATAAATTTAATCACCTAAACAAAATCATAAACTCAAAAGAAAAAAAAATAAATCAATAAATATATTTAAAAATGTAAATGAATTAAAAATTATATGAAAAAATGTAAACACTATATATTTTATTTAAATAAAAATAATATATTTATTTATTTATTGATGCATTTATTGAATAAAAATTGCAGTTTACAATTTTGTAATATTAATATTAATTTGCTTCTCAATAACTTTGAGTATTAATCGTATTTTAGGGTATTTAAAAATTGTTTATCTATATTTTTACTTTAAAATATCAACGTATGTATGTATTTATATATGTATATATTTTCATTCAAAGCTTTTACAATTATCTTTAATCAAACTCATAAAAATTCTACATAACTAAGTTAATCTGTTATTAACTGTGAAATCAATAAATTTCAAACAAATCAAACGCCAATGCCGTTGGCTTTTAATTAACTCTTACAAACTGTGCGCATAGTATCTATATATCCACATATATTTATTATTAATAAAAGAAAGTTCTTTTTGGGTTTAGTCTCATTTCATTTGTATGTTGTTATTGATATTTTGTTAGCTTCGCTTTTTTGTTTCTATTTTTTGCATTTTTTGCAACTTTTTTTAGCTGCATATAAAAATTAATAATTTTGCACTTTTTATAGGTAGTTGCAACTGTCAGTCGATTCATAAAGTTTTGTGTGGCGTGTAAATAAATTTAATTTAGTTTTATTGAGTGCCATAAAGTGAATGCAAATAATTTCAGCGCTTTGACTCATTAACACAACGGGGAGCATTCATTAACATTTGCTCAGTGTGAATTATGAAAAGCTTAATACATTTTTAACGCTTTGTTCAGTCGCAGTTTCGTTGGCTTTTTTTTTTTTTTTTTTTTTTGGTTTCCATTAAAACGTGCTAAAGGTGTGGTCCGCATCTCTTACCTGACCGCCATAATAAAAATAGTTAAAAAAAAACACAAATTTGACTTTAATTTAGATTTAATTATTATTTTTTTTTTTTTGTATTTATATTGAAATGTGATTAAAGCAGCAGCCGCTGCATGGCCACAACGTGACCTAATTTTTCAAAAGGCCAGGTGGGGTCTGATGTAATTTGAATTATTTAAAAATTGCATTGAACCAGGGAAGACTTTGATAAATTGGGTACAAAAATTCAATATTAATAGGAATTTCTACAAATTGTTTGATCTATATCAGCATTTGTTATATTTGTTAATATTTGTGAATTATCATTAGAATTTACCAAATTTGTTGTTAATATATGCATAATCTACAAGTATCTCAAAACTTTTCTAAAAATGCTAAAGATGTGGACTTAAATTCATTTTTAAGCAAGTATAAGTATATATATTCATATGCATTTATATTCAATACCAGAAACATTTTGCTATGCGTTGCACCTTTAGTTTTTCGTCGGTTTAATCGCATTAGAAAATTGGCAGTGCGCAGTCAAAAATTGTATAGGAATTTCAATGATTGTTGAGGTTTTTCTTGAACACATCTTTTTTTTTTTTTTTTTTTGTGCACTCTTTAGACACACATTTTGCAGATGCGAATGCCGAGACATAAGCAGCTCTGTGGTATGCCTGCCTGTGTGTGTGTGTGTGCCCCAAAAGGATTTTCACGCTCTACGTTTGTCCTGCTGGCATTTCGTTCCAGCCCGAGCGAGGGTGACACGCATTGCAAATTGGATTTGGCCGAAACCGAGACGCTGCTTGCAGTTTGGTCTGTTGGCCAACTGGCAGCGAGCATAATTTTTTGGCATCGGCAGCTGGTGTTGGACCAGAAAAACATTTGCCAAATGCCTCGCTGTGGGCTGGGCAAAGCTGTTAGACAGACAGGCAGACAGGCAGACAGTCAGACAGACGGACAGATGAAAATAAAATTGTAGCCAAAGCCTAGTTACAAATTAAGCAACACTTTCATACCGAATTGCTGCGAGCTGATTTTGTTGTTTTAGTTTTGGTTTACTTATTTTTTATGTCCAACTAATGAACTTTTATTTGATGGCCCTATGTAGGCCCGAGATTTACGCGATTTTAATGGCAGTCGCCGCCGAGATTTTCATGCTGCGCTTTTGCTTAATACTTAACCTGATTTTACTTTTTTAATTAAACACAGAGCCAACGAGCCACAACAAATGTCGAACACCCAGCTCACAAATCGCGTTTAATTCGAGCTCGTAAAAAGAGACCGAAAAAAAGCAAGCCGGCTGCTTGGTGGGGCGTCAAAGGAAAGTTAAAGTTGAAATGTTGATGCCCCACTCTCACTCTCTCTATCTCATTCGCTCTCTTTCCCTCTCTGCCTTTGTTCGCACTCTTTTATCTATGACTCCGACTATATTAGGTCCCACTGATAATGTTAATGATGGCTTTAAAACTTCATTTTATGCAGCTACAAAGTTGTGGCCGCGCTGTCATCTGGCTGCAATTGCTGTGGGGTGCTTCCATCATAAAAATCGAATTTGATTTTAATTTTTATTACAAGTTTTACTTTCGTGAATGAATTGCGGTGCGTGTTGCCCCTAACACCAAAGCCTGGTAACACCCATCGAGCCTATCTGCTGCCCAGTGCGATAAGATGCGAGCAACAAGCGAAAGCACTTTGTTGGGGGTTGCCTCTCGATTTGATTTACGATATCGGCATAAAACGGGCGCGGAGGAGCTCCCAAACATGGTCTTTATTTAAGTGTGAAAGAAGTTAACTCAAAAGGGCTTAATAGAGATACTGAGATATGCTTGTATAGGACTGATATAGGGGTTTTCTATTTGTTTTTCTATTTTTTTTTAAATTGTTATATTATATATTTTTTATATATAATTTTTTAAATTGTTATAAAAAAAAAGTTTTAGTTTCCTTTTCTTTTTTTATTTTATTTATATATATATATATATATATATAAATAATTTTATTTTATTTATATACATATATATAAAATAAATAAAAAAGAAAAGGAAACTAAAACTTTTTTTTTATAACAATTTAAAAAATTATATATAAAAAATATATAATATAACAGTTTAAAAAAAAATAGAAAAAAAAAATAGAAAACCCCTATATCAGTCCTATATATTGTATATATATATATATATTGAATAATTTCTTTCGAATATATTTTAGAAATCATTATGTATGAATTATTTAAGTTTTATTATTCTCGTCTCTTCAAATAGAATCTACCTATTCACTAATTATTGGTTAGAGTTTATATAAAATTAAAACTAACTGGAGAATTAATCACTCGAAACTGGTGCATTCGGCTTTTCAGCAGCTTAAAATCCCTCTTTTCATACGCTTTCTTATGTTTATCAATTGCTCTCAGTGCAATTATGCGTGGAAAAAACTATATATAATATTTATTGTATCATTCAGCTGACCTCTTATCCTATAATTTTTATTCTCTGCCTTTGGCTGCCTTTCCAAAAATGTCTTCACATGCGCAGCAACTTTGTTATTTTCTCTGGATCATTTTAATTCAAGATTAGTAAATGCTTGGGGCTGACTTGCCAAAAAAGCGGTGAAGCTTCCGACAATGTGTTATAGTTTTCAAGCTCCTCAACATACTCCCCAATGCTATCAACAGTCTTCATTTGTACTTACCAACACTGGTCAATACTATTCACATTTTTCGCTTATACAAACACATTTAATGCTCTATTTCGCATTGCAGTTTTAAAAATGAAATTCCACAAATTTTTATGGTTTTATAAAAGCAATCTTCCAACACTTTGTAAGTTCATATGGTACTTTCCAGCACTTTGCCCATTTTAAAAATTATTTATTCCAACACTAATCTCTATATGCTGCCGCCTGCAGCCCAGTCATGACTCCTACTCAGCACAACAATTGTTTTGCCAAACACTGAGAGTCATTTTCCCCTTTGGGGAATCGAGGGCGAGCCGTGCCCCTAGATATGGCCCATTGACAGTAGGTTAATGTGTTGTAATCTTAAAGCTAAGCGTTTCGTTTCGACTTGGGAAAAAAACAAAAAATGAATTTCAACTGTCTGTCAATATTGTGCCCAATTGTCAGTGACAGTTTAGTGGACAGAGTTCTGTTGGTTGTTGCTGCTGCTGTTGCTGTTGTTGGTAACGGAGATACAGAGATAGGAAAGTCGTTGATACCGCAGACAGTTGACATTTGAGTATTTTCGAGGTGCATGCCAGACAAAAACTGATTGCATTTGAGGTGTGTGTGTGCCTGTCTGTCTGCCCGTCTGTCTGTCTGTCGGCTCTTTAATGAGTGATTAGTGGAGCACTTTTCGGATTGGGGACCTCACACAGCTGTCGAGCAACTGCTTTTGTTTGTTTTGCCAACTGGGCTTCCATTTATCAAGGCGCCTCAACAATTCATCAATTGTGTGTGCTGAAACTCGCCGCCCACTCTCGCAGCAAGTTGAGCAAAGTATTCGCCTGCAACATGTGCGGCTGATTGGGCGGCTCGCTATATATAAAAGTATATGTGATATGTATATATAGCGCGAACTGCTCGTTAGCTGGCCGTTCATTTTTCATAATTTCCGCACAGCGGAAAAACCAAATAGAACATAACAGACGACTTCCGCTGAGAGTCCAGAGAGAGCCAGTCCATTGCCAATGCCAGAAGTCAACTTAATTAATTTTGTGCGCCAGCAGCAGACGCAGCCGGATCGCCATCGCCTTCGCCTTCGCCTTCGACTTGGACTTGGACTTCGACTTGCACTTGGACTTCGATTTGAGCTGCTGCTGCAGTGATTTTGATTTAAGTCAAGCGAAGGCCAGCGGGCGGCTACCAGGTCTAGCGACGAGGCCTCCCAAACAGGAAGTGCGCGCATCGAGGCTGTTCTTTATCGGCTTATTGGCGCTGCAGGAGCCAGCAGCGGCGGCAGGTGTTGCAGTTATCTGCGATTAAATGGCATACGCCAAATCATGGCCAAAAGCGTTCGTTGATGCACATTAAATTGCGCCGTCGAGTGGGTGAAGCCCCAGCTGAAACTCGAGCACCGCAATTCGCATTTCGATTGTTGTGCCAGTTGCAGTTGGAGCATGGCAACTACTGTGTGCATAGCTAAGCAGCGGGAACTGCTCCTTCACAAGTGAATTATGCATTTAATCATAGACCAACCTGTGCCCACAGCTGAAGATAAGCCAGCACGATGAAGTATTTTAATTCTGACTACAGCCAGTTCAGTAGTATTAGTTGATATGGAATCGCGCATTTGCCGTGGATTTAAGTAATGGAGAATTGAGTGTATCAAGTGCCCCTCTTTTATTTGTAATCTGATAAAATGCTGTCAGACAAGAATTCCACACTTATGATATATTGATATATGTAGTTATATATAGGTATATATATATATATATATATTGCTGAGCTACCTCTAGTCAGAAATGGAATACTCTCCAATCAATTCTATTCGGTCTGACGTCAAATAGAATGCGATATATTATCTGGAATGTACTGGAGACCTAGACCATGGATGTTTCAATAGGATACGGCAGCCGATCACAAAATGCAAATAAACCAAGACTGTCTGAACTGAGTTATTTCACTATTATTTGTGGTATAAAGCACTTCTACTCAAAATAAATTATTATATATAAATAAATAAAAACATAAGAAAATATTAAATTAAATAAATTATTATATATAAATAAATAAAAACATAAGAAAATATTAAATTATATAAATAATAGAGTCTCTAAATTAATTTATTTTGCAATATATTAAAAAGAAAACATTTATTGAAAATAAAATATAATAAAATCTCTACATGAATTGGATAAATATATTAAAAGAGAAAGATACAAACCAAAATTGTAATAACATCTATAGATTAAAATATTTTTTTACATATCAAAAAAAGGACTTTTAGTATTGGAAAAATTGTGAAATAACTTGTCCACAATTAAAACAAAATCGAAATTTATGTTCAACTCAAATAGTCATTGTTTCAGACCAAGTAAATTAAAAACAGTTACTTTTTTGATAAAAGTAAATATATTTTTCTTTATTTCCAATAATTTAACTTAGAATAAATTATAAAATTATTCCTCTTAATATAAATTTGTACAATTTGAGACTTAAATTAACGATTCGTATTTTATACATTCAGTAAGTGCAGAGCTGGCTGCTGGGATTACAGCTTGGGTCTGTCTCAATATGCGGAAGCTAGTTCGCCCACACAGTGTCTCATCTTCAGAGAGTGGGTGCCGCAGCGGCTGGCTGGACGATTGTCTAGTAGTCGCACACATTTTTGTAACGAATCGGCAATTAGTGATGGCTGGCGGCATTGATGAATGGCCGAGAGTCGAAGCGCTCGATCGATGATGTCGACCTACCGCAAAAAAAATCATTGCCAAAAAAGACAAACGCAAACAAAGGCCCGAAGACGTCGGCCGGAAGATGTAAGGCATGCGGCGTGTGAACCGTGTAACAAGTGTAGCAAATGCACGAGAGGACAAAAGGAAATGTGACACAAATTAGTGACGCCCCGAGCAGGACGTGGCTGGCTATGATGAACGGGCACTTTGGGTTACTCTCACTTTGCTTCTAGCTGTGCGCCGGCAGACCTCAGGGCGTCCTCTTCGGCATGTGTGTGTGTGCGTTCATGTGGGTGTCTTAGATGTGTGTGTGTGTGTCTTAGATGCGTGTGTGTGTGTGTCAATGTGTGACTATATTTTGGTACACTATACCCTGTGCTCTGATATGAGTAAAATTGGGTATAACCTGGGCATTAGTTCACGTATGTCCAGCTAATAAGCCATTTTAAATTCTAAATTATGAAAATCGTCTCAATACAAATTATTGGGAATGAATATTTACAGAGCTGAGACTTAGCTTGGATATAATTTATATTTCTTATGTAACAAAATTTATTTTTGTCAAATCTTTTCAATTGACCTTTACTGCATATGTTTGCTTACAGGGTATTCCCTGGTCGTTCTCAGCTGGTGGTTGTGCAGTGACCTGTGATGCTGCCGCCTGCAGTGTCTTAGTTGATTGTGAAACACTTTCATCACTTCAGTGTCAGTCGAAATTCAAGAAAAGAAAAATGCATGTCAGTCACATGCGGCTCGTCGGTTCGCTCTGAAGACCTCAAGACCTGGCAAACGGTGGGCGTTTGTCTTTAATAGTCTCGTCGCGAACTGGAACTGGAACTGGCTTTTGAGCAGCCCACACACATAAGCGAGTAAAGTGACAGAAAACACCAACACTAACAACAACAACAACAACAACAACAACGACGACGACCGACGACGAAAAATGCCTGTCATATGCTCTTTGAAGTGTTGTGCGTGATTCAAGTGAGGGAGACACGGCTGCCTACACCTGAGCGGCAATCAGCAGAGCCCACCCAACACCGGAGCGTGTCGCCAGTTAATTTCTATGCTAAACAAAAGAAAAGCGAGAAAATGAAAAATCTCCAAAGAGTGTTCTTTGCTGTTGACACAACTTGAACTCGAACTCAATAGCGAACTCAATATCGAACTTCAACTGTAGTTAACACACAATTTTTGGTAGCAAGAGTGCTGTGCGATATGCAAACAATGCGCATTGACACAGATTTTCATTTTCATTAGCCGCTCTGACCGACTGCTGACCAACTTTCTGCCTTGTGCTCTGTGCAACTGATTAGAAGGTCCAACAGTAGCAGCAGCAACCTCAGCGGCAACCTCAGCAGCAACAGCAGCAGCAACAACAACAACAATGACAGCGTTGAGCGTTCGCAATCATAGACTGCCGTCTGTTTCAACGTTGATAAAAGAAAATCAGCTGGCAAAAACCACAATACAGCAACCAGCTGAATGACAGATTGCCACCCACTGCTCCAAGCAGCAATGCACTTGATTAGTAAACAACAACAACAACAACAACAACTATGATTACTACCACTGCAAATGCAACAACGCTGCGTGGGCATCCAAAATCTGGTTACTTGGCCTCTTCCTGCTCCTGCTACGCCTCGCCTGCTTGTTTCTGCATGCGTTTCATTATGTCAAACAGTCAATCATGCAAAACAGTTCAGCTTCAGCTGCAGCCACAGTGGCACAAAGTGCGTGCGTGCGTGCTACCATGTGTGTATGTATGTGTGTGTAACCCATACAGTGGGGCAATATATCTTTAGTGATGGTCGAAATGGATATGAAAAGTGATTTAGACTGTAGAAAATATTTTAGAGTGTGGTTAGTTTTAGTTATATGCGATTTAAGAAAAAAAAAAAATTTAAATATTATTTTAAATTTGGAGTTGCTCTTATGATAACGAAGCAATTTTATAAATTATATTAATATTTAGAATTTGAGCGCTGGTATAGAAGTGCGATAAGTTTGTTATTCTTTCTATAAACTTTTTTTTTTTTTTTTTTTTTAATATGCACAAATTTATTAACTTTGTTCTCTTTTTTTTTTTTGTTCTGAGCAATCCAATATATAAATTTAAAATACACAAATATAATGATAAAATATGATATATAAAATAAAAATTAAAATATTTATATTATTGAATTTCTGTGATTTTTATTAAAAATAAAAATATATTGTTTATAGAAATATATAAACAATTCCAAAAATATTATAATTTTTATTAGTAGTGAAGTTTAGAAGTTTATTAATAGTATTTTAAGATATTTATATTAAGATATAAGTGTTTCGTGCAATATAATTTTAGAAAAGGCATATTTATGATGCAAGAGCCCCGTATGTAATAAAATAAATAACTAAAATAAACAATGTCAATAACAAAAATAAATTAAGACTTCTGCTGTGATTTCGATGGAGCAATTGTGCTTTGTACCACTGTGCAGTGCTGGTGGCTGGTCTAGTCAGCCACGTTAGCGGCGGGGCGTCGGGTGCACATCATTTTAAGTGTATGCAAAGTCGATGCCGAAAATGCAATGTTTTCTGAGCTGCAGCGATTCCCAGGCAAGGACCGCACACAAACCCAACAGTCAGGGGCAAATGTTTAAAAAAAGGAGAGGAGCGAGAGGCAGGCAGACTCAGGCTGAGCGCCTTAAAGCAACGACGGAAGGCTTCAAACAATTTTTGGCAATTGAGCGCAAACAATTGCGCAAAGTCGAACAATGTGAGCACAATGTGTGTGTGCAGGAGAAGCAGGAGCAGCAGGAGAAGCGACGAGCCCACCTAAGCGAGGGCTAAATTGTTGCTGGCAAAACACTTTAGGGATGCGCAAGTGCAGCCAAATGAGTTTCGAATGAAAGCAAATCGAGCGGCAAAGCAAGCAAAGATGTGCAATAGGATGTGCGATCAAAAGGCAGCGGCCAGAGCCTCTAAGCGACTCGAGAGTAGACCGAATGCTCAGGTGACAATGAGTGCAGAGTATAGGGCAAACTCTATGCGACAATCACAATGGCAATGACAATGACAATAACAACGACAATGACAACGACGTGTGCGACATTTTTCCCAAGATGCCGACACAGCATTATTGTCCAGGCGGCCGAAACCAAACAGTAGGAGCTGAGGGCAGTTGATGGGGAGTTTTGTGCCACACGCAAAGCCAAAAACGATGACGAGTTGACAAGTTTTTGTGTGGACGAACTTCGAAATCGTATTAAGGTGACACATAAGAGCCGCCGCCGCCTCTCTCTCTCTCTCTCTCTCTCTCTCTCTCTCTCTCTCTCACACGCACTCTCTCTGTGTGTGGCTTGTAGCAATTAGAAGACATTAACATTTGGCCACATTGTTCTCGCATCGTTCAACCTTGGCAAATTAGTTAAGAAAGGTGGGAAGTTCCATCAGTCGGTGTGTTGCTGTATTTGTTTTTTGTTACATTTCTTTCTTTCGGCTTCTGTTTTATCTATTTTCTATCTGACACCCTTCTCCACGCTTCTCAATTTCGATTATGATGAGTTTGCGAATTTGTGCGGCACATTTGAAACGAGACTCTCCTCAGCTCGGCTTGCCTTCAATATTTTGACAGCCAGAACAATCGCATAGATATTGCAACGATTGAGCGCTGTTTAGTTCCCACGTTGAGGCTCGTGTGGCAACGCACAGAAGAAAGTGGGCAGTCGAAACGACTTGGGAGCATTTCGAGAAGTTTCAGAATACTTGAGTTAAGTTTGATAATTATTAGAGCTTTATGAAATAGCAGTATAAATAGTTTAGCTTGAAATTAGTTTGCAGTTGGAATTTGAAAAGCTGAAAGAAATTTTATTTTATTTCCAAATGTTAAAGTTTCCTAAAATAATTGAGTAATGCTACAAATATATTGGGTATTAATCCAGACGATTATAGTGACTAGACTTTACTGCTATTATAGGTACTCAATTAGACTACTATTTTGTTGACTGGAATTCACTACCATTATTTTAGTAACTAAAATTTACTATTGCTACTACTACTATTTGTGTGAAAAGTCTTAACTACTATTTAAGTAACTAAGATTCACTACTACTCCTATTATTTTAGTGACTGGGCTTCATAACTATTTTAGTGAAAGTGCTTTACTACTTTTATAAGTAGTAATGTGACTGAACATCTTTACTGCTACTACTACTATTTAAGTGAGTGGAATATACTATTATTACAAGTAGTACTAGAAGTTCCCGACTATATTAATAATGAAATCTACTACTGCATCTACTACTATTTAAATGATTGCAATTCACTACTACTTCTTCCATTTTAGTGACCAGACTTTACTACTATTTTACTGTTCTACTTTACTACTACTACTACTACTACTACATTACTACTAATATTAGTAGTAATGTGACTGAAATACACTACTGCTACTACTACTATTGAAAAGACTGAAATTCACTACTACTTCTACTACTACTACTACCATTTTAGTTAACAGACATCACTACTATTTTACTGCTCCTAAGGAAGCGCTCTTTAACTGAAATTCACTACTACTACTACTACTAATACTAATAATAATACTATTTTAGTGATTTCAATTTATTATTGACGGGACTTCTTTTCTAATAATATTACATAAATTACACCCACCATTAAGTGTACTATATATGTACACACATTTAATATCTAAAAATAATTGCATTTATTATAATTCCTCTGTATTTTCAAATTAATGAAACTACTAATTTAAAAGTTAAAGGGACAGCTTAAAAAATAAAGCCCGACAGAGCACCAGCTACTCCCAAACCTGTCGACAGTTTTAATACGAAATCCTTTCTTTGTGTTTACGAGCTGAAAAGGGCCGAAATGATATGCAAATCGTTGCTGAAGCCTGGCGGTTTTTCGTGCTTTTTGTGGACAGCTTATGAAAACACGCGAGTGATGAAAAAGTTTTGTGGAAAACTGCCAAATAACAAACGTAAGCCAATGACAAAGGCAAGCAAATAAAATTATGAAATGTTTAATGCAGCGCAACATGCAATGCAATTACGCACGCAGAGATCCAAAGTGGGCGAAGAGCCGACCGGTTGGGGAGGCGGGGCCAGGGGAGAGTTGGCAAAACTTGTGACAAAAGTGCCGGAAAACTTTTTGCCATAGTCTGATGAGAAACGTTTTCCGCGGGCTTAAGCCAATTTGTGCCAAACACAGCTAAAGCCGATGGCAAAAAACGGAATCAGAGACAGAAACTGAATATGCATCAGAATCAGAATAAGAATGAGAAAAAGAATGCGAATGCGAATGCGAAACAGAATCAAAATCGAGCAAAGTCGGAGACAAAGTTGCCTCGGTTTGTAGCCAACTTAAAGTTGCAACAAAGTTTTCAGCGGCATAATGAGCATTGCAGATTAAAGCTAATATACCCTTAAACGGAATCTGCGTAAGAATCTGGGTAAGAATCTGGTTAAGAATCTGCGGCTCGTTTGCTCGTAATTATTGGCAATTTCATGGCAATAAAATCACAAGCGTGCAAAATTATGAATGATAACATTGAGCCACAGAGCAGGTGGACTTATGGAGCACTCAAAGCGATTCATCGCCTGCCCTTAATCTGCCTCAAAAGGCAGCCAGCAGCTGGCAACAGGCCTGTTGCACTTGGCCTCTTATATTTTTGGGGCGTGCACCGCTTAAATAGCCGCAATTTTTATATTAAAATGTATATATATTAAAGAAAAGTGTATATATATATTTGGGAAACTCGTTTGTAAGGCATCAAGGTGTGAACGCGTCAATGTGGCAATGCGGCAATGCGGCAATGAGCGTCAAAGAGCCAAAGTCAAAGCTAAAGCAAAAGCAACAACTGAAGCTAAAGCCTCAAAGGCTCAAGGCGAAACCCAGCAACAGCTGATGCCGAACAGACCCTTGCGTTGCCCTTGCACGCTCTCTGCGCAATTAGGCCCTTTTTTGTAATTAATAAAAAAATGATAACAGTAAACGGCGAAATAAATAAAATGTAAGTATAAATATGCTTATATACAAAACAAAACAGTCTTTACTATGTGTAAGCTATATACTATGAGCTCTAGTCTGTTTATAGCCTTGCTACTGATTTTACCATTTCTTATTCACCATATCAGGTAAGTAAAAGTGAGTGGGGAATGCAAAATCACTTGCTTTTGATACTCTTGATCATCCCATGTACACAATTCAAGGAGCCAAACTAGAAACACTCCTCACATAGTTCTTAGTTGATAGTTGATATCCATTCATACATCCAGCTCACTGCAGTCTACACTCAATTCTGTTTATAACATCATTTACGCTTTTTAAAATTTTAAAGTTTCTTCTTAAATGAAACCCAACATTGAAAAAAAGTCTTAAAAAAAATTAAATCATATAAAATAAATAAAATAAAAATAAGAATGATAAAGGAATCAAAGAGAGCAAATGTACGTATTATCTGTGTTATATATATCTCGGCTAACATCCTGTTAAAGTCCTCCCATAGGCTCGGTCAGGCCTTTTTAAATTTTTATAAATTCATTATACCTGGATTTTCCATTTTCAATTAGTTGAAAGGATTGTGTAAGCTGCAAAGGATTTTTTATATTTCCAGATTTTAGCAGTTGTAAAATAAATTTCTAAAATTTAATAATATTTGTATTAAATGGCATACATATAAAATTATACATATATACTTTATAAAGTATATATATTTTTCTTTTTATGCACATCCTGAGATTATCTGATTATTTTCTCATTATTTTTTTAAATTTTTTATAATGTGATTGATTTTTAGTTCAAGTAGTTCATGCTATTCTTAACTTATTATATATCATAGTTTTTTATATTATTTAATTATATTTTATTTTGATAAATCATATTCAATATATTTCATTTATAATAGACGTTTTTATATTTCTTGCTACATACTTATTTATAAAGATTTATATATATTTACTTGTATGTATTTAATCACCAACTTCATAGCATTTTCAACCTCTCTCACTCTCATTCCATCTCTCTCTCTCTCTCTCTTTCACATCCCTCTCGCTCTCCTCGGTTGTTATTTTGCCGTTCCTTGTTATTTTCAATATTATATTCTTTTGTGTCTCGCGCTCTCTCTCTTTTGTTCTATTATCTCTGCTCTGCTTATTTCCTTTGCTGAGATTAACATTGGGCTGAAATATTGTATATATTTGTTGAGTACATGCGACATTTATCTAGCTGGCAGCGCATTAGCCACGCTTCTTGTTGCCAAAGGATAATGGATAATGGGCTGCCAGGTGGGTGTACTAAATGGCATGCTCAAGGTGTTGCGCTCGTTGCCTAGCTGCCGTTGCACTCATCCCGTCATAATTCAGTGTGACTAAAGGCGCGTGCAGCATGCCCAGGCCCGTCGCCAAAAACTGGACACACGTACCGCGATTAGCCACGCATGCGCGTAGCAAAGGGAAGCGAAGGACAGCAGCAACACGGCTCCTGCCCCTGGGCCGTTGACTAGTTAGTAGCTAGGAAAATGTCAACTTGGCATGGGTCGCTTGATTTGGCATGCTTGTGGCTGCCGCTGCTGCTGCTGATTCTGCTGGGCATTGCATTTGCAACTGGTCCCTCTTAATGTCCAGTCATAAAATGCAATTTCAAGGCTGCTCTGGCTGCTGTTTCGGTAGTCCCTTGGCAGAGCCCTTTGTCCGCGGCTGCTGCTGCTGCTGCTGCTTCATGGAAATGCATTTCACAATCGGCAATCTGCAGCTCATACGTTGCAAATATTTTGGTCCAAATGAATTTCAAGCTGCGTCGAATAGCCTTCAGGGTCTCGTGCCCTCTGTCTTGTGACAGGCTCGTGCTGTGCTGGACTTGTGCTACTGCAGTTGTTTCTGCTCCTGCTGCTCCTGCTGCTGCTATTTCTGCTTCTGCTCCTGCTGCTGCTGCTTCTGCTTTGTTTATCAATTAAACACAACTAACTGTTGTTTACGCATCTTGCGGTTTTGCTCAGGTGCAAGCCAGCTGCCTGTCAAAACGAAAACAAAAGCACATTTCCAGCATATTCCCCAGTAGCCATGCACAGAGCGAACCCTTCACAGCTGTTCGTCTGACAGTTCAGGTGAAGTAAAAACAACAGCGTCTTTGGGAAAACTTCCTCACATTCAACATTATGCGAGATATATTCAGAAACTGTTTTTACATCAGCTCTCTTTACACAGTACTTTAATGCTGCTGGCTTTAGAACTACTAGATGGAATATGATAAGTCTTTACAGAAACTTTTTTAAAGTCAATAATATCCGTAAGCTAGCAATATTCTTCTTTTAGTTCTACTGTGGCCGCTGATTAATTAATGCAACTAATTAGACAACTCTTTATAGCTTAATACTCAATGATCCTTGCATACTGAAGGCTTTGGTTGTTAACTTTTAACTTTTGAATAACTTTATTAAGAATTGCTAATAGAAGAACAAGCAGAAAATATTAATAATATTATTATTTATATAAAAACATTAATATTGCACATGAATTGATAAAGTTAGCCCCAAATTCCAAATTATGAAAATATAATCTATTCTTTAATTAAGTAGATTGATAAAATTGTCATTATTTCTTCAATAAATATAAATACATTCAAGAATTTGAAAGATATATAATTAATGATATAAAATCTTCACATTCTCCTTGAATAAATATTTATTTAAGAATATTAGGAATATTAAGAATATGCTCTTAAGGATATCATTATATTATCCTTCAATTTTGCTCTTCAATAATTACACGTGTATGAATGTACTTGAAAGATATAATTATTACAATATTATATATTATATATAATATTAAAGTTCTTCAATAAATATATATATAGATTATTAAGATACTTTAAAGCATCATATAGACAGTTTTGTTGCGTTATTCTCTTCAATAATTTAATTTAATAATTTTGCAAGTTTTACCCTGGCCTAGTTGCTCTAAGCTCTTGTGGGCTTACTCTCATGTCCATCACTTAGGTAACCAATTTATCATGTTGCATGAACGGTGGATGCAATGTTTGAGTATTCGTGTAATTGAGCTAATAGGTGAAGCAAGAGGCAGATGCTCCGAGCTGCTGTTGTTGTTGCTGGCCGGCACTTGAGCCCGTGGCGAATGGCA
Organism: Drosophila arizonae; assembly: GCF_054131065.1. Classification (NCBI taxonomy): domain Eukaryota; kingdom Metazoa; phylum Arthropoda; class Insecta; order Diptera; family Drosophilidae; genus Drosophila; species Drosophila arizonae. The sequence goes on along the minus strand of NC_142925.1, from coordinate 21,859,546 downwards.
ACAATTGCAACTAATTGGGGCAGATGCAGCTGAATCGCATCTAAGCTGCACTAAGTACACTCAGAAAATTGAATATTAATGCTGCAGCCAGGGCACTCGAGGAGGGCGAGCGAGAAGGCTGGGCCAGCAAATTGCAACGCATTGCATGCAACAAATTATGGAACATGCCAACTCTCAGCTCGCCATAGCCAAATGCAATGAAGCGAACCACTCTTAGCTGTCTCCTGTCTCTCTCTCTTTCTCTCTCTCGCCCTGATCACTCTGCTTAGGCCATTCGATATGCCACACACACTAAAACACTAACACACACAAGACGCTGCCAGATGCCGCTCGCATTTGCTTTCTTGCTGCGAGTTCAAAGAGCTCAAAGGACATTTCATTAGCAGTTTTTGCATCTATTCGGTTCGTTGCCGAGCGTTGAAAATTCCGTTTCGTCACAAGCGATTTGCTCTTTTCACAGTTTCCGCTGCGCAAGCGCAACAGCCCAGCCCAAAGAGACAAGCAGTGTATGTGTGTGTGTGTGAGTGTTCCCTCTGTATAAATGCTGCCTCGCTCGGCACGCTAAATGTCTGTCAACCTCGTAAATCCTGTTTGAAATTAAGTGCGTCGTTGCGTGCGTTTGGGTGTAACGAATTTCTTATTTGATTTTCTACAATGTGTTAACTTTTGTCGGAAATACAAATTCAGGAATTGGCAACGCTTTTAGATTTTCAATCGCTACTATTTGGTTGTGCAAAGTCACCCCACCCACAGACACGAGCTGGTATGGGGCTGCAGAGTTGCCAGATCAGTTGAGTGCGACAACACGGGGCTGCCATCCCGTTCGGCTGGAAGAGCGACTCCTCTCAGCAAAAGTCCTGCTCTGCTACTCTCTGAGAGGAGCTGTCGCCTATGACAGGGAGCTCCGAATTTTCCGCATGCTTTTACTGTGTGTTTCCGGTATGTAGGTGATAGTGAAGATACACCCTCCACAAGAAAAGATCGCGAATACCCCGAAGATGAGGGCGGGCGTATTACTCTTGATAACGAATGGAAATACAGCAACTATCGCTAACGCAAATATCCACGAGCACGTCGAAACAATCGCAACACAAATGGGCAGCGCTCGCTCCGAGAACATCTCGATCATAACGACCCAGACGAGCGGCCCGACTCCCAGGCTGTGTCCAGCGCTGTACATGAGGCTGGCAGAGGCTATTAGCCACTTGGAGTCGGAATCCCTTAGGAATTGAAAATTCAGCGCCAACAAAATGGAGGCCAGCAGCATCATGAGGCCCGACGCAAAGAGCCAGAGCTTGCGCTCGCTCTTCTGAATGACCAATGCGGTCACATACGCGGCGACCACTTGGGCAATAGCAAAGATAACTGCGCACAGCTCTATGGATGCCTTGTAGTTGTCTTCCCTGAACATTAGCTTTATGTAGAAGACATACGCGTTGAAGCCCGTGAATTGCTGGAACAGAATCAGTCCGATCACCGCCAACAGGCTCCTCATTGTAGCCTTCTCGCGCAGTGCTTCCTTGGTGCTGTAGCTATCCGGCTGGTATCTGTTCTTTATCGCCATCATTTCCCGTTCGATGTTGGCATCGGGGCCGCGCAGCCACTGCAGGATGGCCTGAGCCTTTTCGTCCCTGTTCCGTTGGACCAGGTACACCGGCGACTCGGGCACCCACATGAGGATAGCGGCATAGACCAGTGGCAGCAGGCCGCACGCAAAGTTGTACGCCTGAAAGTCCTGGCACGAGCCCAGGATGTAGGCGTACAGGATGCCATGGACCAGCATCAGGTGAAAAAAGCAGTTCAGCATTCCGCGCATGTGCAGCTCGGCCACCTCGTTGTTGTATATGGTGACGGCCACGCCGATGCCGCCGTTGCCCATTCCAATCAGCAATCGGCCGATGTACATCATGCTCAGGTGCGCAGCGCCAATGACGAGGGCCCAGCCAATGATGCTCGGCAGCACCATGCCCAGCATGATAGGCTTCCTGCCGAACGAGCTGATCATGATGCCCACGGGCACGCACATGATGGCGGCGCCCACTGCGATAACCGAGCATATGAATGCCCAGTGCATGGGACTCGGCTGGAACACGTAAGTCGCACGGATGAACTTTGTGCTCTCGATGGGCCCGGACCAAGCCAGGGAAACGCCAACAATGAATCCACCGAACGAAGCCATCAGAGCGACCAATATAGATTTAGCCACGACCATTCTCTACTGTGTTCAAATGCTTAAATGAATTGCAAATTGGAAGCAGCCATCATTGGGCCTGCAAGTGTCAAGTAAATATCTGAATATGAATTAGGCGAGCAACGAAACTGATCCGAATTTATATTGTGAAGTTCGGGAATAAGTCATAGGCGTCGTCAATCGGGCTACTTCAATTCAGAAATTCTCCACTCGACTGCCCAAAACTGCTCAGCTCCCTCGCTCTCCGTCGCCCTTCCTCTCTCTGTATGTGAGTAGAGTGCGTATTTATCTATCCATAAATTATAGCCATATTAATAGAAAATTTGCCTGTCTTTTGAGTATTATTTCAATGCATTAGAGGGGATCAAAAGGGGCAAGGAAAACCATGTGCCCTCACACCTAGCTAATTGTGCACGTTGGGCTGGCTAAGCCCGGTCGCAACACAAATATATTGCTTTAGCCTAAAAAAAACAATAACAGCTTGGCAGTTGTTGTGTTGTCCTTGCGAGGACATGTGTGTATCTCTCTGTGAGTCTGTGTGTGTGTGTGTGTGTGTGTGGCATACAGGTATCTGGCTGACTGCACAGCATCAATTGTAAAAGGATTATGGCTTAATTTTAAATGCGCATTCATTTGCACTCGCCTGCTGCATCAGCTCCTGCCGCTCCTGCGGCTGCTGCTGCTGTTGCTCCTTTTGCAGCTCGTCAAGCTCCTCCTCAGCTGTCTCTCTCGCTCTTTAAGCGGATTTCTGACTGCCGCCTGGTTTTTTTTTTCTCATTAGTTTTCAAATAGCTGCATTAGCAGAGCGCGCTGCAAGGATCTGGGCCATACAAAAGCCAGTGAATTGCTCAATTTGTGGCATTAAGCCCCCTTCTCGGCATTTGTTTTGGCCAGCACTTTGTACCCTTGGCGCATATTGTTTGGCCTTGTTTGTTATTGCAGCAGTTTCTCTTCTTTCTCTTCTTTTTTCGCTCTCTATCATGTGTTGACCTTTTATTTGTTCGCCCATCTTTATTTTTTACCACGAGCTCTAAGCACGTCTCTAAGTATTTTCGAACTGCGTCATTGTGCAGCTATTGTGCTGGAGGATCAGATGAACAATGTGAGCCACGAAGACAGCATTCAGAGTCCCAACTGAAATAATATATTTCCAGACTAATTGAAGGCTAAGTAAATGTACTGATGATTCATTTATTTGTATATGTGGAGTGTTTACTCAATATAAATAAATGTATATTAACATTTAGATTAAAGAAGTGACAGCATAACACTCATTACGATCACCAACAGCTGAGTCTGTTTTGGTAAAGGAGTCTGGAAAGAGTCTCTCAAGACATCGATTTTATTCCGATTTAGATATTATGTTATACTCTGATAAGTATATAAACTTATTAAATGTAAACACACTTATTATTCACATCTAGCTGTAAGTTAATCTTAAATATTTTGTGTGTTACTAGGGCTAAAGTCCTTAAATTTATTTATTGGACTCTGCTTTATTCTATTTTTAATAAAATAAAGATTAATTATGTGTAAATTAAGCAAGTATTTTTTAAATTACAATAACAAAATCTCTTTCAAAACTCTTGCTAAAAGTTTCTAAGCCTGTGTCACTATTCAATTGAGAGAGTTTATCCAAAGAATTATTAATAAATCAATAGCAGAAGGAAATGATCAAATATAATTTAAGCATTAAGATCTGAGTTTTCTTAACACCGTATGCCAATAGGCCTCAGATTATATTTTCGATCTTTGGTTGTCAACATATTAATATCAATATCACATATAACAAATATAGTCTTTTATTTTATAAATGAGTATACAAATAATCAGTATTTATTTGAAATATCTAAAAATAATATTATCATTCACCTGAAGGAATTAGTGCAAAGAACTTAACTTCTCTTTTCTCTTATTATTTTTGTTTTAATCGACTATAGAGATTCTGTAAGCTAGACAACAGTTCTGACAAGAGAACTACTTAAGATCGTCTCTATTAAAACTTTGGAGTTCGGCTTAATTTGTGCTGGCCCGCAGCATTCAGTCGAGTTGTGGGTGCAGCCCACATATCATGCCCTGAATGCGCTCCCTAAGCAGCTCACATAAATTACGTGCCCAGTAAAAATCTCAGGGAAAGAGTGAGACAGTGAGAGAGAGAGTGACTAGGAGAGAGAGGGTGGAGAGGTGCTTCTCCATTCACTGCGTAGCCCTGGTTACAGCATTTGTTTCTGTTGTTCTCTGTCTCTGGCAGCGACAATATTTCTTAGCCAATTTTGGGATTTTTTTCCCGTTTGGAAAGCGACGCTGAAAATCCGCTTAAAAAAAAGGAGCAAACGCGCTGCAGAAGACGCGAGCAAAAAAGAAGAAGAAAAACGCTGAATTAAAATGCAACAAAGTTGCGAGAGGTGTAAGAGAAGCATGTGGGAAGGCGGAGCAGGGGAATGGGTAGTGGGTGGGGGGCGGGGCACGCGGTGAGGAAAGCGTCAGGCACATTTTTCTTTGCAGTTCAGTCACAGTTTTCGGTAGCTGCTGCAGCTCTCGTTTTTCTGCTGGCACTTTAGGCAAATTTACTACAGCCATAGAGAGTGAGAGAGAGAGAGAAAGAGAGATAGAGTGAGTGAGACGGAGGGAGAGCGTGAGCTTGTGCGAGCGAGAAGGAGGTAGAAAAACTGAAACACATGTCACAGATTTGTTTCACTTTCGGAAGCACTTAAGCACTCAGCGAATTTGTTTGAAAAAAAAGGAGAGAAAGAAACAACGACCGAAACTCTGGAGCTCTGGCTACTTCTTCAATGCCAGCGCATTGTTCGGTTTTATTTTTGAAATAAATATGCATGGCTAAAGGGAAGTGTGTGAGCGCGCGTGTGTGTGTGTGTGTGTGTGTGCTATGGGGTTGTAGTTGTGGGGTAGGCCGCCCAAAGAACAAATTGATGATATGCCCCTTTGACACTTGAGTCCATTATTTATGTGCCGGCTTGCGATTATTTTCACATATGCTGTGCCCCCTCCTATCCGCATGCCCCATGCGCTCCTCCCTGTCCCGCTACCCCCACTGACTCACTGCATGTGTCTGGTCTTTGGTCTCAGCGGATTTCACTTCCATTTCGCTCAACAATTCGATGCAGCAATCAGCTGAGCAGGCAGTTCGCTGAGTGCCTCGTTTGGACCAGGTTAACAGACGCACACACACACATATTTAGCACTTTGTTTTAAATACCTTGCCTTACGTTTATTTCTTTCATTTGGCTTACGTTGTTTAAAGCGCATTTTCAGCTTAACGGTAACACGTGACATATGAATTATTGTGCGGCCTCCTGACTAAGCATTCGCCTTTTACCGATTTTACGGCTTTAGTCATCAAATATTAAAAGGAAAATCCCAATTTGGGCACAGCTTAAAAAATACCGTATACGGAAACAAAAGCTTCTGTACTCATAAACTGTATCAAAATGCAGGAATATCATTTTAAGGGAATTTAATTAATATAATAAAACAATAATTGTTTTAAATAAATAAATTATCATAATATATTTTATTTAGAATCATGCGCTATCTACAACTATTAATTTTAATATATGATTATTATTTTGATGAAAGTATCTTCCAGTCTCTTTTTCGAGACATTGCTGTAGTCTAAAATGACATAAAAGAGCCAAATTTTAAAATATAGATATATATGTTATATGTAATAAATAATATTTTATTTTGAACCAATAAAAATTATATAATAATAATAATAGTATCTACTTAGTAAAATAAATTCTATAAATTCAAATTCTAATCTTTAATATTAGAAAACGCGGAATATTATTTTAATTGCTTGATCAAATAAATATATTAATTACCATATATATTTATATTATTTTTGGTTAATATTTTAGTGAAATTAATTACATTTAATGTGTGTATTTGATTTATATAATTGCATGTATATGAACAGATGAATATAAGGTTTAAGTTTTTATAAGGAACTCTCTGATATCTATGAATATTTACGTGGAATTTTTAATTCATATTGAAGACCAATAGATTCTATGACCGTTTGAGCATTTATAACTTTTTACCAAAAGCCACCAGATCTCTATAAGAATATTTTCTGTTTCAACTCACATTTGACTATTTTGATAAACATGCTAACTGCATATTATTCTAATGAATGCATGTCCCAGTCTCATATCCGAATTCTTGACAATTTCGTTGTATATTTATTTTTTGCATTGGCTGCTTTGGCATTTGTGCGTAAATCATGCCACATTAATGAACTCTAAAATGGTGGCTGCTGCCATGTTGTAAGGCGACCACTTGAATTTGTTGTTGCTTGATAGGGTTGGGGACCGAAGCTTGGCATAAATAATTGTATAATAAATTGCATAGCTGAATAGGAGCGATATATCATTTGTCGCAGCGTGTGTGACACGTTTGGGAAGCGGCGCGAAACGCGCAAAGTGCGAACGATTCAATTAATCCTGACTCTATTTATTATTATTAGGGTTAAGCCAGAGACAGAAATATGCCAAAGAGAAGCAAGCTGGCCAGCTCAGAGCCAGCTCAGTTACGACTGCCCATGTAGTTGTTACATTAATTAGTAGAGCAGCCTGTTTCGGCTCTGTCGCGCCTCGCCGTTCCAGGCATTATCATATTTATTAAGCAGCCGCATCGCCTGCAGCTTTTCGCATTGGCGAATTGTGCGTCTCTCCCTGTGTGTGTCTGTGTGTGTGTGTTGTTGCTTTGCTGGATCCGGTGCTGTCTGACTACCCGCGGCTATCACAACAACGAAAATTGATTGCTTCTGTTGTTGTGGCTGGCTTTGATCGTGTTAAGATAGCTGGCAGAAGGCAGCAGGCAGCAGGCAGGCAGGCGAAGAAAAAAGAAGCTGGGAAGCTCCCCAGAACCTCAACTTGAGTTCTATAGAAAGTTTTGTGCATAACTTTGGCTTGGACGCGCTATGGGCATCGTAAATATCTTTTACTGCCATCCTTCTTCAGTGGCTTTCATTACATACATATGCACATACATACACACACTCGCATTTTTGCCTTGCACGCATTTCTGCATAGACTCTCTACCGGCACACCTATGTATGCATATAGCAGGGCAGGGTGTAGCTGCTTGGCTATTTTTGTGACAGATCATAAATCAAAAATCATACACGCTGCTGCATTTCAATATAAAAGCAGCCACGCCACTGCACAACCACGCCAAAACACACCACACTGCTCCACACAGACAGGTAGGTGGCGGCGGCTTCTGCAGGTGTTTGCTCCAAATGAATAAATGTCGTTGCTTTGCTCTTATTTTGCGCGATTGTAAATTAAGTTCAGTCAAAGTTCTGACGGACAGCTGCAAGCAGCAATTGCTGTTAATTAATACCCTGTAAAAATGCATACTTTAAATATTTATAGAGTATATTGTAATAGAAAAATGCAAACAATTCTATATTAAATATTACATTTAAGGTTTCGTCAATGAATTTTCACATTCGAATATATATTGTATATAATTCCAGAGGGTATCTCGTAGTCAATCGCTGCAGCAGCTTAAATCCCACTTGCTTCAAAAATATGTCTTTTGCCTTTTACTTGCGCATTTATGTATGATGTGTGCGCGTGTGGGTGTGTGTGTGTGTGTGTGTGTGTGTGTGTGTGTGTGAGCCGGGTAGATAGCATTCGAAAATTGGCAGCTGTCAAAAGTCATAAAGGCAGCAAATATGTGAAGAACTTGTCAGCTTTCTAGCACTTATCGACTCTCTTATTAATGAAGCTCATAAAACATGATGATTATAATTGAATACAACTCTAAGGATTGCAAAGGCAAGGTCATTAAAGTTCTTTTTACGATTATTAAAAAAATGCATTTAGTTTTCATCTCATCTTTTTACTATGAGAAGTTATCCTAATACTTCGAAACGGGTATATTAGTTTGTCTCTCTGTAGGACTTTAACTTATTTAGCCCCCATTGAAGCCAATAATTTCAAGCATCTCTCTCTCAATCTCACTCTCTCTCTCTCTCTCTCTCTCTCTCTCTTGCTGTCTGTTTTCGGAGCTATTTAAACTAAAGTCTTAAAATTTAGAAGTACAATGTGAAATAAAACTAATACTAAAAATAAAAAATATTCCTTTATTTTTATTTATTTTTATTAAATTCTCAGTTAGAAATATTGAGAAAAAGTATAGATTAATAAATAAATATTGTTTTTTTTTTTTTTATATATAAAATAATTATTATTGTTTTGACTGCCTAATCAATTATTTTATATTATATTAAATAAATTTCTACATATTAAAACATATTATATATTATATTATATCAATAAAACCTCAAAAATTATTCACTTGTATCCAGGAGTATCCAGGAACATTTTCCTTTTACATTCATTAATTTCGCACAAAGTTTTCAAGCACGTGAAATTCACATTTCACTGAAGCCTCCGTAAATTTTGACATTAGGCTTAACCTTAATGTTATTGGGGCTTGCAATTGATGTGCAGCTGATGTTTATTTATTAGACGGCCAGTTTGGCTAGCAAATGAATGGCACATTCACTTAGCAAGTGGTAAACGCATGCGAGTATTAAGATAAATCGCATTTCATGGACTGCGGCGTATTATGAATGAATGAGCGGGCGATACGTATGCGGCACACGTAGTGGAGGCGCTCTAATCGCTACCAGGGAGATCTGTGCCATATGCCAAATAAATCTAATTCTCTTCCTCGACCCCTAGCCGAACCAATTGCCCACTAATTTTCGGTGCGTTTTCTCGGCCAGGCAACGTGTGAGATGCCCGATGACGATTACACGATTACGATTACCCAAAATAAAGCAGAAGAAGAAGAGGAAGAACAAGAAGTATAATCAGACGCACGTAGTATTTGAGTCAAAACAAATTGCTTCATTCATGCCACGGCCAGGGGCACGCACGAATCGAGCATATGCTGGGCATTACCTGGCTGCCCCAGACTCCGTCCGTGGCTGAGCCCAGCCTCATCTCACGGCCATCTAATCGGAGGTCTATCGCATCTTTACGGTATTTCCCCGAACTCATGTTCTGATTTCAAGTACTGGAAAACTACTTGAGTAGCATTTTAATTGTTGTTCGTGGAAGCAATTGCCCCCCGGCGGAGCATAAATAAAAACTTTGCTTTGACATTTTGTTGGAATGAATTTAATGAATTTAAATTATGACAGTTGCGCCCTAAGCCACAAATATTTTATGGCTTTTAAATGTTGAAATAAATTGGACTTAAGAAACGCCAAACGGAAATGCAAAGAAACCAAAAAATGACAACTTTTTGTTTAGTATGTGAAACTCTAAATACCCTAAAGTGAGAGAAAGACAGGGAGAGGGAAAACAGAGAATAAAATCTGTATAATAAATTTTTAGTTTAAAATAATACAAAAATGCCTCTATTTTGAGCCAACTTCTCTAAGGCTTTGCTGTAATAGGACATTTTTGTGTATGCCGTTCCATTTGAAAGGGTATTTGAAAGAAGTCGAGAAAAGAAATCCGAATTGAAGTCGATTCGAGCAACAAACCCATTAAATCGTGTGATTTGCTTTGTGTGGACGTCAAATGGGTGTTTCCGTCTCTCTCGCAGACTCCACAGAAAAAGGTCTTCTTTTATGATTTAAGCCGGGAGAGACTGAAACGCTGCAGTTGGGGGTCAGCAGCTCGAGCTCCAGTTCCAGTTCGAATTCGAGTTCCAGTTCTTGTTTGCCTAATCCTTTAAGTTATTGACGCATTCGGTTTCGATGCATTGATGAAATGTTATTTATTTATAATCGCAGTCGTTACCCTTTTGTGTGGCTGCCCTTTTGCTCGCCAGCATTCGGGCGAGGCTCTCGCATTTGATGCTGCTTTATGGCTGCTCCGAGGCTAATCCCGCAGGAGCAGCCGGCTCGATCGCCGCCTTTGTTGTTGTTGTTGTTGTTGCTGTTGCTGTTGTTGTGTTTAATAGTTGAGGGATTTGCTTGTTCGTTTGCTGGCCTGCTGGCGCGTCTCCAATGTTGATGTCTTATACATATAACACGAGTGTTACTTTTGACACTTTTATTGCCAGGCCCTAGACCAGGCACACGAATCGAGCCGAGTCGACATCGCATCTCAAATGAGCCTTGTGTACCTCTAGGCAGTCAGCCAGCCAGCCAGTGGGGAATTGAGCGCTCTAAAGTGGTAATTAAATTGGCCAGCATTGTGAAAGGCCGCGGCCCAGAACATCTTATGTCTCAATCTATCCAGTCTTCGGCGACAATCAGCCTCGGCTAGGAATAATATGATAAATTTCATACATCTTGCACTGAAACCAGTTGCAAGCCCGCTTTCAGCTTAGTCGTTTCTTATTTTATTTTTGGCTTCGGCGTTGACAGCGCTTGGCTCATTCGCTGGCAAATTAACACCTCAAACGAAACCGATTGATGCCAAAGTCATTTGCCATTAGACGTACGATTCTTGGAGTTGTTGACAGCCCAGCCAATTGCAATTCCACTTCAATGTTGCTCTTGAGCTAATGGTGATTGCTGTTGCTGTTGCTGTTGTTGTTGTTGCTGTTGTTGCACTTGCAGTGGGGCGTATTTCCGCTTTTTGTGGCTAATTTACGGGCACTGAGTGGCACAGGTCAAGCAGAGAGCACCGAAGCTGCTAATTGCAAGTTCGATTTAAGTTTCTGGCACAAAACACTTGATGGTCTTAACGAATCTCTCGATTACCTATCGAAAATAACAGTTAAGAGCAATTGAATGATTATTGTTTTTCTATGCATAAGAAGTACTTGCTGAAAATAGATAAAAATAAACAATTCATGATTTAGTTAAATTGTGGTCTTATTCAAAAATAAAATAGACATCGTATTCTACTGATGTGAATTGAGCAAATTTTAATAATCAGAATCAGAGTAGAACTTTCTGGTCTTTGATATTTTCATATCCATATCTATTTATTCATATTTTATTTTATGTATTTATTTTATTTTATTTATTTATTATTATTAGTTTATTTATTTATTTATTTTTTTTTTTATAAAATTAGTATAAGTATTAGTATTATTATTTGACTAGTTCAACTTTTCAAACTCAAAAGATTTCTTAAAATGCCATTAATAATGATCAATATATTATGTCTATCGGTACTCTTTCTGACAGACAAACGGTTAGGAATATACCAAGAAGAAGTGATATATATATATATTTCTAAGGAAACTATAATTCCTGTGCATTGATTGTCTCATATTCAACTTGCAATTACGTGATATACTGATATATATATAGCTATAAATGTTTTTCTTAGTAAGCACAAAAACTTTGCCAATTATTATATCATCTTTTCACATAAAGATAAGCATAATGAAGTCTTATCGAAATGCTCGAAAATGTTCAACGACAACGCACAGCAGAAATTTCGAAAATTAATTAAAAACTCATCAGATGTTCGAGTGATAAACCTGCCCGGCATAATTATGCCGCAGCAAGATGGCCAAAATCAAAATCAAAATCATTTCTAGCGAACTGCAGCGGGCCGCAGCGGAGCCAGTTAACGTATTCATAACTATATATTTATCAGCCATCAAAAATCAATTGCACACTCGCAAAAGCAACAACAACAACAACCAAACAGAAACCAAGTGCTGCAATGGACCGGTATCTGTTGTCTCAGTGGGCCTCCAGCATGATCTCTGCGTACCCTCACCCTCTCAACCTCCCCTCCCCCACCACACGACTACTCCCTGCCGTGGTTGGCCCGTGAGGCGTTCAAATTGCGCTTGTTAACATTTTTGACCGCCTGCTGGGGGCTTTTGCGTCGCAGTCGACGTCGCTGCCGGCGTCGCCGAAAAAGCCAACAAACCGAACGTGTTACGCATAATAATTTTCGCAGTGCGTCCAACACTCGTATAAATATTTCAACGGCTCGCTGGGTCTCAGCCTGCTGCTGCTGCTGCTGCTGCTGCTGCTGCTGCTGCTGCTGCTGCTGCTGCTGTGGTTCATCATCAAATGCATGGAGTTTATCTTGGAGCCGCATCGCTCACGCGCAGTGCCAAGAGCTGGGGACAACAGCAAGCAGGCTGATAAGACAAACAGCACTGAGAGAATTTTCAGCTCAATCGAGAGTGGAATGTGAACATCTATATAAAATGTTTTACAGTTTTTTCATATAATGAAAAATAAATATTTCTCTGTAGTTAATATAAATTATAATATTTTAATTTAATAAAAATGAATTTACTTCTAATTAGCCATTGAAAACTGCACGAATTTCTCTTTAAGTTTTAATTAGTTAATTCCAATTTTACCCATTTATTTCTCTGAGTGCATCATATGATTGCTGGATGGATGGCGGTGCTGCTGGCGTATGTTCAGTGTCGCCGTCGTATGTCGCTGTCTTTTATTGAAATAACAGAAATCATAATGTTTATGCCATTAAATTGTTAACAAAGCATACACAGGCTACTGTCAGGTAGCAGGAGTTGGGATGCCGAGCAGAAATTGGGTATTGTGACTCCGGCTGGGAGCCCGTTGCCCGTTGCCCGTTGCCCGTTGCCCGTTGCCCGTTTTCCGCTCCCCGTTGCCCGTGGCCCGCATGTCGACACGCACATAAATTATCGTTGATATATATTTGGCCGTGTGAATGTCCAGCCTTGGCGTAGCCCAGAGATAGACAGAGAGAAAGCGATCTCTTTCACTTCTGCTCGCACTCTACTTTATTTATTTACACGGGGCGCATTGCACAACGTTCGCTACGTGACATTCACGCTTGGACGTCCGTCGATGTATTTGGGCATCCCGAGCAGCGGTCGAGCAGTTCTCAGAGTCTCGGTCGGCAGGCATACGTGACCCCATCGCAGAGCCCGGGGTAAACGGTCACATCTCATTCACTCACTATCGCAATTGCTATCTATGAGAGGCTGCGTATCTTTTCACTTTGCTACGCGCCTTATCTGCAGCCTCTTATCGGCCAGTGGGATATATATTTTCCTTTTTGCCTTCTTGTTTTTTTGTTGTGCCTCTCTGCTCGGCTTGACCGAATTATTTCCTGTAATTGGGAGCGTGCGGCCGCCCCAAAGAGCCGTAAAAATAATCAAATGCTTCCTGGCTCTAAAACCCATTTCAAGCCATTTCGGGCCATTTCACTCAAAAAGAAAAGGATGCGTGTTGCACTATGTGAATGAATTGGGCCAAAACTGCTGGACTACATACATACATATAAATATCTATATATATATATATATATATATACGTGAGTGTGAGTGTATATGTTTGAGCCGGGGTTCGGGTTTATGGTTTCAGTCTAACCAACAGCACGGTCACACTTCCAATTTTATTTATGACTTTATCTTTTACTTTGTTTGTGCGGAGATTTTTGTGCTTTCCTGGGAATTTCACTGAGATTCTTTTCTCCTTTAATGCGCTCGCCGTACGGCTGCTTCTTCTTCGCCTTAATCTTGTTGTGTGCGGTCGCGTTTCTGGTGTTGCTGTTGTTGTTGCTTGTCTTATTTCGACTGGGGTCTTAATCACGTGCACTGGTTCGCGGTAATTATACCTCGGAGTGTCTTTAGAATGTGACTAAACTTAATTTCGGAATTTTTAATTTTGTAGTTGAAGTCAGAGATTCGTTGGTGCTGGGACAGAGATATCATTCAGAGATATTACATAAAGATGTTTGTAATGAGCCCAGTTAGATGTTGCAGCCCAGTGTCAGGCAACGAAGTTGTCTGAGCTCTTAATTTGTTTGGACTTTATAAGAAAATACAGAGCTGAAAAGTGGAGCTTAAAAAGAATTTAGTTTGACGCTATGATAAAACAATTTAAAAACTATTTTTTATAATAATATTTTAAAATTATAACATATACTACAAATATTTTGCAAATCATATTTTTAATACAATTAAAAATTTAATTCATTTTCATTTCATAACTTGTTATTAATTTTAGAGGTTGAAATGGTCCGATTTTTATATTAGTAGTTTTAGTCAATAAAAATACTACAAGTGTTTTTAAAAGCCGTATGAATAAAAATTTTAATGGTTTTTATATTCATAATTTATTATTCTTGAATTTCGATTTTAATATTGAACGATTGTTATATTAAATTTTTTGTACAAAAAAAAAAAAATAAAATAAAATAAAATAAAAATAAAAATGAAAAATACTAAAAAAAAAAAACCTTTTTAAAATAATATTAACATAAATAAAATTTAAATGATTTTTGTTTTTTTGTTTTGTTTGTACGATTAATATATTAATATCTTTAAATAACAAAAAAAAAAAAAACAGATTCGAATTTAATTATAATATTTTAAATATAATAAAATTTACAGTTTAAGTTACAGCAATTGAAATAATTTTGATCTCTTATTAAAGAATCTCGTCGAAATTTTTATTTAACCACTAATTGCTGATATTTGTATCCCCTTTCTTCTATAGGAAATTATAATTAGGCAGCCAACGTCTAAATTTGATCGCTTTTGTTATACTTCTGTTGTTGCCTGCCGCTAAATGCGGCAATCAAAAGTCAAACAAAATATCACTAAAATTTGATTAGCACAATTAAATGATTATGTGCCGCAAAGCGTGGCAATTACAGCCGAAAGAATATAGCAGGTGCGTGCAGATAAAGAGACCGAGAGAGGCAGAGAGGGAGAGAAGGGAGTGGAGAGAGATAGAGTGAGTGGGGGAGACAGACTGAAAGCAGCTGAGGTCAGGTTGCGGCAGTTTCTTTGACATTGACCCACGCAAAGTTTCTGGAGGCAATTCTCAAACCACAAACATTAAAGCCACAAATGAACGACATTAGTTACACTTACCGAATATAATTAACAAATTAAATGAACAATTGCCCCAGCAGATGAGAGAGTTGAAGAAAGAAATACAAATACAAATACTGATAGAAAATAATTGGAGCGCATGGCGAATGCAAAGCAAAGTCTAAATAATATTAAATATGTACATATGTCTTTAAGAACGGAACATTTGAAGCTCGGCTCGGCCTGGGCCAGCGTAAATTGTTTCGGTAAACCGAAAGACGCTAATTGAGGTTAGATCAAGGGTTTACATAACCCAATTATTATATAAGACACTATACATAGGCCGTATGTATGAAATCCGTGAAAATCTCTTCATTTTGGTAAGGGTCGCAGCCAGAAATATTGTCTAACAGGTACAACAGGTACCACAACAATAACAATAAACACGCACTTGTCAAAATACATATGGAAAACTAAAGATGAAATGATGAAATGGCAGTGCAATATGACAACTTCACTAGGTGATACCCTGTAATGTGGGTAAAGTAATAAAAATGTTATATTAAATGTGATAAGGAAATTGGAATGATATACACATATATAGATTTAAAATTTATTACACATTTTTATCGATAATTCTATAAATATAAAATGGGAATTGCTAATAGATAACCTGCAGATTGTTTTAAGTATAAAAAGTGTATAGGAAATCGGAATGAAAAGTAAATTAACAAATTGAGATTTTATTATTTATGGTTTATCGATAATTATCGAAATTCAATATAGTGTATTGGCTAAGAGGAGAAATATTTAAAATTGATAAGAGGTTTATATAAACATATAAATTATACAATTTGTATAATACTTTAATAATAATAATAATAGTAATAATAATAATAATAGTAAAAATAATAATAATATTAATATAAATAACAATACAAAATAAATATATTTAAAATATAGTTTTATTTCGAATCCAACACAAATTAAATGCCCTTTAGCATAATTCAATATATATACAGGGTATCGTGTGGGATGAGTAAGTGAGACAGACTTTACCTGCGACACGGGTTTGTTTTATGACTTTATCTAATGGAAGTCTGATGCGTTACCTGTGCCCAGTTTTTGCGGCTTTGATCGATAATCGCGGCCCACACAAAATGGTGCCTCGTCACGGCAGGTCCGTAATGGCATTACAATGCGTTCCCAACTACTTAAAACTGGGCTCAGCATATTTGCGGTCTGGACAAACAACGCGCATAAACCGTGATGCGAATGCGTTTTATGGATTGAGCCAAGCGGATTTCAGCAGCTGCCTGGCTATCCGGCTGCCTGGCAGCGGTTCGCTTATCCTTTAATGGGCTTTTGTCAGTCTGTCACTGGGACGCTGGCGTTGAGCAAATCCTTTCAAGTGCAACCGAGCTGCATCCGATTAGAACAGGTTCGTCTCTTTGTCTTCTCTGCAAAATAAAGCCATGCACTCTCTGTCGCCCTACCTTTCCCTTACGCTCTCTCCTTCTCACCCTCTCTCGTGCTCGCTCTGTCATCACTTGTTTGCGCAAAGTTTCGCTGGAATTTTTGGTGATTTGTAAGCTGCGCGAGTCAACAAATATGAAATACGAAAACCGCATCAGCAGCTAATCGCATTGACTGTAAAGTTGTCTAAGCCGCTTGTTATTTTAGCTTTGCAATTAAAAATCCCTCAAATGCGTTAACAATTTTCCCTTCGCTTCGCAGGAAAAACTGTCATAGTTTTCTCTCTTTTTCTAGATGCAGGCACTGCGATAGCGACTTGTCACAATTTCTGACAGGCTAAAAGCGGCTTGTGCTCGATGGCTGGCCCTCGAACTCTTGGTTTCTAATGAAGAAATTATCTATAATGATATGAGAGAAATGCAAGCGTTCCTTTTTCATAATTTTCACTGTGAAAATGATATAATTGCTGCATGATAAACATCAAATTATGTGGAAACTGAAACCGAGTGTTCGAAAAAATTGTAGGCAAAGGGGTACCCGAATAATGGGCACGTACAATGGACAACGGATGACGTATTATTTTATGATAAGCATATGAAACATTTGATGGATTTATTATGCCATACAGCCCGTATCAAGTGTGAAAGAACCACAGGTGAGAAATAGGTCTGCTTGCGCAGGATATGTCACTCAGCTCTGCGGACAGGTGTAAGAACTGAATATAATTTTTAATATATTTTTTGGCTCACTCTAATATAGAAGTGATGGACAGATAGAGAGACAGAGAGAAAAAGAAGGGCGGAGTTTGTCATATAAAAATAATAATTTGCATAATATTTGCAGGCTCATAAAATCTTAAATCGCAGCAAAGTAGAAAAGAGTAATCTGTCTCATATATTTCACAGAAATTAGTATGATGTAAGCTATAGAATAAGCTGTTCATAATACAATTTTGCATGGATAATATCTAAAGAGTAATCAATTCATATAAAATGCTTTACAATGCAGAAAGTTATAAATCTTCAACTTGCAATATTTCATTTTTATGGATAACTTCTGACAAATAATCTATTAATACATATGTATATTTAAAAAAAAAATTTTTAACATGATTAATATTTTGGAATAATCTGTTAAAGTATTTTACAAAATATATAATTCAATTTAATATACAGAATTATATTAAATTATGAAAGTTATACATTCTATACTAAGAACAAGTTTATTCTAATCGTATTAAAATGTATTATCTGGTTAAGGAAAAAGGAGTCCAAATGATAGAAGTGTACATTATTAGCTGTTATAGTTGTTTTGCTACCTTTAGTGGCAGCTTAATCTAGTTCTACATTAAGCTGTGATAGTCAAATCTATTTGATTTACTTGATTCCTCAGAGTCAATCCGTCTGTCAAATGTCCCTCTAACCATTTGTCTATATAAATATATGAGAGACGCAGTCGTAGATTTTTCCAAGGAGCAAATGACTATCGCTTTTGCCTATTTCTGTATACTGATTAAAAATAGAATTGATCTTGAGTTGTTGAGTAAAAAATTAACTTTTGAAGGTTTATTAGAACTAGAGCAAATACTATCGATTCTCTTTTAATATAAAATACTATACTCTTTGCATGTTCCTTTAGTACGATATCTCTCTATCTCTCTCTCTGTCTTTATATCTATCTTCCTCTGCTGCTTGTCAAACTGTTAATATATGTCTAATCGTTGCTCATTTATTAGCTACACTTACCAAACATTTCTAAGCATTTGAAAACATTGAGAACATACATATTAGAAAGCTATAAACATTTCATAGAATCTAGAGCTATCTAGCTGTTCTACATATTAGCACCCAAAAAAAAAGAACAAATTAAGTTAAAAAGAAAGTTGTAAATTTCATAAGAAATTTAGCTCTTGTCTGTCTGTTACAACATTGTGCTCTTGTTCCATGACCAATTCGGGCTGTGGGTGTGTGTGTGTGTGTGTGTGCAAGCCAGCATAACCAAGTTGACTAAGCTACAGCAAAAAGAAAGACGAAAAGAAGAAGCACGCATGGAAAAGCAACTGCTGGCCAAGTGCTTTGAGGGCTAAAAGCATGTTATCAGTCATCTGTGAGTCTGTTTACATGCGTATCAAAGGCGGGCACGCAGCTAATCAATATGCTCGTCGTTTTCCTTTTAACCAAGTACGTGTCAACGGGGCTCGAACCAAATACCACATACCAAATACCAAATGTTGTACAATGTGCACAGAGCGGAAGGATGGGGGCATTGAAAGGCCAGACAAGGACATGAGACGCATTTTGTTTAGTTTTGTTGTTGTTGTTGTCGTTTTTTGTATTTTTGATATTTTTGTCGAGCATTAAACTTTGATGAGTTATCACACGTAAATGGCAGAGTTTGAAGGCAAGGAGTACGAGTATTAAATAATTATTTTTGTAGCACTTGTGGCATGTGAAATTCGTTGAGGTGTCTGGGAATTTATGCCCCATCGACTGACTTGCACGTTATTTATGTTCATGACCTTTAATGGCACCCCATCTGCTTGACTGGCAGTAGGAACACGAGCAGCAGCAGCAGGAGCAGCAGCAGCAGGAGCAGGAGGAGTAGCAGGAGGGGAGGGCACACGCAGCGCCATCAAACAAATTGCCATGGCGAAGCGTGCGTCTTGTGGTATGCACATTGAATTTTGATATGACGATATGGGGATATGGGATCTGGGATGTGGGATGTGGGATGTGGGATGTGGATAAGGCACAACTGTTCGCTCCCAGTGCCCGGCAAAAGATTAATTGATACATGTCCATTTTGTGTTGACAAGCAGCCAGCAAGAAATCTCCTCACAATAGAAACAACAACAACAGCAGCAACAACAACAACAACAGCGACAACAATAAACGTACAACTATGGCCAAATATAAATGACATACAATAAGGCCAGGACACTTTTATCGCTCCCAGTTGATAATAAACAATCTGGGACAGGGCATTAAAAAAACACACACAAACACACGCACACAACAATAGCTGTGTATATCATAGAGCAGTGGAATCGATGTGGAGTGGGCGCAATGGGCGGGGTACCTTGGCTCCTTTGTTGAATGACATATGCGTGCGTGGCTGCCCCGCTGACTGCTCATCCATTTGACTGTCCAGTGGATCAACGCCTACGACGGTGGGTCGCTCCAAGAGTTTGCGAGTTTACAATGCATACAGAGAGATATAGCTGATTCAAATTCAGACTGCGACTCTTTAGCTCAAGTCATCTTGTCTCAGCTTAGAAATGCAAAGCGAACAATTTGAATTAGTTTCACATGTGAATCTCTTATATCTCTCTATATGCTTTATAAGCAGCTTTGACTTTATGATTATTCATTTATCATATAGATAGAGAGTCTTTCATATCTTTCTGCTTAGGGTTTCCCTTAAGCTTGTCACAAATCTCTCTCGAGAAAGACACTCTCTCTCCCTCTCTCTCTATCTCTCTCTATGCATTTTCGCATAGCTCTTAGCATAACAATAGCTGGCGAAATCCATTGTGCTCCGAAGGATATTTTGGAGCAGGCTCTATAAATTTGCACGGCATAAATGTTTAGTGTGTGTGTGTGTGTGGGTGCTCAGCGGGCGATAGTATAATTACATGCAAGCACGTTGATGGAGAAGGGGGAGGGAGGGGGCGCTGCCAATAAAGCGTGAGAGTGCCACGGCCACAGTGCGTATGCTTGACAGCCAGCTGACGTGTTGCGGCGTTCAATCAAAAGCCTGTCGGACTTTGGCCGCGCAAAAAGTGACGTTGGGATGTGCAGGGCCGACCGTAATGGAAAACCGCGACACTCCACGTATATGTAGTGTCAACTAGGCGCGGCCACGCCCACTTAATTAGTGCCCAAGCTTATTGCGACGAATGGTCGGACAGACCGACGGGGCAACATTGCGTCTCTTGATTGTTTTTGGGGTTTGACCCATTTTGTGCAAATGCAGAACAAAAGCGAACGAAGCCAATAACTGGTCCTCAATGCCAACTGACTGTGTGTGTAGTGTGATATGTATGTGTGTGTATAGGGCTTGGTGACAGCTGTAATTTCTATGCAGCTTTTGTTGCATTTTGAATGCACTTTGACTGACATGCCGCATGCATGTCGCACGCTTCTCTAACTGGCTCATAATTTAATTAATTAATTTCAATAGCAATGAAAGAGAAAGAGATAGCGATGAGGAGAGAGTGAGAGAGAGGGCGAGTGTGAGGTTATTATGGGTGTGTCGCTTATGGCGGCTAATGCAGAGCCCTAATTATGCCCTGTTGTTTTATAATACACACAACAACACGACTCAAGCCCCCAAACCAGCTGACAATTTAGCCACGAACACTTTTATTATGCTTGCAATTGCAAATGTCAGCAATGTGCATCCAGCTGCTGTTGCCGTTGACTTTATTGCTGCAGTTGTTGTTGTTGTGTTTGTTGTTGTTGTTGTTGTTGTGGGAGCAACAGCAGCAGGCATACCCATTGAGTCAGTCGCCTGCAACAGGAAAGCTGGGCAGCAGTTGAGAGCTCTTAAGAACCCATACAATGGGAAAAATTATTCGAAATAATTGCAAATTAAATCAGTATACTATAGAGCTATATAGACATACGACATATATACACAAAAATTGTATGAATATAGACTTAAAGTATTTTTTTTTTTTTTTTTTTTTTTGTCAAGTTTTAGTATGCATTTATAATATTTGGGGTATTCACTTGACATCTTTAACACAAACACATATAACGTCAGAGGCTAACAAAGAATTATAGTTTCAAGATAGTTGGAATGTAAGTGATTTGATAAATTCTGCTGTCCATTTTCTGTTACGTATTTCTTTTATTTATGTTTTATTATTTTGCATTATTATTATTTATAGTTTATTTATTTAATTTATATTTATTATGCTTTTTACAAGCATCATATTTTAAACCATCACTGCAAACAATCTTGTATATTAATAAATTCTTCAGCAGCAAAATAGGTCGAATATTGGGATCTGTGAATAAAACAACCATTATTTCAAAATCTTTGGTAGGTGAGGTAGAGATATTAATGAGAATTGACGGTATGACAAACATTATCTGGAGACTCATCGAATATTATGTTAACTCCTACAACTGCATCATTTTGCCGTGTTTGGCACTCGTACAGCTATCTTAAGTAACTTTAACGTGTATGGTATATAACGTGTATATTGCTATACCTTTTAGTACTTGAGTAAATTTTTTATAATTTGTCGGCGTTAAAATTGGATTAGCTATAAAATGTCATTAGAAACAGATACGCGTCGATTCCTAGCTAGACTCAATTGTTATATAAAGACGTTGACAATGAAGCCCGGCTGAAGTCTGTATTGTGCCTTAGTAGGAGATCTCGAAGGCTTCAGTACAGTCATACTAAATATATAGATATCAAATGATTAATCTGAAAGTGTTTGCGCTTTTGATAGCAGTCGCAGCTGTCGTTCCGGCAGACGAATCCAATTCGTTGTCTGACAAGGTGAGTTGATTACGCAAATTTAAGGAGAATAGTTGAGCTAATTTGAATATGTTAACGAATTGTTTCAGAAACCTTCTTTCGTTCGGTGCTTGACCTGCGAGAGAGCCATAAGAAAGCTGCTTTACGACGAATATGACGAGCTTCTGACTATAATTAGATGGAAATCAAAAATAATGAATCAATTGCAGGAACTTTACTTTAGGGATGTCAAAAATGAGGATGGCAGTCAAAATTCTCCAAGTGACAAGAGCATCACCGTCTGCTATAATCCACTGACTGACAAAGCAAATGATAGATCAACTGACTTGGAGAATACGGAACTCAGCGAACAGTTGGCAATATGTGAGCATCGGTCAAAAAGGCTCATAGCCGAGAATGCCGTCCTGTTAAATAGTATATCCAGTAGCGAAAGGCGCGTCGAAGAGTCTGGGGCACCTTACACTGACTGCGTGAACACAACTCTCGAAAAGCAACAACAAATAATGGTTGAATTGGATGACCACCTAAGAGCTACATACGATAAATTTTCGCGTTTGCGGGTTTAGTTCCAGGCGCACTACAAATAAAAGTCGCTGCTGCTAATATTGAATAAAAAGGGAAAGCGCAGCCAAAGGAATTACTCTGCATTATGAAAATAAAAGGTGTAGAAACGTTAATAAACATTCAATGCCAATTAACATCATTAACAGTCTTTTGAGTACTGTGACCGGAAAGGCTGAAGTTCCGGTCAATCAGTGTTAATTTCAGATAAATTCTTTATTTAAGCAGTGCAGAACTATAAACTGGAACTGGAAACTTTACTGAAGACATTTCATGGTACAAACAATAAAAGAGTCCTATGTCTCTCACAGCTACAACAACTTCAGTTCAATTTTCCCAAAACTTAAATGACTTTCAGTACAGAGAGAAATATGTTTTTATGCAGATAAAAATGTAAAATTTGTTGTATTGATCACTTTATATCTGCTTCTTAGATAGTCCTGTTTCCTAATTACAAAACACTACTACAATACTCTTCTCAAACAAATTTAGCTGCTTTTTGTATTGTGAATGAGTACTTTACAGTCAATCATACCCGACTGAAGCGTTCTGTACTTCATTGGCAATTTTTAGTCTTTAAGGGATTCTTTTAAGTTTCTTGTTGAAAAGAATCCCAAAATTATGTCAAATGTTTTTCTTAAAAAAATGAAAAAGAAAATAATAAATAAATAAATAAAATAAAATAAATAAGTACATAATGATATAATATAATTAAAAAATATATAATAAATGATTATATATGCTGTATGTGGTATATAGCAAATACAATACTCTAATATTTGGTTTTCTTGTCCATTGTAAGTCAGTCGCAGCTCGTCACAATTATTAGAAGTCGCAGCGTCTAGCCGACCACAAATTGCTGAATTGGCTTGGGCCAGTTGGAGTGCGGGGGATGGAATGACGCGACGACTGCTGCGCTACATGATGATAATAATGACGATGAGGATGATGACGCCGAGACGTCAATACGATGATTTAGTGCACGGAAATGGCTGTCGACGGGGATTTAGCGAATTTTGTGAAAAGGGGGGCTCCGCTGGGCCCACGTCCAGACGTGTGTGATCTGCTCTGCAGTTGACAGCGGCTGGAAATTCGAGCTGTTTCTATAAAAAACGCATTAATTCTAATTGGCAGCAATTGCAGCGAACGCCCGGTGAGCGTCAACTGCGCCCCCAGCCCAAGCTCGACTCCAACAATTCCGCTCATCAGTGTGAGAAACTGTTGCACTGCAAATGATCTTCGGCTGGTTCGAATGGCCCTTTTGGTGTTTCTGTTTGTCTATTCGAATGTCTGTTTGCTTGCCCGTTCGTTTGTTTGTTTGTTTTGGTTGGCTGTTTGCGTTTGAGTTGCGGCAAAAGTACAAAAGATAACACCAAAATAGAGTTACACTAAAATTTAGCGGCAGTTCAAGGCTTCAGCAAATAAATTCATCTGTAACTCGTAGAGGCATAGGCCTCTCTCGCTTTCCCTCTTTCTCGCTTTCCCTCTCGCACCCGCGCTGTCTCTGTTTGCGTTGTGCATGTCCAACTAATTCTCAAGGCCCTGCTAATTGTTTCTTTGTTGCCAGCGAAATGCGTTTATTTTGTTTTAAGTGCAACCGATCGATGCATCGATCGCTCCACGCGTGAAATTGTGAAAATTCTTGCGGAACTGTTGCACCGAAATTCATTAGATTTTTGTTTAGTTTTAGTTGTTGCTTTCCTTCGCTTATTTTAATATTATTATGTAATTAGTTATTATTTCTCTAACATACAGTTGGAGTTGTAAGAACTCGAATGCCGATCGCTATATTCTTTCCGCTAATTTACTGGCTAGATTTGTTGTTAAATTGAAGCGTAGGGCAGTCGGAATAGGTTTGCAATATTTTGAATATGTAAATTAGAGAGCGTAAGCCTGAAGTTACTTAATTTTAGAATTCTACAATTATATTTGTTAATATTTCAATTTATTAATTTATTTAAGTTTTGTGTAATTAAATTTTACGTGGCAAACTGCAAAAACTTTTATATGTATGTATATACCTCGTAGTCTTATGTATGTAAATGCTAGAAAAAGGTGTGAAGCCATTCTCCTGATGACGAGGTTTTATTTAGGATTTATGTCTGCAATGCTGAGTAAACTATGGGCAAATCAATCAATTAGATGTGACTTATGGAGATATTTCTGTGAAGTCTTCTCTTGTGGTGAAGTCTTACGAAAAATATGCTCATGAGCTAAAGCTATATCGGAAATGTTTCAGCACTGAAACAAGCATCTCTGCTATACAGCATCTCTATATCCAATAAATATTATTGCTTTTGCCTTGATCTGATTGAGAAAATAGAAATGAGTATCCAAGCTCTGAACTGAGTTGAATATATGACGTAAATATCCTGGAATAAGATAAAAGACTTTAATGCATGTCTTAATAAATTGATTTGTTAAATTTAATTTACTGTACGCCTGTAAGTTTTTCCCTTAATAACCCCATTTTGGTTATATATGAAATAAAACAGAGCCAAATATATACAAATACGTACATACGCTATATACATATATATATAAATAGTCGCATCCTCAATATGGCTGTCACTTGCCCGGCGCTGACAGCTGTTCCATTCAGGAACTTAGCAAACATGTCGGTTCTTCGAAACTGGGGTTAGCGCTAGCGTGTGGGGGGGCTGGGCAGGGCTGGGCTGGAGAAGTCTACTTAACGGGAGACGGCCCCAAAAGTGACAGGCGGGCCTCATCATTAAACTTTTGACACTATTAGCGGGCCGCTGGCATTTTGTTGTGCCAACTTGGCATTAAACCGAATACCAGAGCATTTTAGTTCATCATCATCAGCAGCAGCAGCCGAAGCAGGGCAGGCATTCAAATTAAATTCAGCACATTATTGTGTGTTGAAAACAAAAGCATATACATATATATAAATATGTATTTAGAGTGATATATAACTATATATAAATATAAATGCTGTGACTTTTTGTTTGTGTATTTTGTGGTTAATTTTAGTTAATTTCATTTAGAGGGCATGCATAGAGAAAAGCTTAAGAGCTTAATGCAGATGTATTTTTGGTTTTTGTCGTATTTATAGTGGCTATTCTCTGCAATAAATCTGTTTTATATTAGATTGGCTTATAATATTCAAATTCTATACTCATAAACTTATTTTCATATATATATATAACCAAAGACAATTTTCTTAAATTTTTTTTTTATTTTCTTTACTTTTTTTTGGCGGCTTCTGAAAGACAATTCAATTAGCAGGGCTGTCAAACTTTCACTGTGCATCTGTCCATTCAACTCTGCTCTCTCTCTCTCTCCCCAATTGTGTTTGATGTACTTCGTCTCTTACTACTTTAGGTTGCCCCACAGTTTGCCACTTTGTGGCGCTGTTAATGAAGCAATTAATTATGGCGCTACAAAGAAATTTCTGTGAAATATCTGTTCAATATCCGAACTGTTAAATGTTAAGTCACCTCCCCCTTATTGTCCTTTATTTTGGCTGGCGCGCAAAGTGCTTTGCCTCAAGTGTCCAACTCTTTGACACTTTGCGGTTGATATCTTCAGTGCAAGAAAGAACGATACTATAATTAGTTCTTTATATGTATGTATCGAATTGTCTGTATTTTAACTCTTATAGACTATGAAAATATATAATCATACTAAAATATTTGTATAAACTCATATATAATATTAATTTGCATGCTTTAACATAGCAAAAAGCTTTATATCTGCACGTGTTGAACGGAAGTTTCCAAGGTTTTCTCAGAGTACTGTATGCTTGCATAAATTCATAAGGTATCCAGAATCTCACATCTACTTTAGTCAATCCAAAATTCCTTGATATATTGTTTTTTAATATTTCAATAAACTCGCACATTGTTATACCCTGAACCCATAGAAAATAGGAAATCATTAAATATATTGTAAGCTTTTCATATCACGAAGTATATATCCCTTGCATAAATGGAAACCTTCTATGCGAGCATATGTTTGCTAGTATTCCGGGAATTAAAAAGTATTGAATAGCATATTGTTTGTTGGCCCAGCTAATGTTCACACATATTGCTCTTTTATCTTAACCAGAAAATCGTCAATTTCAGCATTTGCCTATCGAGAACTAACCTCAAGCATCTACCTTAAACGAGAGTATTATGTGCTACCATAAGCATGCACACTTGTGCATGGGCTACTCAGATGCCTATCGCTGGGATCCTCATGTGGTTGACACCTACAACAAATCTGCACATGTTGTACAACCGAGAGAGGGAACAGAATGAGAGAGTGAGTGTGAGAGAGAGATAGAGAGTAAGGTAGTCAGCTGCCTATAGTGCATATTATAACTATTTACCCCGCACTATCTATGCCAATGATCAGGATCTCTCTATGTGTGTTTGTGTCTGCATCTTGATAGTAGCGCTGCGGATTTCTCTTTGCCTGCTCAGCACATGTGTGCAAACCCAAATTGCGTTGTTAAAATGCGTAAGGCGTTGACAATGGGTTCAAAAAACAACCGAAACACACACAATGCGCGACCTTATCGGGGCATCGACTAGGACCTGGAGAGATGGGCCTAGCTAACCAGTTGATAAGCACTCGACTTGATCAATGATTGCTTGCAGCAGTTGCCAGTTGCCAGTTTCCAGTTGCCGGTTGCTGGTTGCTGGTTGCAAGTTGCCAGGAAGCAGCTGCTGTTGCTGCTGCTGGTGCTGCTGCCACTCAGCACCTTTAAATCTGTTGGCCTTGATCGAGGTGTGAATAAAGCAGCGTATACCCTGTAATTACGCGCCGCACGTTGTGTCGGCAGGTGTCAAAATAATTAGGCGCCTACTTAACAAGAGCAAGCGACGGCCAAGCTTTCGCACTGTCCGTCCGCCCAATTACCAATAATTATCGTCAACACCTTGCACTAAAGCTGTCAAAATGTACGCGAGGCATCATGCAAAGTGGCAATTGGCAATTGGGCAACAGACAGCCGAAAACTGCAAAATGCCGCGCACAGTGGGCAAAGTTGGAGGAATTTGAATTCCAAGAGTATTAAACTTGGATCTGCTCATCTATCTTAAAACTAATTCCCACCTGGACTTGATAATAAAAGAAGACATTACTTCTCTCAGTTTATATAAAATATAAATATTTATTCGCTATATTTGCTCCACTGTGCCACGTAGCACTAATTGCGTGAGCTGAGCTCTGTCCGTCATTCGATCATTCACTCAGTCAGTCAACGTCAAACGAATTGCAGTCGAAAAATAAAGTATATATACATATACATATATACATATGTATATATTTAGCAAGTGTGAAGGTGATAGTCGAGCTCCTCCTTCATTAATCATTCGCCTGTTAACTCGGCCACTCGCTCGCCTTGACAGACCCTTCGCAACTCCAAATTCGGCAGATCTCAAAGGTCTTCGCAAAGTGAGAGACCCAAATAACTGCCTGCAGTTTGCTAATCAGCTATAAACAGGCTGAGCAAAAAAGGTCGAGGCGAAGTTAAACATGGACTGTGAAGTAATGCGTAATTTTGGTCAAAATAGTTTTGCTTAATATGTTTCTTGGATGAGGGCATAAGGGCTTTGTTGAACTGAAGTATATAGAATGGAGAAGTGTATATTTATTTATACATTTGATCAGAATCCTCAGATCAAATCGGTCCAGTATATTTTCCATTTTCTATTTTTTAATTATTATGACATTATTTGGAATACCTTAAAGTTAATAATGCATGATATTGTATATAATCAGAATCCTAGTCTCTACCCACCCACAATCAAGAATTTAGGTCCATCCAATCTATCCATATATATGAATGCATTTTTTGGAAATCTAATGAGGGAAATAATAATAATTTTTTATTTTGTATTTAACGAACAAATTTGCATTTTAATTAAATTGTATAATTATTAGAAGTTTTTCTACATGTCGAATAAAAATATATAAACAATGCATTCAATTTACATAAATTAAAATTAATTTAAAAGGTGGCTGGAAATTTATATATCTTATTGTCGAATAAATTAAAATGAATATAGTATATATCACATATAAATAAAAAATATATATTATATATTATTAATGATATATATTTTACTAAATAAAATAGTACCGTAGTCTTTTTTTTTTAATTTCTGAGACTTAATATTACTATTATTCACTTTTTTTTTTGTATGTTCAGTTCAGTTCATCATACTTATCTTCACCTATTTAAGTTTACTTTTTCAAACCAACAAAACGTGAAAAATATCTGTTGAATTGGTGGCTTAAATGGAAAACCCGAATATCGTGTGCTAAATTATCCTCTACATCTGTAGGCCGCTGTTTCACACATCAAACAAGGCTCGATTTCTGGGCCCGTAAACATTATAAACTACGATTTCGAGCAATCATTTTTTTTTTAATTGGCCGCCGGCGCCAGAGCTCGCAAGGTGTTAAGCAAGGATTTCGTATAAAACGGTTCTCTGTTTTGAGCCTTTTTAATTAAAGAATATGCGAACCCATAATTACAAAGCGAACGCATGAGTGAGAGCGGGAGGGAGAGAGAGACCCGACTACAGCCCTGTTGAGCGTGGCTTCTGTTGCCGGCAAAGGTGGCAGTTCCTGCTGGGCAGCCAACGAATTACAGTTAACGCCTAGAAAGGCTGCTGCCCAGAGGCGTCTACCCAGCCAGCTTCACGCAGCGTTAAATGGAGGCCAATCAACAAACTCTGAGCTGCTGCTGCTGCTGCTGCACCTGCAGCGAGCGAGTGCAAGAATGAGTCAGGCATTGGAAGGAGAGACCTTCGACTGGAACTATGACGGCGACTTAGGAGTGTGTTAGAAATTATATCAAATGATATGTTTTATGCGTTCCACTGGCTTTTCGTACTCTCGTATTTGTTATTTATGGCTTCCTGCTCAGGCCACCTTTTGCCTTTTCGCCTTTTCGTTTTTGTTTTCGTTCTCGTTTTCGTTTGGCCTGACTTGCGATTTTACTGCGCGTTGCAGGTGTAAAGTATAATTTTTAAATTTTTGCTTCGTTTTCTTTTTCTGTATACATATATATTGGCACCTCTGTAATTGAGTAGGTGTGACTGTAAACATTAATCAGGCAGACATTGCCAAATGCCAGAGAAAACAATTCTGCTCCAGTTATGCCCCATGAAATTGAAATTAAATGTATAATATTTAATCTGGAAATCTATAAAAACTTGGTGTGAACTTTGAAGTTGATATCGTTTTCATTTCCATATCTCATTAAATAATCAAAATTGATATTATTACTTTATTGATTGGGAATATGCTGGTGTTAGTGAAGCAGCGCTGCTTAAAGCTTTGTGCATCTGCTAGTTGGACACTCCCAGCCAAAACTTTCTTCTCTGATTAATATTTATTTTATTTACTTTCGATTGCAGTTGATAGGAGTGAAATGTATTAAATCTGGTTGGCAGTTAGCGTATCAAATAGTCGTTAGATTAACGAGGGATACGGGTGTGTAATTGGGAATTCGATTTGACTCAAATCTAATAAGATATACATATATTATGTGCCAGAAAGAATATTTAGAACAAATATATACTCAATAGAGCAACTTTAACTGATTTAAAGAGGATATAATGCCAAATTCAGTAGGAATCCATTGTGGTTCGATATGGCCAACTCTAGCCTTGATCATGGTATTCCGATGGGCAGCAATCGAAGAAGAACCAAAAGTTGCGAGAATGAGACTTGACGTTATTTGTGCACCTCCCGGAGAATAGTTCCTTATTGTTTCTTCAAAGTAATACATATTAAAATACATTTTCTCCTTATAGATAGATAGTTTCTTTCGGAAAATATTTAAAATGCTTATATTCTTATTCATTTCATTCAGAATTATTATTAAAAATTCCTAAACCATGTTCTCTTGAACCACTATTAATTAAGTTGGAGTATTTGACCCACAACAAATATTGAGCCTCTTGATGTGTTGACGGTCCAAACAAATTCCCCCCACAACAAACGTGTATTCAAACACTGTCAAGCGAAATTAGAAGAGAGGAAAATGAATACAAACACACGCCTTAAATATTTCTAGTAAATCATGTGGTCATGTCGCTGTCCTGGCGCGGATTCCACGAATGCCCAAGAGAGCAGTGCTCAAAGATGAGGAAAACTTACATAATAATTGATGACATAGGACACACGTAGTGTGTGTGCGTGTGTGTAGATAGGGAAAAACAACAATAGGCAACTATCTAATGATCGATATCAGCAAGAACAAAAAAACCTGAAGAGATATAGACAATGTCGCTCAACGCTGAAATTTGGCTTGGCGGTTGGTCTCAGGGCCAGGCCTCGAAATTTGTTTTGGGCTTGGGTCCACACACACACGCACACACGACTACGTGAGTCAGGCCCCTTTCGTTGACAATGAGCCGTTGACAATGGCCTAAGACAAACGCAAAAGGACATAGACGCCTGCTGATGTGAATCTGTAAACGCACACGAAATTTATTGAAAGAGAAGAGCAACAACAGCAACAACAACAACAACAAGCAGCAGCAGCAAACAATTTGTGGTTATCCCTCGGAACAGGTAGGGCCTTACCTACCTAGTTGCCCAAATGCGATTAGGATCAACTGAGAGGGGGGAATCCACTGCGACTGCGACTGCTTCGTACTTCATGCTGCTCTATGTCATCATTACAGAGCGTGGTTAGAACTGAGCTCTGACTCAACGCTGAGCGTGGACAAATATCAATTTACGACGCCAAACACGCCCAAGTGCGCGGCCCGTATCATTGCAATCGAACTTAAGTGATTTTTGTTTTTTCGCTGCTTGACATCGAGTCGCGCGCATCTCTTTCAAAGATTCGCATCACAGCTGCTCTATAGCATATCATTTACGAACCGATTTTGGGATTGATGCCAGTAAATGGCTGCAGTCCTCGAATGTTACAAAAAAAAACTACTTTAAACTTAAACTTCTTATCTATCTTTGCATTTAAATACATTTTGGAAGCGACTTTTAAACTGTTCCGTCGGTGAGACTGTTTGAAGACAAAGCAATCCGCCGCTCTCGACTTTGGAGATATATCTCATTCTAGTCTTCTTTTACAAAATGCCCTTGGCGCACTCTCAAATCGAACAAGACTAAATTTGCAAAATAAATTGTTTTTACCTGGGATGCTATGGAAATTTCTCTCTTAAATATGAAGGCGAATAAATCTTTCTCAAGGATTTGCATGTTAGTTCCAAATCATTTGCCAACAGTTTTCAAATCTGAAGAACTTTTAATACCCCTAATTAAGTGGCTTATCCTCCAGAATATCGTCTCTAGGTTCCTGACTCAATATTTCTATAATATAATCAATGCAAACTTAACTAGCTGGATCAGAGCTCTCCGCTCGCTCTGTTCGAGCTTACCTTAAATAAAATTCAAGAAAATTCAGTTACGTGCGGCAACGCGTGCCCTAGGATTTATGACTGGGCTCGCTTTATTATGCAGGCTGCAGTTGCAGTTTCCCTTGCGAAAGAGTGAACATTCTCGAGTTGCCATAACGAAGTAAATAGTTGCACGCGCTGCGGTCCGAAGTATCTCATAAGTAGCGAAGCGAAGCACTTACGCCCAGTCCAAAGAGCTTTAGCTGGCCATGCCAACTGCCTCGCCCACTGTGGACAGCTCCTTGGAGTCCTGTCCTGTTGTCAATAATAAATAAATATATTCTTTTGCTGCGGTATGCCGCACAATTGAACGGCCAAGCGTCCTTCTAGTTGTATAAATGAACAGAGGACAGCGAGCCGAAGGCAGGAGAAGAATGAAAAGTCTGATCCGACTCGAAGGCTTCGTTAGAGTACCTAAAAGTAAGCAAGGCTGTGGTGACTGATGGCATAATACTTGCTCAGGGTATGCAGTTAGGTAAGTGTATTTGAAAGCCAACAAAAGGCATTTATCGGATTTATCATATACATCTTCTTCAGCTATGGCAGGCATATTTTTCATATATTTAAAAAGCTGCAAATTCATGGGCATGAAATCAATATACTCCAATAAAGTCATGAAGGAGCATTCAAGATGAAACCTTATGGCAAAGAGCAGAGTATCGTAGTGCATGGCCGTAAGTAAACAAACCCTTGATACGCCCTTGTCAGCTTACTAATGACGACACGGATTTCATATCTTGATCAAGCAGTCGGAGCCTCTGGCCGCAGGACACACATGGACAATAAATCGAAGCACATGCTTAGGCGCGCTCAACGCAAGGCCATTAACATTCGGACAAGTACTGTGAGCTGTGAGCGCTATCCAACACTGGACTCACATAACTCAAACTCACGTCCAGTTGGCTGTGTGGGCGTTGGCAGCCAGAAGGACCACTATCAACAGCAAATGATCTTACTTAATGTCATCGAGCATGACTTCCAGGCCGTATCCTTAACTGACTTTACCAAGCGAAGGCGTAGAGCTGACTACCTACTCAACTACTGTTTCATAAACACCTGCACGTATAGGTAGTTCTTGCGTGCATCTGCGTCCTTTTATTAAACTCCTTTTAACTTGGTTTCTTAATTTTTAGTAGGGTTCATTTAATGTTTGTGTGTGTAATATATTTTATATAGCTAAATTTATACGGAAAATATTCCGCACAGAAAACTAATAGAAACTTCAGTTGCAATATGTAACAAGAAGCTTGCCTGCAATCCAAAAATAGTTGAATTTATTCATAGCTCAATATTCTCAGATCCCGCTCAATATTCTCTTTCCGTTCTTTAGAATTTACCACAGACTGACTAACGTTTTGAGGTGCTAGCATGAATACTGTGGAAAGTATAGTAATTTCCTATTCGCCGTTATATTCAAGTCTACAGGATCAATAACAGCTTAAGGGCAAAGACATTTCCAATTTCCCGTTTTCAAAAAATCTTACTCGCAGGTCTGAAATACCCATCGGTTGGGGAGAAAGATGGACGTCCATTAAAGTACTACTTACTACTAGATGTTCATAAATACTCATTTAATTCATTAACGAGTATAAAAACTATATATAAGATTAATTTGATAAAAATTTTATTTCAATTATATAATTAAAAAGATATTCACTCTTATCATCTCAAGCTTCAAGAAAGAATGTCCTTTTTATATTCGCCTTTGGCCAAATTGACAAGATTATGGGAAATAATAGCGTATCATCATCTGCACTCTTTTGGGGACAAATATGGAAAATCCCGAAAATGTACAGGCAGGGCTTAAATCCGAGGAAGGCTTTCCAAGGTCACATGAGCTAAAGTCTGTGTTCAGGTTACTAGATAATAAAAGGAATATGAGAATGAAAGCCTTAACCATTATATGCTTTATGCTTTACGCTTGACTTACCCATGCTCACAGTCTGTATACCACCAGCCCTCTTTGTATTTCCCAGAGCAACTCTCATTCGGTGCAGCATTGACTCTATCGTATGTAGAGAAAGGTACTCCGATACGGTCTCGCAAGCCCCCACCAAGTGGGCCCGAATAATTTCCCAGTGAAACTATCTTAAAATTGTCCTCCTCACCGCCAATTACAAAGTCATTGTATTTCTCCATATATTGGTGGTCATTTTGGTCCACAAACAAAATAGCGAGTTCGTAACGGTGCAGATGTGTTAACCGATATAAGTTGTCTAGTCCTAGCCAAAACTCCGAAGCCGACCGTCCAAAGCCTTGCCTATAGTCCTGCCAATTCCGGGTAAAGTTCTCTGCGTTCGGTCTTAATATGCGCCGCTGTATCACAATCCATCCAGGTACCGCGACATCCGACTCGCATATATTGTTATACTGGGTTATTTTGTTGATGTATTTTACAAATACAGTATACACCCTTGACATCAGCTCTCTGACAATGGATAGAAATTCCTCCACTTGGCTGTAAGCTTGCTTTTGGCACTGTACTAGTGTTTCATTTACTTTACTGAAATCAGCTTTTACTGCTTTCCATTCGCGTATTGTGCGTGTCGTATCTTTGATTTTAATACTCTGCCATTTCTCACACCAAGCAGTTTTTTCAATCACTTGCTTTTCATATGAATTGGAATCTGTTTCACCATGCATTTTTTTCTTGACCTCAAGAATCTTCTGGACTTCTCTTAAGTTCAATAGCTTTAGTTTATGAAACTTTTCATTAGATAGAAATAAATGGCTTTTGCAGAGTTGAAGAGAATGTTGAAAATCAAATTTGTCTTGGTCGATTACATCTGATACATTAGTTTTTGCCGCAGCTTTTAGTATTGCTTCCAGTTCAATGATTTTCTTCTGCTTCAAATCGATATCCTCTTGAAGCGACCCGATTTTGTTCATACATTTATTGTTCAATATGTCAAAAATGCTGGATCTCTTGGTCTAAGGGAAATTTTTTTGTGTTCATTGTTTATTAAAAAAAAAAAATAAATAAATAAATAAAATAAAATAAAATTAAAATTTAAAAAAAAAAAAAAAAAAAAAAAAAAAAAAAACTATTAAGTTTGCTTTCTACTCTTCAAATACACACATACACAGATTGCACCACAGCTTAGTGTTCTTACCTCCCTTGCGGATGAGACTTGGCTTGGCAAAGTCGCTAAAGATAGAGCTATTAGAATCCCGAATACTTCTATCCGTATTAACATCATTCTATTTTTTAATTTATGTAGATCTATTGTGCATTTACAGTACAGACTTAAGCTTGACTTCACTGTCGACGTCTTTATATATTGGATCTCGATAAGCAGCCAAACGATGCGTAGCTGTTTCTAATAAGTTTTTCGTAGCCAATCCAATTTGAATATGGCTAATTTGGCATATGCATTGGGCATACAAATAAAACATGTCAGCTCACAACAGTAATACACAATAAAACCTTTTCTCCATGACAAAATATAATTATCTTATGTGTATATTATATAATATAATCCTTTTATTTTTAGACGGAAAACACAAATATTTTGTTAGCTAGAGATGTGGGCGTAGCCGATAAATAAATATTTTGATATGGACTAAACGTATTTGCAACGCGTTGGTCTAGAGACTTGGATTTTTGCTGTATAGCACTCACAGATTGAGTATGTTCCCAAAAATCAAGTACTTTTCCAGTTTGATACATACCTTACCTTCTGAATTCAGTTATAAAATGTTATTTTCTAGTTATGAAAATAATAAACAAAAATCATTTTGCGAATTTTCAATTTATTTCCAAATATTTATTTACTTGTATATAATTATAAAAACATTTCTGTATTCCAGTTTTCGAAACTTCATGCGAAGGAGTTTGAAATAAGTTAGTGTATAGGATTTTCAGGACTTAAAAGTCGTAGTGAAAATTTTTTCAAGGGGTAGGCAATAGAATCAGAAGCTAGCCATTCGTTAAACCTATAAATTATAAAGTGAAATTATTGTCAAGAATTGAGTAGTATCAATCATGCCAAACCATAGTTTCATAAATTGAATTACCTGGGATTGCATTCACCATACCACCAATTAGCGTTGTTTTTCTCAGCACATTCTTTCCTAGGGCCGCTGTCCTTCGTCGAAAAGCGCTTTCCTTCGAAGATTCGCATGCCATCGCCAGCGGTGCCCGTATATTGTCCAAGCGATAGCAATTTGAAATCCTCTGTTTTATTTGCGATTTTAAAATTATTATATCTGGCGTAGAAGATCATTCCATTCCTATCGACCAAATTAACGTATAGCTCGCTTGCTTTGCGTGCCGTATGTCCCGCTACTTCAGCTAGTGCATTCACATCCACATTAAATTTGCGTCCGCTACCTCCCCTACTTGAAAATGTAATCCATCGTTTAGCAAAATGTTTTGCATCGCATGTCAGTTCTTGGGATCTCCTCTCAACTCTTAATAATTCTAAATGCATTGTCATGAATACCATATCGACATATTTCGCCATTTCTTCTTCAACTTTCATTGTTGTTCTCTCACATTCTTCAATATTGTCCAATATAACTAATTCACGCTTTTTGTGCTCTTCAAAATATTGATTTACTTGAAATTGCTGGTACTTGAGTAGTTTCAACTGCTCTATACATTCCAGATATGGTTTGTTCAATTTGCTCACATTTAAATGGTTTTCTTTCCTAAGAGCTATCAATTCCTCTTTGGCGTCAGCAAGCTCTGCTTTCTTCTTGAGATACTGATCTTCATATTTCTCTACATTAGATTCCACTTCACGTAATTCCTTTTGGCAAGTTTCTATATCTTCTTTCAGAGCATCGAGAACAACAACATTATCTCCCTTCTGATTTATTTTATCAACTTTCTTTTGGAGTTCATCAACTTCCTTGGTTTTCAATGCTAATTTCTCCTCAAAATATTCGATGCGCCCATTGCAGAAGGTCGATGAGAGTTTTTTATCCAACTGAGGAAAATTTGGTCAAATTCTATTTTTTCCTCAATATTATAGACCCACCTGATGCTCGTCCACAGCTTTGTTTGCCAAAGTCGCTGCAGAAAGTGCAATTACAATCGCGAACACTTCCGCACATCTTTCCATCTTTATAAAGTGTTTGTATTTAAGTTGAGAATTCACAGCACAAACATAAAATTGGTTTTACCACCGACGTCTTTATATATAGGTTCGAAATATGAAGTTGAATGATGCATAGCTGTTTATAATGACTTTGTCGTAGCTAATCCGATTTGAATATTAAGTAAATTGTATATGTTTCGAATAGAGTATATCGGTTGACTGTTTCACTTAATATGAGTAATAATTCTAATATTTATGTAACCAGTTAAACACTTGTTCTCAATCGTAGCCGATTGCAACTAATATGCGTTGACAAGCCTGTTGATCATTTAAATGAAATGGTAATTACAGACAGCTTTAAATATATGTATATATCTATAGTAATATTTTGCTTTGCTTGCAGCTAATAAGATATGATTTTCTTCTCTGCTGCAATTATATAAAGTGTTGAATAAGAAATTGAACATATTAATTTGTATGCTTCAGACTATTTCATTTAGCTAAAAACTTTGTAATTTGATGGAAAATTATCATATTTTCCTCATATGGAGCGGGCGAAAGCCCTACATATACATATGTATATGCTGATGAGATTTTATTTTCCAGTTCAGATAATTTGACTAACGCATGTTATTAGAGCCTGTAGCCCTCTGTCGACAAATCTTGGAACCTTCGACAAATCATGTTGTTAGGTAAGATTCCAATGGGAATCCAGTTAGGCATGTGCTATAAGAAGAGAATAGCGAAATGAAATTGGTTAGATAGTAGAACTCATCTCGAATTGTCTTCTACTTCAGTCTCATCATTAGTTTGTTGATAAAAAGGCAGCCCATCTCTCATCTGTTTGACTTGCAGCAAGCCAACTAAATGTCGCATGCCACATAGGAAACATTTTATCACTTCACGCAGACCGTGTAATTTAACGTAAAATCTGTGAGGCCAACCGAATCACAACAGCCAAGGGAAGCGCTCCAAGGCACGACTCGCATGTGGATCTTGGCTGCTACAAATGGTGACAACTATTTGCACAGTTGACTAACTGATGCGTTTCTCCTACTGCAGCTGTTGCCGTAGACACGATGCAGACTTAAGTGCAGACACAGCGACAGATATAGATATAAAAGCGATATGGAAACATTTAAGAACAGAGATACAGATGAAGATACAGATACAGATACAGATACAGATACACATACAGATACAGATACAGATACAGATACAGATACAGATAAAGATACAGATACAGATACAGATACAGATACAGATACAGATACAGATACAGATACAGATACAGATACAGATACAGATACAGATACAGATACAGATACAGATCAGATACAGATACAGATACAGATACAGATACAGATACAGATACAGATACAGATACAGATACAGATACAGATACAGATACAGATACAGATACAGATACAGATACAGATACAGATACAGATACAGATACAGATACAGATACAGATACAGATACAGATACAGATACAGATACAGATACAGATACAGATACAGATACAGATACAGATACAGATACAGATACAGATACAGATACAGATACAGATACAGATACAGATACAGATACAGATACAGATACAGATACAGATACAGATACAGATACAGATACAGATACAGATACAGATACAGATACAGATACAGATACAGATACAGATACAGATACAGATACAGATACAGATACAGATACAGATACAAATACAGATACAGATACAACGACTGCCTTTCCAATTGTCTAAAAAGAAATCTATATCTATTACCTAAGCTCGAATGACTTCCGTTCTACGACGTTTCCTTTTGAACTTCACGCGGGGCAGAAAAGTAAGATTTATGTGTTTACTTTAATTCGTAATATTCGTTATATGGTCCCTCTCACAGTCGTTCTTCGTGTTGCCCTCTTCTTCTCTCTTTCCAGGTTTGGAGGTGTGTCTGCATTTTTATTTGGATCACTTCAAAGTGTACCGAAATTATATTTCAGTTATTTTTCTATATTTATTTTTGTTATCATGGATCCCTGCAACAACAACAACAACATCATCAACATATAATTAGTATAATTAACGCTTTTTGGCTGAGTGCGTGCAGAAAATTGTGTGTGAAAGTGCGTGGCGCTCTCTGAATGTTTTCCTTTCCATTTGTATTTTGGTTGTGGCTCTTGTTTTTGTTCTTGCGATGGTTGTTGTCGTTGTTGTTGCCCCACAGTTCATTCAACTGATTTATGAGCCAGTTGGCTGTGTATGCAGTTCCGATTGACTGCGACTGCGAGCCAAGACAACAAACATATCAACTTTTCTCGTGTTAATTTGTGAATCATCTAATTGTGAGCGAGCGAAACTTGAATGCGGAGTATTCGCTTCTAGAGGATGCTGCAAGTACTTGTAGCTGCCAGATGGCTAGATGAATGTTGAGATTAATGGACCAAGATAGCGCCATTTATCTACACACATATCTATATATACTGTTATCTGCGCATATATCACTTTAATTAGCTAGTCGATCTGCTGCAGAGATTGCAGCAGGCAAATTAGCTGAATTGATGACTTTATTTGTAATGCAAATTGGACACTTGAAAGGCGTTTTATCTGCTGAGGCATGAAACTAGTTTTTAGTGCTCTTGACACGTTATTTTGAAATGTAACACATAATTATATTATTTTACTTGAACAGCTGTAAATGGGAATTTAAAGATGGAGTGAAAAATGCATCAGACTTGAATCGTTTCTAATTTCCATTTGACGGCAAAGATGTTTTTCTTAAAATTGTATTAATCCAATAGATTATTATTCTATATAAACAAACATGCAACTCGTCATTTATGAAATTTTAAATTTTTTTGAGAAAAACACTCACGTTGCGTCAGTGTAAATGCTGCGCTAAGATATTTGAAATTTCAGTTGGGTATTTCAGAATTGCATTGACTCAACTGAATTAGCATTATATTTTGTCAGCCACAGTTGATTTCCCTGCGGTTAAGCATGTCTTCTTGCATTAGCTACTCCTTGAACACACACGAACGACTTGTTTACCACATCAAATCTAATAAAACTCATTTATAGCTATCAATTCATGACTGACAGAGGGGCGACAGGCAGAAAGTGACACCCAACCGGGGACTCGGGCAGATAGAGAGCTCGAAGCTTGAAACACTCAATTGCGAGTCGAAAGAACATATCGTAATGTTATAGACGCAAAAACGTAGCTCTGTAATGACAGCAGATATTATTTATCGCCACGATTTTAACTGACATTCATCTGCCCCATTCCACTCAACCTGATGTTCATATCGTCTTTAAATTTCGTCTGTTTCTCTTCTAGCTGAGATGCAAAAAATCGTATCTGAATGAGCTAGAGCCGCGTGCTGGCCAGAGATGGAGATGTGCTGCACACACACAGAGACAGAATCGCTTGTTGTTGTTGATGTTTGATGGCGGTGCTGGAGCTGCTGTTCGGTGGTGCTGCTCTATAGCAAGTGCAAGTGTCAATTACAAACCATGTCAAAAATGTCATTCCTGCGAGTGACGGACTCTGGTAGGAGGGAGCAATAAAGTTTGTATGCAAAGATGTTTACTGAGCTGGAATACCCTGTAAAACTGAAACGAATATGTGGAATTCATATCTATTTCTTTTTTCTTCTTCCAGCTTCCACAAATTTCTGATATTCAAGTAACTCTGCATTCTCCACCTTTTTTATTTATTTTGTGTTTCGCTATTATCTCCTAATTATCCCTATTTTTTTTTAGTGCAGGGTATCTACTCTCTTTATATGCCCTCTCCGTCCAGTCTAGTCACACATTGGCTGTGGATTTGCACCCCCACATGGCTGTATGTGCTGGGCTGCCAGCAGCAGAGTCTCGCTTCTCACTCCTCTGATGCCCAATCTCCTGATGCTCATTCACATTCTCATCGACACCGACAAGTTTGTCCCTGTCAGCGCGTAGAGTTTATTACATCAATTTCTGTCTCTGTGTGAGTGTGTGTGTGTGTGTGTGTGGGAGAGTGTGCTGTGCCGCTGTGCTGTGTCTATGAGAAATTTGATACAAATGAGTTTTCACACTTTGCGTACGCACACTCACACTCAAACACACACACAGCTGTCGGATTTGTATCTGTGTTCCTGCATCTGCATAGCAAATGGATATCTGCAGAGCGTATCTGGCGCGCATTCCCCGTATCCTTTTCTATCAACGTGTAAATTGCTGGCTGTCAAACTTATGACACTCTGCGTTGATATAACCGCGTCCCATTTGCTTACTAGCCACAGTGGCTAAGGCCACAAAAATCCATACGATATGCCATTTTTAAATACATATACTTACGCAATGTACGCACAATTACTTATGGGAGCCCAATTGAGCGTGGCTAGAAATAATATCTCGTTAAAAGAGAGAGAGAGAGAGAGAGTGAAAAATGTACAATCGAGGGACAGAGAGGAGAAGAAGCATACACATAGAAAGAAAGAGATGGAAGAGAGGGTGAGAAAGAGAGATAAGGTGAGAGAGCGAGAGAAGGAGAGAGAGACGCTTATACACCAAGACTGAGAAAGAGAGAGAGGGGGAGAAAGCATTGCACAGAGACTGACAGAGGCAAAGGGATACACCCAGAGTGAGAGAGAGAGACCTACATGGAGAGACAGCAAGAGAAGTTGATGTACACGTAGAAAAACTGTAATAGAAAGAGGGATAGAGAGCGAAACACAGCGATGTAAAGAACGAGATGGAACGAGTCCCACACAGAGACAGGAAAA
This sequence comes from Drosophila arizonae, assembly GCF_054131065.1. NCBI lineage: Eukaryota > Metazoa > Arthropoda > Insecta > Diptera > Drosophilidae > Drosophila > Drosophila arizonae. Next base: position 21,817,891 of record NC_142925.1, on the reverse strand, counting down.
GAATAAAGAATAAGATAAGAGATACCCACCCGTAGAGAGACAAAAAGAGATAGAGAAAGATAGTTAACCAAAACAGCCACAACTACAGTGAGAGAGAGAGAGAGAGAGAGAGAGAGAGAGAGAGAGAGAGAGAGAGAGATAGAGAGAGGTTAGAGTCACTCATAAAGACAGCCAGAAAGAGAAGAAATTACGTGGTGAGCTACTTTGAGACAGATAGAGAGACAGGGGATGCAATACACGCGCACCCATACACACACACACATAGAGAAAGAGACAGTGTGAGCACTTCTCATAAATATTTCTCATTTTCATGACTGTGGCGCCCTCAAATGCAATTAATATTTGTCGCCTTCATTCGTCGTAGAGTATGTTCCATTTTTAATTGCTTCTCACAAGGAATTGCATCAGCGGGGAAGGCGCTTGGCGTCCGCTCAGCTGGGAGCAGCCCACTCATACTGTTTACTATGCGGTCCAACGCATTGGACGACAAAAAATAACTTTAGTTGAGGAATTGTCAGTCGAAAGGTTTTCATTGTGAATTTTTATTGAACTCCTTAAGAGAGAGAGAGAGAGAGAGAGAGAGAGAGAGAGAGAGTGAGAATAAAAGATCCGAAACTAAAAGCTGTACACTGTTTATAGGCTATTACAGGGTATTTACTGGGAGTGTTGACTTGTGTGACTCTATGTATCGACTGCTACAAGCCAATGAGCAGCTGCCAGCAATCAACTGACTGTTGCTGTTGCTTGTTCTCAGTCCTCAGAGTGACAGCAACAGCAACAACAACAACAACAATTGCTACATTGTTGGACCGCGCTGCGTTGGCTTTATATATTGGTCAGTTAAGACGTGTCACTGGCCACGCCCCCTGTCGGAGTGTCCGAGTGCAGCCAACCCTGTAGTGAATGGGCCCACAGATACGCGCGCACACACATTCGCACAAATTTCACGCATCAGTCGCTAACATGGCCGTAGGAGAAGGCTCGAAACTTGCGCAATTAGAACGCCATTAAAAGGGGCATAACAACAATGTAGTCGCTGTTGCTGTTGCTGTTGTTGCTGTTGCTGTTGCTGTTGTAGCTGCAAATTTTCGAACCTGTAGCCCAAGCTGGCAACGCCCCCATTATTCATGCTTTCTGTTCGCCAACTGTCCAGCTGGGCGAGCGCGGGCAACAGGGCTGCCCGCTAAATGGAGATCGATGGCTGAGCGTGGTCTCATTAATCAAATGACAAGTAAGCGCTGGCCGACTCACTGACTGCACTTCATGAGTGCACGAGTGAATGACGCGACGCGCCCGCTGACCCACCTCTTACTCACTCTCACGCCTCGCCCCCTGCCCCATATGCACCTGAATCGCAAGACGGGCGCAGGCGCAAGCGCTTTCCAATTGCAGCGAGTCAGTAAACCGGAAATGTACTGCTTGCTGCAATGCTTCGATCAATAATCAGCCTCACACACACACGCACATTCACACACACACACATGTGCGTGTTAACTGAATTTCGCTTGCGGAATAAATGACCAAAAGAGTCCAAAATGCTATATGCGGCTTTTGGTCTTTGTCTCTGGCACCGTCCTAATTAAGGCCAACACTGCTCGTATTCTCAGATTATTAATTATTGGGGCGGCAAGTGCATTGCAATACTCCAGGGCAAAACACTTTAAATGGACCATTGACTGGACTCTGAGATAATTTGAAGTGTGAAAAATATGAAATTCCGTTTCTCTTAACTAGCTTTCAATATTAAGTGGAGCTGGACTCAGTTCAATTGGTTTGTTTTTTTCAACAGTTTGGAAGAATAAGATTTTTTATATTCCATTTAATTAAATAATAATACCAATTTATTCACACCGCCATCGGTTTGGTGATACTATTGTAAAAAATTTATGTACTTTCTTTGACGAGCCCTCTAATTAAATATAGCCCGTTGTACTCTATTCCATACTTTTATATGCCCATATGCCATTGGCTTGGTATGGTAATGCTTTAAGAATTTTCACTATGTTTATTTTAATATATTGTTTCGGTTTCATTTAATGTAATCATTTTTGAAACAAAAAGTAAATGCATTTCTTATTTATGAAAAAAAAAAAAAAAAAAAACACAAACATTTTTTAGCTTATTTATTAAGAAAATTTAACACTGCTCAATTGTGTTGGCTAATGCTCATGAGAAGTGTTGCCAAAATTTCAAAATGAATGTGCTCATTTTTAGTGCTGTGTGTAGAGTGTTCAGATAACAGCAGTAAGTGAATCTCTTTTAAAAGAACACTGAATATATTAGCATAAGGACTTTCAACAAAGTGAGTGCTATTTAATGCCAACATTTATTAATTATAGAAGTAGCTGAATATCATTCACAGCACTGCTCTACAACAAATCAATCCCTACAATCAGTAAGCTCTTCACATTGAAAAACAAAGTAAGCCGACTTCAGTAGTGTGAGAGAGAGAGAGATAGAGAACTATTCAGTCGGCTGTCAGTCTCAAGTTAAGTGCGCACACATTAATATTTTCACATTTTTACTCAGAGCAAAAGATTTTTAGGAATTGGTCAAGCTGAGCAAGACTAATTAATACAAACAGAAGATGTCGTACAAGTAAGTGCAGTAGAGCATAGCTGCTATGAGATTCGTCATGTGCATACTCATATACGTATATCTACTTATATATACATATATACATTTACATATGAAAAAGTCAAGTTGATACGCCCGATGGCACTTGGATTGGCTGGTTCGTTAATCTGCAGGTGAACAGATTTCTCTGCCGCGTGCCCCAGGAGTACATCGAGGACAAGTTCAACTTGACTGGGCTGGATATGTTGGTGCCCAACTTTCATCAGTCTCTGGATGCCATACTCGACTTGGAGTTCGACACGGAGTACGGCTTCAATGCAATGGACGCAGACCCCGAGCTGACGGCCCAGCTGTATGGCCTGATCCACGCGCGCTACATACTGAGCATGCGGGGCATCGACGACATGTGCCTCAAGTATCAGCGCGGCGACTTCGGCATATGTCCGCGCATCTACTGCGACGGGCAGCTGGTGTTGCCAGTCGGGATGTCCGACAGCGTTGGCGAATCGCACGTGAAGGTCTACTGTCCACGCTGCAGGGATGTCTATCAGCCGCATGCCCGCTGCGCTCACCTGGACGGCGCCATGTTTGGCACCAGCTTCCCCCACATGTTCTTCATGCAGATGCCGCACCTGCTGCCGGAGCCGCCCCTTGAGAAGTATACGCCACGGTTAGCCCACATCAATTGCTACTCCACTATTACAATTCTACTAAGCATCTCCCTCCGCAGCATTTACGGCTTCAAGCTGCACAAGTCAGCGCTGCTGCCGCCTGAAAACCCTGAGCCCGATATCAAAAACACCAACTCCACAGACAGCGTCAACAACAACAACAGCAACACTAACGTCAGCAGCGGCAAGAGCTTACCCCTCATCCCAATGGTCTCTCCGCCCGCCGTCAAAGTGAGCCAGAACAGCTCCCCAACCATTGGTCCGCCCATGCGTCGCTTTAACTTTACAATTAATTAACTTTAAACTTACACATATACTTGTGGGCTTTATATATACCTATCTATATATTCCCAAATATTCCAAAATGTTCCCAAACATTCCAAAATATTCCTAAATTTTAACAATCCAAAAATGTATATAAAGAATTTGTGTAGGGAGAGAGAGCAAGCTAATTGCTTACAAGAAAATGTAATTTAATATAATAATATGAATTGATAATACAATTCATTGATAATAATAAAATGAATATAATAATAGCAGAAAATATAAAATGAATATTAAAGTCTGCAGCTTTATTGCCTTACGTTCATTAGGGTTTTGATATATATTTAACTATTTGCTAAGGCATATACACTATATAGTTAGTCAGGTCTCGTTCGATATTACATACAAATGCATATAAGTATAAACTATTGTAAAATAAATTTATTTATGTAATAAAGGAAATACTTACATAATATTTGCCAGCAATGGAAAATTACAAAAAATTTGTTTTCTTTTGCTCTTCATTTAAATTTATAAATTTCTTTAAAAATCCTTTTTTTCATAATTATTTGTATTAATTATAATATTTATATATTTATTTATATATTTTATTATTTTTATTTTATTATTTTATATTATATATTTTAATTATTTTTTTATGATTATTATTATTATTATTAGTTTACTTTTTTCGACTAGGCTTTTCACTAAGATGTTTGCTATAAACTCGAAGCTCAACAGGAATAAAAGCAGATAGTATTCAACATATGCTGAATTGGTATCATCGACTGCCAGTTAAAATTTCTTTCCAAATTAACCCCGTTCCCAGGGTGTAACCGAAGCGAAGCTGGAAATTTGTTAAGGCAAGAAAAGAGGAGGGTTTTCTTTTTGCAGTTAAACTATTTACACAGTTGCATTGATCTGTAATTGACTGGAGGGCATATCTAGGCACTAAATCATTGCTGGCTGTCTCGATTAATGACAGCTCATGAACTAAGCCACAACTAAATTGTGGTTAACTGTGCTGCCCGCCTCCTGTGCCATCTCCGTTGGCAACTGCCAACTGCAACTGGGTCCTCAATTGTGCCACAAACATGCCCAGTTACCCACTAACACACACACACATGCAGAGAGCAGCTGACAATTAAGATGCACATACATAGATAAAAGCAATGCAACCTGGCAGCGAATCAGCAAAGTGTTGTGCCTCTTTGTGCACCTTTGTCCCAGCGAATACGCAATTTGGGCAGGCTGACAGCCAGCTGAGGCGGATGTGGCAAACGGGGCCGAGAAAGTAACGGCAACAGCAACAGCAACAGTTGCTGCTGCTGCTGCTGCTGCTGCCACATGCAACCAGCTCTAACAACAGTTCGTGTTGCCTGTGAAAAATGCGCAGGCGCACCTTTCGCCAGCTACAGGGACAGTCAAGAGACACAGAGAGGAGACCGAGAGACAGACAGAGAGACAATTGTCGCCCCGTAAATCGTGTTATTCCCTGCCTGCCAAGCTCTCCAATGAACACTTTGGGCGCATTGGTGCTCTGGCCCTGGTGGGCGTGCGACGTGTTTTCCCTCTATTTTTGTTTTCCTCTTATTTTTAATTGATTTGTTATTGTTCGCGCGCATTACTCATACGCGGCGTGCAACGCTTGGAATGCGCTGCCCAATTTTCCGCTTGCCACTTAAACGTATTGAGCTAAGCTCTCTGCACAAATGTTGTATTATTGCCAAATCATTAACTCGGCCAGTCGAGCATCTGGCCAGCTTACCAATGTTTCCCATTTGATTTCTGCCTTGGCTGTTTCTTTTTCTTTATTTTTTTGATAATTTATTGGCGCTCGACTGCAACGACATCAATCACTTTTTCGGTACGCTTTTCAATGCAACGGCGGCGCTGAATGAAAACAAATGTTCAATTGCCGCAAAGTATGTAAAGTTGTTGCAATTGACTGCAGTTTGCAGCGGGTATATCGAGTAAACAGTTTGAGTTGTAGCCTTAGCAGTTTGATTAAAAAGGTATGCATGTAGATTCAGTGTTAAAGTATTTGTAAAATAGTATAACAAATTATATTAGTTTCCTGATATAATGTTATCATATAAAATATTTATTATTTTATAAATTTTCTACAAAACATTTAGCTTGAGATCTGCTTGACAAAAATATATATTAATTTGTTTATATATATTTTCGAAATTAAAATATTATTGTTTTTAAAAATTCATTTCATCACAAAATATTAAAAAATATTTTTTATTTAATTTTTATTTTTTTATAATTTATTTCATTTAATTTCTTTACCTCTTAATGATATTCAAATGATATTCAAATATTGCAATGATGGCATTTGAAAACTAGCATATTTTAATTATTAAATATTAAATATAAAATGATTCGAGTATTTATCCTATTTACTAAAAATAAAGTTTCTCCATATTCTACCCTCACAATGCCCATCTTTCGAAAGGGTATCTCCGTTTTCATTGTTTTTTTACGTTCAGCTAATGTGAGCTGCTCTGGCTTGTTGCAGTTGTTGTCATTGGATATTGTGCTAATGGTTTTGTTGTTTGGGTTTTTGGGCTGGATTTCAACATTGTTTGTTTGGGCCAAGTGGAGCCATGTGGCGGCCTTTAGAGTTCATATGGAGCTGGAGCTGCTGCTGCTGCTGCAGCGGCTGCTGGCCGCTTTATTGATGATTGCCTCGTCGCTGACAGCACAAAGGAAACTCAAAGCTGTTGTGATTTGACTTACTGCTCGAGTTGAGTTGAAGCCAGGCAGAAAACCGACGAAAAATTTGCATACATTCGAGTCTTTGAGGACTTTGCTGACCAAAAATGGCAGCCGCCATGCAAATGCGCTGTGCTCCCGCTCCTGCTCCTGCTCCTGCTCCTGCGCCTCCTCCTTCTCCTTCTCCAGCCCAGAAGCGCCTGCTCTGGCCACTGCCTCAAGGGCTCATAATAAAGTGATATGCGTGCATTGGAACAATGGGAATATAAAATTAGCATAATAAAAGCCAATTCTAAAGATGCTCAGTGCTCAATACTCGACTTTAAAACTAAATGCGACAATGCTTGAACAGTTCTCGCTCGCTCTCTCTCTCTCTGTCTTCCTCCTTCTAGGTATCTGCATGTACAACTGCATCTGTATTTGCATCTCCATTGGCTGGAATGTTGCGTGTGCTGCTGCTGCGGCTGGTTCAGTTTTCGGGCTCGCAGCGCGTCTGAGACATGACACAGTTATGCGATTTATGTGACCCGAGAATTCTGTGTCAAAGCTGGCAACAGTGACAATGATGTAGTTTGCTGACCGTTGCCAAAAAAAAAATATATATATATATATATATATATATATATATTCCGTTGACTACAACCAAATCAGTACCAAGTGTTTTTTGCTCAACTTGTGACTGCCACGAAATGCTAATGCACTTCAAATTGGCAAAGTATATAAGATGTTTCACTTATATTTCTCATATAGCCGAACTAACTTTAAATATCGTATCGTATCGTTTCGTTTGGTAGCCCGAATGCACTGTCACATGTCAAGAGAGCCTCGAGTTTGAGACAAGATCAGCTCTGAGAGAGTCTAAAGTGGCACGAAGTCCTCTTGTGAAGCAGAAGCGTGTTGCATAGATGAAGGTGCTAAGAATAGGCAGAAGATTATATAAAAAGAGGCAAGTTGAAAAATTCCACAAGAAACTCGTAATAGAGCTTGGCTCTTCCGTTCTGTGAATATGGAAATCGGACATCCTGAGCCAGCTCCTACTTGTAATTATACGTACTCCGAATATCATGAATTCTTTTGCACTGTCAACTGATATTTAGATTTTTTCCAGTGTAAAGTGTTTGAACCGTGAAGCCGAGAGTAAGTGAGAAAGAGAGAGAGAGAGAGAGAGAGAGAATGGGAAATAAATATGGAGACAATATCTATACTAATTTATTCATACCTTTTCACTATATTATACCTCGGAATTTATGATTAGTAATATCTGTATATGAGTATATTAAAAATTCCAAGGTTTGTTAAATAGTAAAATATCTGATTTTGGAATATACGCATATACAAATAATATTTCGAATAAATGGAATTAAAAGTCTCAAGCTTAATAAAATAATAAGTGAATATTTAAAATTTTTATATTTAAGATTAGGCTAAGCGACTTCGTCGGAATATGTAACCTTCGAAATGTTTTAATACTTACATTCATACTAACTAAATATTTTGTATAGGATCGCTGTATCTTCGACTGTATTTAAGGTTTACTAGCTATACATTTATTATAATAATAGAATATTATATCTAAATTTCAATATGATATTCTTAACTTTAATTTTCTCTTTAAAATTGTATTTGTTGTGCTAAGATAAGTATAGTTATATTTTGCTGCAGCTATAGATTTGTAGGAATCTCATCTCGAATTTTTGTAAGGCTTCGGTCTATCCCAAACACTGTAGAGCAGGGAAACATTATGCGTACCAACGCGCTTGGCCATCAATGGCGGCTGGCTGATGTTGACATTTGGGCCCGACTGTGAGCTGGCCAGGAGGGGCGGGTGCCACAAGATCTGAGCCAATCCCTGGCGGCTGCCAGCAGCTGGCCCACAATAAAGTCGCGCCAAAATATGGCCAAGCGAAATGACAATGAGCAGTCAGACGGCAACTGAGCAGTGGCCAGACACAAAAATGCAGTTCCAAGCCTATCGCCAGACTCTCCCAGTCAGCAGCAGCACACACACACACACACACACGCACAGAGAGACATATGTCTGATATGCAAATTGCTTCGAGTGACAAGCAGGCCCGAGACAGAGTCGAGGACGCAGACAAGCTAGACTTCAATCTAGTCTAATCTAAAGTGGGTCAACTTTTGGGTGGCAGAAACTATTTGCATTCGAGTGCCATGTTTAATTACAAGCCCCAAAAGCAGCTCTGCCCAAATGGAAAGAAACACCAACTGTGGTACTCTATGAGATAAAAACTTTAATCATTTATCTGCCTTTTCACTTTGCCTCTACTCTAATTAATTGTTGCTCATTTGCAGCTGCATTTTAGATTTCATCAGCGATTTGCGCCTGTTGGGCAATTGATAACGAATTCCAGGCATGAAGTCCCTCGGTCCATTCATGTGCATTTCAGATGAGACCCAAACAGTTGGATGGATAATTTTTGTAAATTAAATGGAAAATCCAGGGGCCAACGCGTGTTTGTTGTAGCCGAAAGTCGGAAAGCGAAAAGCGAAAAGGTTCAGAAAAACGGTTTCCATTTGCGTTTCCCGTCTATGGCTGGGCGGAAATATTGAATTGGCTCGTGGAATGTTTTTATTATGCTTTCGCATTTTGGGTTAAATCGTGCAAGGGTCGAGCCAGGTCGTGCTACAGTTTTAAATAGATTTCTGTGGCCCAATCAGGTGATTGCGATAACGGATATCCAATTGCTGCCCTCGCCAATTAATGGGAACTTGCTTGACTCGCATAGGCGAATCCTGAATACCCTCCCACACAGCTGACTAATAAGCGGTCTATCAATTAGTCTCACAGCAGCGCAGTCATATTTGTAATGTAGTTTCCCTTGTTGGGTTTCTGACAAAGCTCGCTTGTCGCACTTGGAAGTCCCGATAGCCGTTGTTAGGGTAATGCACCATTGATCTGGCACCGCGGCACACCCAGGCGGCGGGCAATTCGCATTGCAATTTGCCATTCGCATTAAATTGCCGGCAATTGTCTCCGCTCAACTGCGGTGGCAATTTGACAAATTTTATTGCTTAAGCTGGCCAACAAAACGTTATTAATACTTAAATGCAGCTCGACTCGGAGCACTGTGAATGCACTTATCGTGACTCCAAAGAGTGGGCGGCTGCTCGCTGCCCAATGATTCACACGTAATAATCAAGTGAAAATCGAATCACTCTTTGCAGTCCATACATACAGTGTGAACGTAATGTCTTCGTCTTCGTACTTTAAATGAAAAATAAAAGTATATATAGGGAATAATATAGGAATACACTTTACTTATTTAATTAGTTAACTTTATTTTAACATACATAATTATATCGACTGTTAAACTAATCAACATATTAACATAATTTTTGGTCTGGGATTCGGATATACGCTATAAGTTATAGTCTATAATCATTAGGAGCCCTTACATATATGATTGTATGGGATCCATCCAGAAGATCGTATTTTCGCCCCAATAACCGGGCGATCGCTATAAGTGGAGTCGTTATAACGGTATTCTACTGTATTTATTTTGAAAATAAGACTGTAATTCAATTAGATGTTATTTGCTGTTTCGTTTTGGCTTTAGATATTGGTTTTTTTGTTTGTTCCCAAATAAAAAAGTACTAGCTGTACGAAGACTTTATTGGTACACTGTACATTTCAATAAGATTTAATGCAAGTTGTTTATATATAAATATATTTTATTTGAGAGCAACGAAAAAGCCACTATTGCCATATATTGTATATTGCAGTTATAAATAGTTTTATTTGCAATATCAACTTAAATAACATTTTGGTTGGCATGCTGGTATTCCAAATTCCTGATTGATTCAATTAAATATTTATTTTCATTTCGCTTTACCTTGACTCTTGTCAGCATATATAGTATGCATCCTCTAGCTAATTCTCTCTCACTCTATCTTTCTCTCTCTCTCTCTATCTCTCTCTCTCTCAACCTCACTCTCTGCATTTCTCATATATTCCACTTTTTATTGTTAATTCATTTCAACAAAAATAATAAATTTTATTAAAATTAATAAATATTTAAAATTGAATAATAATAATAATAATAATAATAATTAATAATAAAATACAATAAATCTGAAAATTCGATGAGTTTACTTATTTTATTAAAAATCAAATAATCTTCAAATTTATAATTAATTTTCGATTAATAAAATGTAATAAACACAACTGTTATATAGCAAATTAGTTAAGCATTTGAAAGGGTATCTAAGCAGCCGTAAATCACATGGGAAACCTTCCACAGATACTTCCATAAAATTAAACAATAAATGCACGACTTTAACTTTTTATCGCTGCCTGTCAATTGCAGCGCGCGCGCGCGAAATATGATAAATCAATATATGGTATATATCCATATACATATCTCTCTATATATGTGTATCTATATATATTGGCGGTATTCATAGTCTGCTCGGCATATGCGATATATAAAAGTCGGTTGTCAGTCGCGCGGCTCCACCTACTGCTCGGTCGTGGGCTAAGTGGCTTTTTGCAAGGTGTGAAGTGTGGGCGGGGCGAGGGTGGTGGCTGGGGGGAGTGGCATATCTTTGGCTGTCTGTGGGCCTGACTCAGCTGTGGCGCTGTGGTGCAGTGGTGCAGTGGTGCGCCTGCTGTGCAGCGGTTGCTGCGGCTTTTGTTTCTTGGCGCTTTGAATGCATTGCATAACACCTACGCATTGACATGGCTAACAAAGAGTGGGGGCGATGAGGGGTATGAGGGGTAGAGGGGAGCCAAGTGGAGGCAGGCGGTCAACCGGGCCTTTTGGTTTATGGTTCTGGTTCGCTGTCTCCAGACTCTCTGGCCAGAGTGTTAAACAGCTGTCGACAGTGCTCTATAAATTTCGCTGATTGATTTTTATTGAAACGCGCGCAGCTTGAAGCCCGCTGACAATTCCATAAATTTTTCGCATTTTGCTTTTGGAATTTCTGCTGATTTTATTTTAAATTTATTTATTTTTGGGGACTTGTGTTTTACATGCGGGTTTCGATTTACAACCCACAATTTATGAAGTGACAAAGGCTGCTGTTCGCTGCAGAAACGATATAGATTAAAGGGTTTTTGCAACCGGTTTGGCTCCGCTGCGCCTCCTTCCCTACCCACCCTGCCCTGCGCCATTGAAATGGCTCGTTTTATTAATTTCATGCGCAATTTTTAATCTAGTACGTGATTTAATTCACTGCGGCCAAGGCAGCCAGCCGAGGCTCGACAGCTTCCAGTAAAGCAAAGTCTAAATACAATTTAGCTGCTGCCTGAAACTGAGTCTAGCCTCAAGTTAATTTGCAAATGGGTTTCGATACCCTCGCAGCCACTGGCAATGGGCACTGGGTATACAGTTTCACAGCTGAAGTATGCGACATGCGGCAGGAGCTGCTCCAGCTCGACAGTGACTGCCAGTTGTGCATGCCTTTGGCACTCACTCTTTCTTGTTATGGTGGCCCAAGACGTCACTGATTGGCCACGTTCGTAAAATTAGAGCACGGCGGCAGCTAACCTGGCCGAGACTCAGTTAGACACAGCTTTCCTCTCCGCCTCCTCTCTCTCTCTCTCTCTCTCTCTCACCCTCCCTTCCCCACTCGGCACTTGATAAAGTGGCTAAGCGACTTCTAGGCCAGGTCAATTAACGCTGCGCGTAGGTGGCTGCACTGCGGCTACCTGTATTTTCCGCTGTTTCTGTACATATTTGGTCAGATTTGGTTGCTGCGACAATTTTCGCTGCGTTTGCTGCAAATCGTAGCTCAGGGGGCGGGGCAACGGCAGCTGCGCGCCGTGGGCCGGTTAGCTAACTGGACGCAAATGATAACAAATGCGTTTGTTTATGCGGAGCGAACGAAAACTTGTAGCCAAATTTGATTGAGCTGCGTAATTTGCATATCAAATTGAGCTGTGATGAGAAGAGGGGAGAGGAGAGAAGGAAAGCGAAGAGTGGGAAAGGGAAAAGAAGAGAGATTTAGAGAATAAGAAGAGAGGAAATAAGATAATGTGAGCGATGGGAAGAAAAGATAATAAATGAAGAAAAGAAACTACGAAGACGAGAAAAAAAGCAAAAATAGGATAAATAGTTGAGAAGATGTTGATAAGAGAACAAGAGGAGATGATGAAAATATGAAATAATGAAAAGATGAGAGTGATAGTTAAAAGGAATATGAAAAGAGAGAGATAAAAGATAACCGAAAATCATGGAGGATGAGAAGAAGACAAAGTGAAAAGAAAAGAATACAATACGATTAGTATAAGCTATTGAAAAGAAGTGACGATACGAAGAGAGAAGAGAATATAAGAAAATTAGAAAGCTGAAGGAAGATGAAAAAATCTTATACGCTTAGCTGAAGAGAAGAGAAAAGAACACAAAAAAGGATGCAAGTAGAAGAAAAGAAGATAGAATAAGAAGAAGACAAAAAGATTAGAGGAGAAGGTGAGATGAAGAAAAGGGGAGAAGAGAAGTAAATAAAAGAGAAGAGAGGCGAAGAAAAGAAAAGAACAGAGGGCCAGAAAAAGCATTATTGATATGAATATATACATATATAGGAAAAGCTCTACCAAAAACCCATTCTAAGATCAAATGTAAGCTCTTGCTTCAATTTGCCTGTTTAATCTACGTTGTTAACCGAAGCTGTACATTTTGTTGAATTATTTTCCAAAGCTTACTTTAAGGCGGAGTCTATTAAAGGTATATGTGTGCTTGAAGGATTTTAAGTACTTGGGCTCCAGTTCGTAGCAAGTGCCACGCACAAGCCCCGTAAAAAAGGGGCGCGGTCATTGCTGGCGCAGCGATATCATTTACCTGCCGCACGAGTACACAATGGGAGGCAGAACGCGTTGCATTTGCCAT